>NW_023270316.1:67559339-68012909 GCF_011800145.1 Mirounga leonina
AGAAAGAAAGAAAGAAAGAAAGAAAGAAAGAAAGAAAGAAAGAAAGAGAGAGGAAGGAAGGAAGGAAGGAAGGAAGGAAGGAAAGAAGGAAGGAAGGAAGGAAGGAGGGAGGGAGAGAAGGAAGAGAAAGAGAGGGAGAAAATTAGAACACTATACTTTAGCATTTGCCAAATCAAGAGTCTTAAGAATTTTAAATGCTCTCTCCCTGACTCTGTCAAGAGACTTATACTGATAAAAGCACCAAAAAATAAAAATCTCTGTCAAATGTGGTACTTGATCTTGTAGACCATTTTGTGCTTGACCTGAAGTGGTCAGTGGAGCATAGCACCGTAAATGGAGGACAGAGAGAGTGACTGTTTACCCAAAATTTGAAGCAAAGGCTGTGTTTGGAAAATACTGGATGGGAAAAATATATTGCCATGGCAACAAATTACTTTTATACTCACATAAAGCAAAAATAGATCTTTCCCTCTCTTCCTCTCTGAGAAGCACATATTATAAAGTACATGGAAGATTAAAGGTGATATGCAGAAACAGCTGCATGAATATATTTTCATTTTTCTTCATTTGGTTTATACTAATGTCAGTATAAATCTGAAAAGCAGAAATAATTTTGAACTGGAAGTATCTCAGTTCCAGAGAGCAGGAGCAGCTTAGGAGAGAAATGTATAATTCAGTCTAAAACTCTATTTTGACTGTAATATAATGATGGCAGAATTGAACTTCTCAAAACAAAATGTTCCTGGCATCAGTCCCCAAGGAAAATAACATTTCTTCATGTATTTTTTTTTCTTCCTCTTTGAAAAGCCCAAAATGTTTTACTCTTCCCTTTGGCTAACAAAGAAGAATTCTTCAATTTAACTTACATGAGAGGTAAATGATATTTTCAAGAGTCTTTACATCTTTCTTTAAAGTTCTAAGATACGCGCCTCTATGTGATAACAGCTGTGGAACACTAGTGTGGAGACTGTGGAGAAATGAGGAGGAAACAACCCAGTTTGTCCAGCACAGTTCTTGGGACTTGAATCATAAAAAGTCTCCCCACCACTATACCACTCACTTCCCAGGTCAGAGCTCTGTACTAGTTTCCCTGGAAAACACTGACCTTCCCAAGAGAGTAGGTAGTGAAAGTTGAGTAATAAAAGGTAGATGTTTTGGCCTGATAAAATTTTTGTCACCTGTTTTATTTCCCTTGAAAGATTATTTTCAACACTTAACAATAATCTTCATTTCCTCAAAGAAATCTAAAGAAGATCCTTTGTAAAGATCTTTCCCAAATTCTGGGAAACTATTTGATGGGCCATATGAAATTGCCATTTTATGTAGATCAAAAATGGCCAAATATTAGCAATTTCATAGGGTTAAACCTAGTAGATATTTTATGTGTTCATAGGACTTCCCTCTAAAGCACTAAAGCTATTGATAATTATCTTCAAGTTCATCACAACCTTTTTTTTTTTCTTCCATAGATAAGAGGTGAAAGGCTTTCACATTCAGTGATGGGTTGTATTTCTATACACCCAACTTAATATGCCCAAACCTGAACTCATCACCACCACCCACAACTTAGCAAGCCTTCTATTCTATTTCAGCAATTGGCTCTCCCACATACTTAAACAGAAATCTGGGAGCAATCCTCAATATCTCTCGGTTTCTGTTCTAAGCTCTTAGTCACAGTTTCATCAATTGCAACCTTTCTTCCTCAATCTCAGTGATACCGATCACTGCTATAGCCCAGGATCTTATCACACCTGCATTTGTGCCCTAGTCACAGGAATAGTCTCCCCATTTGCATCTCCTCATTCAAATTCAAGTCCCACTGCTGCCAGAGTAGCTTTTCCAATGACAAATCTAAAATATCCCTCTCATTTAAAAAAAACCTGAGTTCCCCAAGGTCCAGGGATAAACTCAAAATTCCTAAATTATAGCCACCCTGGACTACCCTGTACTTTTAAATTTGTTTTCATTTGCTTATTCTGGTTACTGTTCCTGGAATAGCCCATTCCACCCCAATCTTGTGTATCTTGGAAATCTCTAATCATCATTTAGGGCCAAACTTCAGGGACTGGGGAAAACTCCTTGATCCATTGTCTCTAGTACACAAGAGCCAGGATAAAGAACACTTCTCTTCTGCCTGAGTCTTTTGTACATACCCAGTTATAATGCTTACCACATCCTAGCATCCTAGGGAGTATAACTGTTGCTGTACGTCACCCCATGCTAGCCCACAGATTGTGAGTTTCTTCAGTATACATAGTTCTATTCAACTTTATTTTTCAAAAAGTCTAGCCTAAGTCTTCATCACTACTCACTCATTGTTGAAAAAGAGCATTATCAAATGAGTGACTTCCCAAACACTCTAACCACTTGGAAATAAGGACTTATTTTATGAGTTCCATAATGACCCAGAAGTATAGTTTCTTTCATCTTTTACTTTCAGTGACACTAGTTATACCTATATTGGCTTACTATATGTAGACTAGATTTTACCCCCAAACACATGTTTGTTTTATTTTGTTTTGTTTTTGTTTTATTTTCGACTGTGAGCAAGAATCTCTCTTTTTTTTAAGATTTTATTTATCCATTTGAGAGAGAGACACAGCAAGAGAGGGAACACAAGCAGGGGGAGTGGAGAGGGAGAAGCAGGCTTCCCGCTGAGCAGAGAGCCCAATGTGGGGCTCGATCCCAGGACCCTGGGATCATGACCTGAGCCGAAGGCAGATGCTTAACGACTGAGCCACCCAGGCACCCTGCAAGAATCTTTGAAGCCATGTATACCAAGCTACCTCTGAAGATCTCAGATACCTTACATCTCTTTTCATATTACCACCATAACTTTACCATTAATCCAGTTTTCCTGAGGTAGAGTAGAAGATGCTATTGATCTAATGCTCCACTCCACATCCTATTGACCTATTTCTGAGTTCACTGGTGCTGGGCTGGACAGTATATCATATGCTGACAACTATCCAGCTCAAGTACTTATATCTTTCTGTTTCTCTGCCAATGGCTTTTCCCAGCTCTACAAGAATTTGCCCAGCCAAGGAGTGCTATACATTTAATTCCCCCTGGGGGCAACTTTCAAACAATGAGAGTCACAGGAATGGGTAAATAAATACCCCAGTTTCCCAGTCCCTTAAGTGGACAATTCTGAGGTGTGTTCTACCCAGTTCCTTAGAGTTCCCCAATGGAATCCAGCTGCAGTTGCCCATGGTAGTACACGACTAAGTGGTTCAATTTTAGTGGCTTTTCTCCTTTCTCAACTTATCTTTCCCTTCTCAATTTTTCCATTCCCTTTCCTGTGCTTCCTTTGAACACTTCCCAAATAAATGACCTACATCCAAGACCTTGTCTTAGAGTTGCTTTGGGGGAAACTACAATTAAGATGGGAAACATTTTGGGAACCTAGTGCCCAAGTAGTTCAGAACATCAATAAAACCGGGAAGTACACTAAATTTTAGAGCATATAGGGTCATAAAGATCATGTTGTTTTATTCACTCTCTCCTCTCATTTCCTTCTGAGCCTCCTGGCTATCCTGGTTTATGTCTATACAGTGCTTTGTTCTCTTGTCACTTGACTTAAGTGAAACGGTGTTGAATTTCTCCAAAGTAACTATACAGGCAGGCAAAAGAAAAATGCAACCAACCATAAGCCATAATAGAAGCCTAAAACTTGGCAGAATAACTTTATTAGTTTGCTAGGGCTGCTGTAATGGAGTACCACAAACTGGGTGGCTTAAACAACAGAAATTTATGTCTCGGTTTATGACAAAGATGTCTGCTAAATGACTTTAATTCAGTAATTTACTAGAAGTCCTAATAAAGGCAAAAAGACAAGGAAAGATACACAACTTATAAAGACTGAAAGGGAAGAAATAAAACTGTCAAAACAAATCACATCTTTATGCATGTAGAAAATCCCCCCAAAATCTACAGATAAACCATTAGATTTAAAAAGTGAATTTACCAAGGTCACTGTATACACATCAATACACACAATTATTTGTATTCCTATAAGTCATCAGAAATAAATTTGAATCTTAAAATAAGAAAATAGGAAAAATTAATACAAGAATAAATTTAATGACTGCAATATCTCCACACAGAAAATTACAAAACATTATTGAGATACATTAAATAATACCTAAATGATGTTTTTACTATTCTCATGGATTGAAAGAGTCAATATTGTAGATATGCCCCCAAAGTAACCTATAGATTTACTGTAATATTAATAACCCCAGTAATGATTTAGTGTAGAAATTATAAGATTATCCTAAAATTTATATGTAAACATAAAGAAATGCCAAGATAACCATGAAGAAGATCAATGTTAGAGCACTTCCATTATCAGATATCAAGGGCTACTATAAAGCTATGGTTATTAAGAGAGCATAGTAATCATGCAAGGATAAACAAATGGAACAATAAACAGGAAGAGAGTATTCAGAAATAGAATCCCACACACAGACATTTGATTTATTCCAAGGATGTCTCTGAAAAGGTGTAGGGGAAGAAACAGTCTTTCCAATAAATGGTGCTGGGTCAGTTAGATATCCATATAGAAAAAAAAAGACATACACACATACACACATACATACACGAACACCCTTACTTTATACCACTTCCAAAAATCAACTCTTGTGAAGTAAAGTCTACTTGCAGAAGATAAAACAATAAAAATTTTGCAATATTACATAAGAGAATATCTTCATTACCATGGATTATGTGAATATTTCTTAAGCAGACAAAAAGCAGACATCATTAAGGCAAAATTGCCTTTATATAAGTCACTAAAATAAGGATGAATTCTGTTCATCAAAAGATAATGTCAAAAACTGAAGAAACACTCAAATCCACATTATATAAAGAACTCCTACTAATCAATAGAAAAATGGGCAAAAGACTTAGATAGGCATTTCACAAAAGATCTCCAATATATTGACTGATAAATAATTAAAAACTTGCTCAACCTCCTCAGTCACCAGAGGAACAAATTGAAACCACAGTGAAATACCTGTATGCAACCATCAATATGACTTAAATGAAGAAAAAAAAAAGAAAAGAAAAATACCAAATGCCGATGAGAAAGCATTTAGAATTCTCATGGACTACTGGTGGGAATATAATCTGGTACCACTATTTTGGAAACTGGTGTGCTAAAACTGAACAGAGACATGGTCTACAACCTGGCAATTCTGACCCTAGGTATCCAACAGGACTACATAGATATATACACAGAATTTTGCATACAGGAAGACTCATTGTAGAGCTATTCACAGTAGTCAATTACTGGAAGCAATCCAAATGTCCATTAGCAATAGAAAGGGCAAATAAAGTGTGGCATAGTCATAATAAAATACTATACAGCAATGAAAATGAACAAACTTGCTACAAGATAAAAAATAAATAAATAAATAAATAAACAGCATTCTGGAATACTGCCCCCCCAAAAAACTTGCTACATGAAACAACATAAGTACACTTGACAAATATAATGTTAAGGAAAAGAAACTAGATACAAAAGAGTATAGATTGTATATTCCAGATATATTTCTCAAATACAGGAAAAACTCATTAATGGTATAGAAATCAGGATCATGGTTATCTTTGAGAAAAAAGGCAGATAGTGACTAGACGTGGGCATGAAGGAGCTGCTGAAATTTAATATTTCTTGATCTAGGATACTGGTAATGTCCCATTTCTTGATCTTCATTTGAAGATGTTGTCATTTCATGAAAATTCACGGAGCTATATACATTTACGATTCATGTAATACTCTATAAAATTTATATTTCAATAAAAATGTTTATTTTCTAACAATTGACTTATCCATGAGACTTTTCCTAGATATCCCATCTCAGGTTATACCCTCTACCCGTACTCCATATCTCCATTCCCTGCTTTATTTTTTCCTTGGAATATCTCTGTAGAACACAGACTTCAGAGGTATCCCACCTGAAAGCTGAGATTGCTAGGATATTTTACAAGTAAACTTCTGTCAGTTGTTAGTTGAGGACTGCTCCTAGAAGTGCCTGGCCTTCCACATCTCCAGGCAGAGCAGGCTCTAGGGGTCAGCCCTGAGACCAAGAGTTTCAGGGGCTCGCAGAGGGGTGTTGGGATGACTGCACCAATTGGAGACAGGCTGCTGCGATCTGGACTGGCCATATTAAGCATTTTACTTGTTTCATCTTATTTTCTGAACCCTATCCACTGTAACTAGAATATATGCTCCAAAAGGGCAGGAATTTAGGTTTCTGGGCTCTGTTTTTGTCTGGCATGTGGAATATACTCAATAATATTTATTGAATAAATGAATGAAGAACAACCAAGACTGTCATTTCAGTCTATTTCATGGCCATTTAAATTATCTTTCAGTATACATAACTAAAAGAATAAAAAGGTCTTTATTTTCTGAATTCATTGACAGGAATATCCTATGTGGCAAATACGAGCTTTTCTCTAAGCTACATAATTCACCATCTTTTCCCTTTTGTTGATGTGACTGCCTCTTTGCTAGAGGTGGAAAATGAGATGTCTGACACAAAGGCATTCTCTAAAGGAACAAACAAAATATATCTGTGTGTGTGAACATATACATTTTTTATATATATTAAGCTACAACTTAGTACCATTTACTCCTCTACGTGTTTATAACTTATTTGACTTGTATCTTAACATTGTTTTTTTTCCACTTGAAAAACTGTGGTGTTCCGCATAGCCTTTTATGTTTAACAATAACAATAACATTAATAATCATAATAAATGTGACACTTCTAATACTATGCAAAGCATTTTATTTTAAGGCTCTTAGACATATTTTTAAAGTATACTGTGTTCTTTTTATAGTCTTTAAATAATTTGTTTGTTAATAAATTATTAAAAATTATGAATACTGACCTGTATTCAACCCTAATACCTTAAATAATTTAACCAATTCTAAGTGCCACCTTCAACTCTTAAAACTTTGTTTACTCAAGTCATTCCCTCTTATAATCTCCTTCTCTGGAGGACATCTCCTTGTCATTCATAAGCAGACATACTCTGTTGGAAAGACCACAAGTGATCTTTTCAATAAATAAAGATCATTAAAATTGAAGACTTCTGACTTTTTTAAAAAGTCATCTTTTTCTCCCAGATTTTGACCTCTTTCCATCTTTCATTTATCCCGGATAGCCAACGCTTACTGGCCTCTTCTGAACCTGGGCTCTTTATCCTTGTGTAGCTTTCATATACCAGACAAAATCGCCCTTTTCTCTTGCCTCTATTCTATAATCTGATTAAAACTCCGGGGATTGGCTTAGAAATTGTATTAATGACATCCATAATATCAACCTCTCCATTGGTTGTAGCATGAATTCACTTCTTTTTCCTTTCATTATTACTGGTTTGCTGACTGAATAAAAACTCTTTAGTTGCAAATGGTTCCCTATAGAAGAAAGAAAATCAGGATTTGGTGAAGTAGGAAGTGGAGATGATATGTCGTATGGCATGTGACATGGTTTTTAAAGGAATAAGGTGCCCATTAGTATCATTCAGTCAGCAAAGGTTTTTAAATGCTGACCATATATCAGGCACTGTACTAAGTGTTGGGAATACAAAATTAAATAAGACATGTTCTGCCCTCAAAGAACTTACAGCCTAATAAAGGTTAAAATCAGCACATGAGTGATTGTATTTTACTTTGGCAAAAGATAGGAGAGCGGTATGCAGAAGGTGTTGTGGTCTCAGCAAGGGATAAAGATAGACGGAGATGGTTAGGAAAGACTGGATGAGGAAGAAGGAAAGAAGAGAGAGAGACCTCAGACAGAGAAAGCGTGTTTCAAAGACCCAGAAGGGTGATGAAGTCTTGGAATATGCAGCAGCATGTAGGAAAGAGATTATTTTATGTCCTAAGATAGGAGTATGGCTTTATTCTAAAACATTCTATGAAGGATGTTAAGCATGGAATGATTCATAGTTTAGAAAATCCCCTTGGTATATTATAAAGATGGATTCAAGGGGGACCAGACTGAAAACAGCAAGACTAGTTGAAAGATCAAGGTGAGAATGGTACAAGAGCTTATTCGCTGGCTCTAGGGAGCTAATGGAGCTAATTAATTGAGCTAATCAATTCTAAAATACTCCTAGGTTTCTGGTTTGGGAAACTGGGTTGAGGATGGTTCCATTTGCTAAGGTGGGAAATACAATCCTAGGTTGGGAACAGGGGGTGGGGAGGACGTGTTCAGTTCTAGACGTGAGGAATTTGGAATACCTGTAAGACAGCTAAGTGAAAGACTTCAGTAGACGCTTGAATATAAGACTTGGAGTTCGCTAGAGAGATCCTGCTTAAAAATACAGGTTTCTGGAGTCATCAACATACTATGCAGTAGTTGATGCCATGGATGTTGTTTATGTCACCCAGAAGCATGTGAAAAGTAGAAGAGTAGAAAATCGGGGTTGGGGGGGGCGGGAGTTTCTGTTGTTAAGGCTTGAGCCAGAGAAAGAGGAGCCTCAGAGGAGAGACAGCAAAGGAGCAACCACAGATGTGATAGAAACCTAAGGAAGAGTTATATCATGGAGGCGGAGGAGCAAAGAGTAATTCTCTCATGTTGCATAGGTCTAAAATTATATCTGACTTTCAAACAAAATTTTGACTCAGAAGACCGGGAGACTCAACAGCATTCCAGACTGACGAAAAGAGTAAAGCACAGTGAAGAGAAGCAGTGGATTAAAAAGTAGGAAATGGGAAAACAGAAACCACATGTTAAATAAGGATACTATGAAACCAACACAGTTGTTTACACTTGATCATTTGGTAAATGGGATAAGCCTCCAGTATTTTTCCTCTTTGAATTTGGAGGGCTTTTAGGGGCTGTTTTGGCCCCTGACCTTCATCTTGTAGGCAGCTCAGGTAGTATCATGTCTGTTTATAGATGTGCTAACTGAGTCTCACAGAATGATTTGTCTGATATTCACTTAAGTACGAAAAAAGACTCCCACCAAAACATCACAATTGTGCTTTTTCTCATCCTTTTACCTCTCCTATCAGAAAAGAAACTATTGTTTACTAATAATGGGTTTGAAAGTCTATGCTATCTTGCTTATTAAATTTCACCTCTTTTTTTGGATGCAAATGTTAATTCAGGACTTCAGAAAATTTTGAACACAAATAATCATATTGAGAAGGGTCATAAATGTATTGCCAGGTGTATGAATTCTAGACTACATTAGAGACTAAGTTTTGCTGCATTAAAGTAGCTTTCAAGGCTTAAAAAAAATAATCAGAAACCTCTCTTAAAATTAAGTAATGAAGGGGCGCCTGGGTGGCTCAGTCGTTAAGTGGTTGCTTTCGGCTCAGGTCATGGATCCCAGGGTCCTGGGATCAAGCCCCGCATTGGGCTCCCTGCTCGGCGGAAAGCCTGCCTCTCCCTCTACCACTCCCCCTGCTTGTGTTCTCTCTCTCGCTGTCTCTCTCTCCATCAAATAAATAAATAAAATCTTTAAAAAAAATTAAGTAATAAGTATGATCCAATATATAAAACAGTAATCCTAACATATTAAACAGTGATATTTCATTAGTAAAATTTTATTTTATAATATATTTAATTTACAAAGTATATTTTTGCCTTGTATTTTTAGAGGCAATAGATGAGGAAGACTCAATTGTTTCAATAAATACAAAACAATTCAAAATGGGGATTATGCCAGCAAGTTGAAGATGAGTCTGCAACTAATGTCTGCCATGGCTTTTGTTTATTCAGCTTAGAGAAAGTCCATATTCACATGGACAAGTGGTGGCAAATGGTAGTTGTTCTTATAAAACCATTCACCTTGCATGATCACAGTACCCAGTAGCTATATATATGTGGCCAAAGAAGGTTTATCCTGAGGACTGCACGAAAATTAATTAACTTGGAAGCACAAGATAACAAGCTAGTTGGTTCCAATGTTAAAATCTGCTATATAATATATTTTAAAAGGCATATTGGTTTTATTCCTGATTAAAATATATTAGAAAATAAAATTTATAGTGAATTTCTGTCACATCCCTTGAAGTTCATAATCTTTTGTGGAAAATACTTTGATATTACAAGGTCTAATAAACTTTGGCATAGAGCAGTATTTTTCCAAGTAGAAATATTATAAGACCCTTTTCATTTTTTAATAAACTTTTTATTGTAGAATGGCTTTTAGATTTATATTCAAATTGAGAAGCTAATACAGAGTTCCCATAAACCCCATACCCAATTTTACTTATTGTTAACATCTTACATTAGGATGGTACATACAACACAATTAATGAACCAATATTGATACATTATTATTAAAGTCGATACTTACTCAGATTGTGTCAGTTTTTCTCTCATGCCCTTTTCCTGTTCCAAGATTCCACCCAGAATACTACATTACATTTAGTCGTCATATTGCCTCAGGCTCCCCTTGATTGTAACAATTTCTCACTTTTCTTGTTTTTGATGACCTTGACAGTTTTGAGGAGTATTGATAGAGCATTTTGTAGAATTTCACTCAATGGGATTTTTCTGATTTTTCTCATGATTACTCTAGGGCTATGGGGTTTTAGAAGGAAGATCACAGAGGTAAAGCGTCATTTTCATCATATCATACAATCAACATGACTTATCACTGTTGACATTGACCCTGCCCATGTGGCCCAGGTAGTGTTTAACAGGTTTTTTCCACTTAAAGTTACTCTTTTTCCTCCCCTTTCCACACTGTCCTCATTGGAAAGAAGTCACTTGGGCAGCCCATACTTAGGAACTGGGGAGTTATGTTCCTCTTTCCTAAGAGCAGAATATACTTCTCTTCCATTTATTTTATTCAATTATTTATTTGTCAGTATGGCTCCATGGTATTTATTTTATATGTTGTGTTATAATCCAATACTACTTTATTTTGTGCCTCGAATTGCTTCAGAATTGGATACTTGGAGCTCTTTCAGTTGGTTCCTGTGTTTTTTGACATGGGTTTGACATTTTATTTGGGGCACATCCTTATTTTTTTGCTCTATAAGATAGTCCAAAGCTCATCTTGTATATTTCCTACCTTAGTCCTATAATCAGCCACTTCTGAAAAGATGCCCTGGTTCTTTTTATTGGAGAATGGTATTAGAAACCAAAATCTGGTTGCTAAGTGTGTTCATTGCTCCAAGGGTATCATTACCTCTAGGCCCTCACTTTAGACAGAGCAAAAAAATATATTTCTCTATTCTATATGTATACACACATATCTAGAAATATGTCTATATGTAACCATCTGTATCTACATTAAGCTAAACATGCATTCATACTAATGGCTCCAACTCTAATCCATTACCGCACGGGTCATTCCAGCCTCTTCCCTTGCTGACCCGTGACCTCCCATTACAATGGTAAGAAATGTGTTGCCTTCCATCTGTCATCCATTTAGTTAATTGTTCAAATCTCCTTTACATGTATAGGGGTCTCAGAACTGTTAACCTATATACCTGCAGGCAGCAACTTCATCAACTAGATACATTGTGTATGTGTAGTTCTTTTGTCTTTAGTCTTAGAGACTCTACCCATTTCCAGAGTCATTTAGATCAGCTCCTTCTCCTCCATATTCTTCAGTGAGCCTGTTTCATACACGTGTGATACAGTTAGACAATTTTCCTACATTTTATATCCCATCTTGATATTTCTAGATATCCTAAAAGACTTTTTAAAATTTGCATACATTTTCACTTTTTTGCTATAAAGTTCTGTGGGTCCACAGTATCCTATGGGATAGTTTCACCACCCTAAAAAAAATCCTTTGTGCTTCACGTATTCAATTCCTCCCCTTCCCCCATGGAACTCTTGGCAACCACTGATCTGTTTACCATCTCAATAGTTTTGCGTTTTCCAGGTGGTCATGTAACTGGAATCACACATGTAGCTTTCTCAGACTAGCTTCTTTCCCTGAGCAGTATTCATTTAAGATTTGCCCCTGGCTTTTCAGAGCTTGGGAGCTCATTTTTTTGTGCTGCAGGATAGTTTCCATTGTATGGATGTATTATGGTTTGTTTATCCAATCACCTTTGAAGGACTTCGTGCTTACTTCCAGTTTGCAGTGATTATGAATATAGTCACTATAACCATTCATGTGCAGGTTTTTGTTTCCAAATCAGTTGAGTACATACCTAGGAATATGACTGTTGGATCATATGGTAAGCCAATGTTTAGCTTTGTAAGAAACTGCCAGACTGTGTTCCAAAGTGGCTGTACCATTTTGCATTCCTACCAGCAATCAATGAGACTTCCTGTTGCTTCAAGTCATTGCCAGCAATTAGTATTGCCAGAATTTTGGATCTTAGCCATTCTCATAGGTGGGCAGTGATATCTCATTGTTGTTTTAATTTGCTGTACCCCAATAACAAATGAATTTGATCATTTTTTCTTACGCTTATTTGGCATCTATGTATTTTCTTGGGTACAGTGTCCAGATCTTTTGCCCATTTTTTAATTGGCTTGTGCCCTTTTCACTTTAAAATCCATCCTCATAATTCAAGCATTTGGTATAGTTTTCAACCAAATAACACTGCATAAGCTGCATAACATTTCCATTCTTAAAATTTGGGGAATCGTTCTCAAGTTTATTTGAGCTGGTCATTATTCTCTTATTTTGTAAGCTTAGCAAATACTGTCAGCTAAGAATGTTTTATTTGAGGCAAAAATAATGGTTCAGAGACTATCAATTCATCCTGGCGAAGGGGTAGAGATCAGAGAAGGGAATAAAGTTAGTTTTGGCAGCAAGGGAGCAGTAGTATGGGGCCCAAACACCCAAAGATGTGACTCATGAGGAGTGAGCCACTAATGAGGCAATGTCCACACATAATCTAAATCAGGCTGGGGAAGAGCAAGTGGGAAACACTGTTCTTTCTTATCCAACTATTTGCTTTAAGTAAAGGAAATAGGAATAAAAATAGGATAAAAATAAAAAAGGAAACAAGCGTATCATGTACTCACTTATTTTCTAGGCACTTTCATAATGGTTTCTCCTGAGTCAAGAGTTTGGAGCTAGCTTTGCTGCCAGGGTGACTTCTGCAGCCAGGGTGCAAATTAACCAGACCTACAGCAAAGATCGGTTTCTCTCTGCAGATGCCTTCAGCCTCTGCCCTCTTACTCATCAGGGCATATGGAACCCACTGCTATTTGTAATCCCATATCTCTGGCCTCAGATCACACAGTATGTGGGGCAGAACTAAATACAGATCTCAAATTCTAGGATTATTATGCTGCACAGACACCCAGAGGTGCCTTTCTGAGTCTTCCACTGAGACATAGCCTGAAAACAAGAAAGTCGGCAAATGACTTTTAAAGCCACTGGGTGGGGGCATCTGGGTGGCTCAGTCAGTTAAGTGTCTGCCTTGATGCTGGAGTCCCAGAATCAAGCCCCACATCAGGCTGCCTGCTCAGTGGGGAGTCTGCTTCTCCTTCTCCCTCTGCCCCTCCCCCTGCCCCTTCTCTCTTTCTCTCTCTCACTCATTCTCTCAAATAAATAAATAAAATCTTTAAAAAAATCTTTAAGGCCACTGGGTGGTATGCCCTAGATGATGCACAGCTTTCACCTCTCCTTTTACTATCTCCCAGTGAGCCATCTAAATGCCTTTACAGACTTCACTGCTTCTGGATATGCAAGGCTACCCATCTCCCCATCTCCCCAGCTTTAGTTAGAAAAGTGGAGAAGACCAGGCAATACCAAGTGACTTTAACAAAGGCAGACCGAACATCATCCCTGTGGACACGCTGTGCTGTTTTTATCTGCTGACCTTAATTCATGTACCGCTCCCTCTCCCGGGAATGCTCTCTCTGGTGGACTACTGAAATGCTGTCAATTCTGGAAGAATCTGACCAAATCTCTCCTCCTTTAAGATGTCTCTCTTGATTCCGAATCCCATAAGAGTTTTTCAGTTTTCTAAACTTTCATATCACTTGCAGCTGAACCATTACTATAGTCTGTGACAGACATATGCATACATACACACATTCTGCAAGTTTCCTTGTGTGTTACCCTTGCTCTTTTACAAGACAGCAAGGAGCTTATGGCCCTCTCAAGTCAAAAGGAAATAACCTATGCTATTTTCTATATCATCCTTCAAGGTTGAGGTGAACTCACTATAGATGCTAAATGAATAATGCCAAGTGAATTGATTCCTAGTATCTGGTATAGAAATGATCATTAACTTTCTTGTGCCATTCTGTATGTAGGTCCCATAAAGCCTCTTCAACAATTTCTATTTCATATTCTTTTAATATATTTATCAAGTACCTAATACTATAGAGCAGTATCATGGATGCTAGAGATAAAATGATATATAAAATATTGTCTCTGCCTTCAAGGAGTTCATGATTTAGACTCACTGAGCAAAAACTGTGGCACTAGGCAGAATTAATGCTGCCAGCTACATTCAATTTTATCATGAATCTGGTAGGTACGGTCTGGTGTCCATTTGGAGAAGCAATGTGAATGGACAATTTTCTGCAAACATCTGGAAGACCCAAGCAGAAATGGAAAGCCTCCTTTCCCATCCACAAAAGATGAAAACACCTGTGGAAATATAACAAAAAAGTACAAAGTTAAACTTAGTAGCAAGAAAGGGAGATCCTCAAGTGCTAAGGATGAAAAAGTTACTCAAATCTAGGAGAGCTAGAGTTGAAGTTAAATGTCTGTCTCAACTTTGAGGGCTGGATATACATTTTAGACAGTTGGATTCCAATGCCCTCACAGAGTTGGAAGTAAAGCTAAATCAGAGCTAAATCAGGGGTTACATTTGGACTCTGCATAAACATGGGAAGTTATAAGGGACTGTCCTATAAGTAAAGAAAGATTTGAAAATTTTTCACATCATTTTGAGGGTTATTTAAAAAATAAATAAACCTCAAAGCATAATTCATAGAACAAATTGATAAAGTTAATTATATTAAAACTCAAAATGTTTGTATGGTAGGCTATATGACTTCTAACACCTAAAATATTTATTACATGGCTCTTTACAAAAAAAAATGTTTGGTGACTCTTGCTATAAAACAATTGAAAATAAATGTTTCAACATGAATAGACTATAAAAGCAATGTGAAATAAAAATTACAAGTTGTAGAAGGATGTATACCATTTATACCATTATATTAAATTGTAAAACAGGTAGAATAGTACTATAAGTTGGTTATGGATACTTTTTGGATAATACTTTTATAAAAATTCAAAGGTAAGATGTTTTCATCAAATTCATGATAGTGGTCCAAATTCTAAAGAATAGAAGGAAAAAGGACTGAGAAGAATCACAAAGAGAAGTTCTTGGTATACATATATACACATACATGTATATGTGTGTGTGTGTGCATGTGTATATGTATATGTGTGTATCTGTCAATACTCAGTTCATATTCCCCTGGCCTCTCCATTTAAGTGCACATCAGTCTACTTCCAGCTGTCACGACCAACATCTCTTTGCCTAAGGGCTTTCCCTAGCTTCCTCTAAGACCACTCAACTCATGCATGTGACGCTGAAGGGTCAAGAGTTAACACCTCTCTCCCAGAACAGCCTTCCTTAATGGCTGAGTGGAGTGTGTGTGTATGCACACTGTAGCATCACCCCTTAGGTGATATAACTCTGAGATGTGTGTCCTACACTGCTTCCTAAGTCAGTTGTGCACAATGATTATTGGAAATCATGGCCATTACTGCCTCTTTTCCCTTTTCCTTATTGATATTTCCTGGGACTATTTTCAAAAAAACTATTATACCCCAAATTCTTTTCTCAAGACTTGGTTCTAGGGGGATTCAAACTAAGACACCCATTTACACTCACAAAATAAGCTCACATGTATTTTATACAGTTGTTATTTCTTTGTGAAGTAGGTTGAACAGAGCATTTTTTCCTATTTTACAGGGAAGGAAACTAAGGCACAGACACATTAATCTCCAAGGATTACTACCGGCAACCACCACCACCATTCAAGTCTAGCTAGTAACAGATAAAATTTGGACTTAGACATTTGAATCTTTTTATTGTGTTGTGCTACTTGAGGACATCTTGGGCCTCTATTTCTACTGTGTAATGGAAGCTGTATTATGAGAGCTTGAGTCTGTAATAAATGGTGCACTTTGATTTTGTTGCAATTCCCTAGGAATGGGGACTCATGTGTTGTGAGGGGACTTTGTCCCATGCACATCAGAGAGGATGCTGGAATCTTCCTGAGTTCCAGTTGGTGAGAATGCTTATCTGGATTACTCTTTGGGAGTTATTACCAAGGGTGGAGAGCCACCCTGTCTCTGTAGGAAAATGGCAGGTGAAAAAGATTTTCTTAGATCAGATTATTTCTCTAGTTTCCAAGGTTCACCTTCAGAAGAGTGGCATGTCAAGTTTTATGAACTAATTACTTCAGCTTTGAGGTGTGGCAGCTAGTTAAAAATTCTCCCTCCTTACTGATTCCCCATGGCTTTTCAAAAAGGAAGGACACTTTTAATACATCACATGAAGAATCTGTGATACGATATCATCAGGAGTTGAAGGCAATCAAAGTCAAGATTTCAAATCCAATTGCTGCAAAATGTTTACTTGTCAGATCTCATTTGTTAATGGTGTTCAGATGCGTGTAATTTCTTGCAAGGCAGACTCTTAGAATGTGAAGACATGGCAGTAATGAAGAAAATTTGTATGGTGGGTGAACCGCAAACCTGAGTGTTTGAGCTTGACTTGGTAAAGTCAACACAATGCCAACATTAGTATTCAGATGAAATTTCAGGTCCTATGAACAAGCTGCCATGCAGCCCATTTGTCAAGATAAAATTTCAGAGCCTTGTTCTCTATCTCTTTTCTCTAATAAGCAGAACTTCTAAGACGTGAGAGGCAATTTCAAGGATATTGATGACAATCTTCCTTGTTGAGAAGGTTGCACCTAATATAGTGGAAGAATGCTAAGATGAGCACTTTATAATTTATAAAGTGTCTACTCTTAATTTTGTTGGTTTAGTCCTCACAATAATTCCATGAATCTGTGAACATTTTTTGAGAGTGTTGGATATTAATCCTTCTACCAATTAGTAAACGCCTTATGCATGGAAGGCACTTAGAAAAACTTTTAATTGTGCTAAAAGACAAGGCAATCTAAGCTTTGGACAAATTATGGCTGTCCTTCATTCTGTAAACTTAGTCTATGGTTACTTAGTTAAATTACCATGCAGTGCAGATGTCCTTGGCCACATTCGAAAAGATTAAGTACCTGACACACTGGAGGCTGGTTTTATACAGGTAAGGTATTGATCCTCCACAATGGTTAGGAGGCGTAACCAACTCAGCATTACCTTTCAGGTGTGGTAATAATTGTTATACATTTGTTCTGTAATTTAAAATTTGTATGTCCATAATCATTACCTGAGTACAGAATCTCTTAAAGAGTGTTTCAAAGAGCTTGATTTTCTCAGAATGTTAACAGGTATGACTTGTTTAGAAAAAAAAGTTTGAGAATTCCTTGCTTAAACAAGTTTAGGAATTGCTGGTTTAAAATAAGTTGATTTCTTAACATTAGGACACCACAGGACATTTAATATGCTAATACATATTATACTCTTCAAAAGGGGTTATAAATAGTGGTGTTTCTGAAACTAATTTGCTCATTAAGCTCTTTTTCATGGATCATCTCAAGGGATTGGTGCTCCGCAGCATACTGTATTGGAAATAGTACCAGTGTATTTGAAGGGAATGAAATTTAATTTGCTTCTTTTGAATTGGCCTCATCACTATGCCAATAAAATCGGTAACTTTAGCTCATTCTTAATGTCTTCTTCCTACAAAAGTTTTCTGGAAAAAAATTTAATTGTCTATTCGTTTATCAGAAAACTAAGGCCTTGTGTCTTTGCAGCTATAGAAATTCATGTTAATTCTGCAGGGTTACAAATAATCCAAAAGAAAGACTGAGAACTCAAAATGGTCATTTCTGAATGCAATATTTTTCATTGAGTCCATTAAATACCTAAGCTGCTTTGCCTTTAATAAAAGCATAATATACATGTCAGCTGTTTTGCTCCCTGACAAACCAACTTGCATAGAAAAAAATATTTGTGAAAAAATGCAGCCCAAAGCTAAAGAAGAAAAAGTGGCAATATTATTTTTATTACATGGTGGCATAGGTAATTATAATTATTACTAAATACATGACAAATAAGTACCAGGAGATGAGCTAGATGAAGGAATGCATGTGGGAATAAACCTACCTGGTCCCGATTCATGGACCTTATCATCTTCTGAGAAAGATATAAGTTAAACTGATCATTACAGGTGAGATGCGTGTTTTGAAGAAGTAGAGGGTTTTGTGGACGTGATTAGCAGATGGGCCTAACCATTCAGAGAAGGATTTTCTCAGGAAATGATGTTCAGACTGGGTTCTGAAGCTTGAACTATAGAAAGAGTAGACATCAGCACATCATGAGCAAAGCGGAAAGTATATGCAAAATTTCAATGCTACAAATTAAGAGAGAAGTTAGGTCAATGACAGGCCATTCTTAGGAGTCTGTGAGAGTATTTTACAGCTTCTTTAATCCCCCTTAAGTGCCCATGAGAGTCATTCATGATCTATTCAATTGTTTATCATAGACCTACTATGTGCAAGATTCCACAGAAGATACAAAAGATATCTAATACACTTCAAAGTGATTTATAGGCTAGGAGCAAGCTATGAATGAATGAAGAAAATGAGGCCAAGACAAGTAACTATTTGGTGCCATTAAATAGCACCTAGATTATAAGAAGTCATGATGAAAACCAGGTCAATCCATTCAGTGTGTCAAATTGAGGCAGTAGGCCAAGAGGATCACCTGCAAAGCCCTGTCCAGGGTGAAATACAGACTTTAGGATATTTGAAAATGGGTTGAGTAGAAGTTGAAGCAAAGCTGACATTTATTTATTTATCTATCTATCTATCTATCTATTTATTTATTTATTTATTTATTTATTTATTTATTTAATGGTAATCGCCACACATTACATCATTAGTTTTTGATGTAGTGTTCCATGATTCATTGTTTGTGTATAACATCCAGTGCTCCATGCCCATCACCAAGCTAACCCATATCCCCACCCCTCTCCCCTCTTGAACCCTCAGTTTGTTTCTCAGAGTCTATAGACTCTCATGGTTTGTCTCCCCCTCCGATTTATCCCCTTCATTTTTCCCTTCCTGCTATCTTCTTCTTCTTCTTCTTTTTTTTTTCTTTTAACATAGAATGTATTATTTGTTTCAGAGGTACAGGTCTGTGATTCAACAGTCTTACACAATTGACAGCGCTCACCACAGCACATATCCTCCCCAATGTCTATCACCCAGCCACCCCATCCCTCCCACCCCCACCACTCCAGCAACCCTCAGTTTGTTTCCTGAGATTAAGAATTCCTCATATTGGTGAGATCATATGATACATGTCTTTCTCTGACTGACTTATTTCGTTCAGCATAATACCCTCCAGGTTCATCCATGTCGTTGCAAATGGCAAGATTTCATTCCTTTTGATGGCTGCATAATATTCCATTGTGTATATATACCACATCTTTATCCATTCATCTGTCAATGGACATCTTGGCTCTTTCCATAGTTTGGCTATTGTGGACATTGCTGCTATAAACATCGGGGTGCATGTACCTCTTTGGATCCCTACATTTGTATCTTTGGGGTAAATACCCAGTAGTGCAATTGCTGGGTCATAGGACAGCTCTATTTTCAACTTTTTGAGGAACCTCCATACTGTTTTCCAGAGAGACTGCACCAGCTTGCATTCTCACCAACAGTGTAGGAGGGTTCCCCTTTTTCCACATCCCCCCCAACATCTGTCATTTCCTGACTTGTTAATTTTAGCCATTCTGACCGGTGTGAGGTGGTATCTCACTGAGGTTTTGATTTGGATTTCCCTGATGCCAAGAAATGTTGAGCACTTTTTCATGTGTCTGTTGGCCATTTGGATGTCTTCTTTGGAAAAATGTCTGTTCATGTCTTCTGCCCATTTCTTGATTGGATTCTTTGTACTTTGGGTGTTGAGTTTGATGAGTTCTTTATAGATTTTGGATATTAGCCCTTTATCTGATATGTCATATCTGTTGGTTGTCTTTTGGTTTTGTTGAATGTTTCTTTTGCCATGCAAAAGCTTTTTATCTTGATGAAGTCCCAATGGTTCATTTTTGCCCTTGCTTCCCTTGCCTTTGGCGATGTTTCTAGGAAGAAGTTGCTGCGGATGAGGTCGAAGAGGTTGCTGTCTGTGTTCTCCTTTAGGATTTTGATGGACTCCTGTCTCACATTTAGGTCTTTAAACCATTTTGAGTCTATTTTTGTGTGTGGTGTAAGGAAATGGTCCAGTTTCGTTCTTCTGCATGTGCTATTCAATTTTCCCAACACCATTTGTTGAAGAGACTGTCTTTTTTCCATTGGACATTCTTTCCTGCTTTGTCGAAGATCAGTTCACAATAGAGCTGAGGGTTCATTTCTGGGCTCTCTATTCTGTTCCATTGATCTATGTATCTGTTTTTGTGCCAGTACCATACTGTCTTGATGATGACAGCTTTGTAATAGAGCTGGAAGTCTGGAATTGTGATGCCACTGGCTTTGCTTTTCTTTTTCAACATTATTCTGGCTATTCGAGGTCTTTTCTGGTTCCATACAAATTTTAGGATTATTTGTTCCATTTCTTTGAAAAAAGTGGATGGTATTTTGATAGGGATTGCATTGAATGTGTAGATTGCTCTAGGTAGCATTGATATCTTCACAATATTTGTTCTTCCAATCCATGAGCAGGGAACGTTTTTCCATTTCTTTGTGTCTTCCTCAATTTCTTTCATGAATATTTTATAGTTTTCTGAGTACAGATCCTTTTCCTCTTTGGTTAGATTTATTCCTAGATATCTTATGGTTTTGGGTGCAATTGTAAATGGGATCGACTCCTTAATTTCTCTTTCTTCTCTCTTGTTGTTGGTGTATAGGAATGCCACTGACTTCTGTGCATTGATTTTATATCCTGCCACTTTACTGAGTTCCTGTATAAGTTCTAGCAGTTTTGGGGTGGAGTCTTTGGGGTTTTCCACATAAAGTATCATATCATCTGCAAAGAGTGAGAGTTTGACTTCTTCTTTGCTGATTTGGATGCCTTTTATTTCTTATTGTTGTCTGATTGCTGTGGCTAGACTTCTAATACTGTGTTGAACAGCAGTGGTGATAGTGGACATCCCTGCCGTGTTCTGACCTTAGGGGGAAAGCTCTCAGTTTTTTTCCATTGAGAATGATATTCACTGTGAGTTTTTCATAGATGGCTTTTATGATATTAAGGTATGTACCCTCTATGCCTATACTCTGAAGAGTTTTGATCAAGAAGGGATGCTGTACTTTGTCAAATGCTTTTTCTGCATCGATTGAGAGGGTCATATGATTCTTGTTCTTTCTTTTGTTAATGTATTGTATCACATTGATTGATTTGTGGATGTTGAACCAACCTTGCAGCCCAGGGATAAATCCCACTTGGTAGTGGTGAATAATCCTTTTAATGTACTGTTGGATCCTATTGGCTAGTATTTTGGTGAAAATTTTTGCATCCACATTCATCAAGGATATTGGTCTGTAATTCTTTTAGATGGGATCTTTGTCTGGTTTTGGGATCAAGGTAATGGTGGCCTCATAAAACGAGTTTGGAAGTTTTCCTTCCATTTCTATTTTTTGGAACAGTTTCAGAATAGGTATTAATTCTTCTTTAAATGTTTGGTAGAACTCCCCTGGGAAGTCATCTGTACCTGGGCTCTTGTTTGTTGGGAGATTTTTGATGACTACTTCAATTTCCTTAGTGGTTAAAGGTCTGTTCAGGTTTTCTATTTCTTCCTGGTTCAGTTTTGGTAGTTGATACATCTCTAGGAATGCATCCATTTCTTCCAGATTATCTAATTTGCTGGCATAGAGTTGCTCATAATATGTTCTTATAATTGTATTTCTTTGGTGTTGGTTGCGATCTCTCCTCTTTCATTCATGATTTTGTTGATTTGGGTCCTTTCTCTTTTCTTTTTGATAAGTCTGGCCAGGGGTTTACCAATATTGTTAATTCTTTCAAAGAACCAGCTCCTAATTTCGTTGATCTGTTCTACGTTCTTTTGGTTTCTAGTTCATTGATTTCTGCTCTGATCTTTATTATTTCTCTTCTCCTGATGGGTTTAGGCTTTATTTGCTCTTCTTTCTCCAGCTCCTTTAGGTATAAGGTTAGGTCGTGTATTTGAGACCTTTCTTGTTTCTTGAGAAAGGCTTGTATTGCTATATACTTTCCTCTTAGGACTGCCTTTGCTGCATCCCAAAGATTTTGAACAGTTGTGTTTTCATTTTCATTGGTTTCCATGTATTTTTTTAATTCTTCTTTAATTTCCTGGTTGACCCGTTCATTCTTTAGTAGGATGCTCTTTAGCCTCCATGTATTTGAGTTCTTTCTGACTTTCCTCTTGTGATTGAGTTCCAGTTTCAAAGCATTGTGGTCTGAAAATAGGCAGGGAATGATCCCAATCTTTTGGTACTGGATGAGACCTGATTTGTGACCTAGAATGTGATCTATTCTGGAGAATGTTCCATGGGCACTAGAGAAGAATGTGTATTCCATTGCTTTCAGATGGAATGTTCTGAATATGTCTGTGAAGTCCATTTGGTCCAGTGTGTCATTTAACGTCTTTATTTCCTTGTTGATCTTTTGCTTAGACGATCTGTCCATTTCAGTGAGGGGGATGTTGAAGTCCCCCACTATTATTGTATTGTTGTCGATGTGTTTCTTTGCTTTTGTTATCAATTGCCTTATATAATTGACTGCTCCCATGTTAGGGGCATAGATATTTACAATTGTTAGATCTTCTTGTTGGATAGACCCTTTAAGTAGGATATAGTGTCCTTCCTCATCTCTTAGTGTAATCTTTGGTTTAAAATCTAATTTGTCTGATATAAGTATTGCCACCCCAGCTTTCTTTTGGTGTCCATTAGCATGGTAAATGGTTTTCCACCCCCTCACTTTCAATCTGGGGGTGTCTTTGGGTCTAAAATGAGTCTCTTATGGACAGCATATTGACAGTTCTTGTTTTTTTATCCAATCTGATAGTCTGTGTCTTTTGGTTGGGGCATTTAGCCCATTTACATTCAGGGTAACTATTGAAAGATATGAATTTAGTGCCATTTTATTGCCTGTAAGGTGATTGTTACTGTTTATTGTCTGTGTTCCTTTCTGGTCTATGCTGCTTTTAGGGTCTCTCTTTGCTTAGAGGACCCCTTTCAATATTTCTTGTAGGGCTGGTTTCGTGTTTGCAAATTCCTTTAGTTTTTGTTTGTCCTGGAAGCTTTTTATCTCTCCTTCTATTTTCAATGACAGCCTAACTGGATATAATATTCTTGGCTGCATATTTTTCTCATTTAGTGCTCTGAATATATCATGCCATTCCTTTCTGGCCTGCCAGGTCTCTGTGGACAGGTCTGTTGCCAAGCTAATGTTTCTACTATTGTAGGTTACAGATCTCTTCTCCTGAGCTGCTTTCAGGATTTTCTCTTTGTCTCTGAGACTCATAAATTTTACTATTAGATGTCGGGGTGTTGACCTATTTTTATTGATTTTGAGGGGGGTTCTCTGTGCCTCCTGGATTTTGATGCCTGTTTCCTCCCCCAAATTAGGGAAGTTCTCTGCTATAATTTGCTCCATTATACCTTCTGCCCCTCTCTCTTTTTCTTCTTCTGGGATCCCAATTATTCTAATATTGTTTTGTCTCTTATATAGAGAAGGTGTCAGTGGAGCACTCCTAACCATGTCCAGTTTGGCACTGCCCAACTGTAGAGATATATGGTATCACTTATCTCTCGAATTCTGCCCTCATGATCCAGTAGTTGTTTATCTCTCTGTTTCTCAGCTTCTTTATTTTCCATCATTTGGTCTTTTGTATCACTAATTCTCTCTTCTGCCTCATTTATCCTAGCAGTTAGAGCCTCCATTTTTGATTGCACCTCATTAATAACCTTTTTGATTTTGAGTTGGTTAGATTTTAGTTCTTTTATTTCTCTAGAAAGGGTTTCTCTAATAACTTCCATGCCTTTTTCAAGCCCAGCTAGTATCTTTAAAATCGTCATTCTGAACTCTAGTTCCGACATCTTACTAATGTCCATATTGATTAGGTCCCTAGCAGTCAGTACTGCCTCTTTTTCTTTTTTTTGAGGTGATTTTTTCCATCTTGTCATTTTGCCCAGAGGAGAATAGATGAATGAGAGAACAAAATGCTAACAGGGTAACAATGACCCCAGAAAAATATCCACTAAACAAATCAGAAGAGACCTTCCAGAAAGTGGTCACTTTTCTGTTCAGAGAGTTGCTGCTATTCTTTTCTTCAATCTCCGGTTGAATTTGTAGGTGTTCAGAATGGTTTGATCCCTATCTAGCTGAATTCCTGGGACCAGACGAAATTTATGTCTCCTACTCCTCCGCCACCTTGCTCCTCTCCCCTGGATGCCTTCTTGTGACGATATAAGATGATCAATGTCTGTCGCAAAGCTGACATTTAAATGCTAAAAGTAGCTTCTATCTGTTAAGAGGTGGTGACTCCAATACATCTTTAGAGATCACTCTTCCATTGTTCAGGCTGTTAAATTAATTGAGCAAGGAGGCCTTTAGACTGAGGTGTCTCTAATGCTGTGGTGGCCTATGTAAGCAAACCAAAACCTAAGCTTGTAAATGCCTCAAGGTTATGAAATCAAAATGGTAAGGACACCAGTTACTAACAGCTAACTAGGCTTTATGCTATAGCCAATCAAATAATTTCTTTTTGCTTCCGCACCTTCTCTATATAAGTCTTTCCCCTAGCTCTTGTCATTGGAGCACTCCTAACCATTTCCAGTTTGGCACTGCCCAACTGAAATTGATTTTTCCTCAAATAAACTCTTAAAATTTTTAATATGCCTCAGTTTATTTCTTAACAAGGCAAACCCCATTCATTGGCCTTTTAATTATGTAGATGCAATGATAATAATGTATAGACATCTTATTTATCTCTCACAATAACCATATGATGGATATACTATTATTATCATGCCCATTTTACAGATTAGAACTGTAGAGAAGTTTGTCAACTTTCCTACAGTCATAGCAGATCTGAGGCTGGAACCCTGGTCTGTTAACTCTAGAACCTGCTTGTTTTAGTTTCCTGGGGTTGCTGTGACAATTGACTATGATTGTCTATGCTGGAGACAAACACCCCAGTTATTATTTGGGGAAATGTGTTTTGTCTTAGGAGGAGATGAGGAGAATGGGGAAGATGTTATGGTGTTTATTCCCCCATGAATTTGATCCACTATGATTTCCATAGCCAGAAACTGGTGAGAACTTTTTCAAAATCTACCTTGTGAAATTCCGAACAAAAAGCAGAATGGTTTAGGAGTCTAGGGCTCAAAGTGAGGGGCAAGTTTGGGAATGTGTCATTCCTCCACCTGAAAGGAATCCACACCTGTCTGGCTCATTGAAGAGTCACTGTTGCAAATCATATCTTTTCATTATAATTTATTATTGATTATTGCTAAAAAATGTTTTCAGTTTTGGAATGTTTATATTTTATCTTTTCTAATTCTCCTGAGTTCTCTAGGTATATAATCATCTCCTTCTCTGAAAACAATCATGACATACCTCCTTTCTAATACACTTCCACTTGTTAATGTTTCCTGAATTATCACATTATCTAAATTATAAACTGTATCTACACTAATGAACATATAACACAGTTGAGCCTCAGAAGAGCCATTTGAATACAGAGAGGCCAGTAACATAGCAAAGAGCTCCAGAGATACTGCAGTGATTTCATAATTTAATGATGCTAAGACCAGCATGATGACTGAGAGCCGAGGACAGAAAGAAGGCTTTTTCAGAGCTTGCAGGAAGGCACATGTCAGAAAATGCTTTAGAATTTTTCTTACTACTTCTATAACTGATAACCAAAACCACATAACACTGTAAAAATATGTATTTCTAGACTGAAAAGCTCCACCATTTGATCACACCAGACGTTGACATACTTCATTATAAACAAAGTAGTAATAACCTTTGTCACATTGGACAAGCAAAACTGCCTTTGTTTGGTGGGTATTCCTGTCTGGTAAGGTTTAAGCTGCTGCAGCTGCTGTGAAATCCCTCCTCAAACTCAGTGTTGTTTGTGATAACACACTCATTTTCTCATTATTAACTGTCATTCCTCAGAGAGAAATGAATGCAAAAGAACAGATACAAGTCAGTCAAGCCCATTAGTCCATGATAGCAGCAGAGGATGGAGGAAATATCAGCAAACTAATAATGTCCCTAAATAAATGCAGCCTCCTCTATAAAGCTGTTCAAGGTTTGTAATCAGGCAGGAGACTAGTGAAAGCTTTATCCTGTCCTTGGTTACTAAGTACTGCTCGCATTAACACAGGTCTTCATCAAGCATAATTAATTTGGTGTCCTGGCTGCAAAGTATGATTTTCAGAAACCATACCATCTCATTGTTCGGGTAGTGCTAATTGAAGTTTACAAGTAGAACATAAACATAATGCCTACAGACTGGCTTACTGAGTTAAGATTTTGCTTAAGTATTGGGGATTTTGAGCCTTCATTTTCTGCCAAGAAGTACTGAGTCACACACAGTTCCCTATTTGATCTTGGCATATTTTTGACAATATCCCTAGATCTTTTTATCATGCCTCTAATGATAAAGGGAAAAAAAAGCTAAAACAAAGCATTCTTTGTTGCTGAAGAAATGTCATTACTGTTGCAAGCTTTATGTCAATGTATTTAATAGTTTAATTCTATTATAAAAATAACACATATTCACTATAAGTAACTTTAAAAATTAAAAAGCATGGAAAATAAATTGAAAAACCTATAATACCACTACCCGTGACAACTCATGTTAATATTTTGGTATACATATTTTGGTGGTAATATTTTGGATTTTTATATATTTATATATAAACACCACTTATTGAATTCCTACTATGTAATAGGACTACAGTAGGCATTCGACAGATGCTTTCTCATATAAATCCACAGAATAACTCTGTAAGACAGGTACTGTTATCTTTATTTTACAACGACTTCCTGAGGTCCAGTGAATTCCCAGAATCTCAGCTAAAAAGTGGTAAGCCTAAATCATTCTGATTCCAAGTCTAGTGCTTCTAACTTCAATGTTATATTGTTTCTCATACACTCCAATAGTGTTACACTATATGTTATATGTATACATATATATACACATATATGTTATAGCTAACATATATGTTATACTACTTGGAACTTAGGGTCTTTTATTCTGGCTTTCATGATAGCTTTCCAATCACAAGCATCCCTTCTGCTATTAGGTATTCCTAGAAAACATTATTTTTGTGAATGCATACTATTTCATCACATGAATATCTCAGAATTATTTATTATAACAATATTATAATGAGCATCACGGAACAGAAATCTTTAGCCTCTGATTATTTCCTTAGGTTAATGCCTAGAAGATGAGCATTGCAAGAACTATGAGTATTTTTCAGGCCTTTAATATTTATTCTGAAAGTGTGAGACAGTAGCTTATATATTATTAAAGATCTACTAAGTCAGGGCGCCTGGGTGGCTCAGTTGGTTAAGCAACTGCCTTCGGCTCAGGGCATGGTCCTGGAGTCCCGGGATCGAGTCCCTCGTCGGGCTCCCTGCTCGGTGGGGAGTCTGCTTCTCCCTCTGACCCTCCCCCCTCTCATGTGCTCTCTCTCACTTTCTCCCTTTCAAATAAATAAATAAAATCTTAAAAAAAAAATAAAGATCTACTAAGTCAAACCCATTCACTTGGGGGGTGGGGCTGAGGGATAGAAGTACATTGATGAGAAGAAAAGGGAGAGAAAAGAACAGAAAAATGGGGAAAAGCTTCTGCTTAAGAAATGAGTTAAACCAAGGATGAGCTGGGATCGTAAGATGTTGCCAAATTTTGACAGCCTGTGTTTCTCTTTTCCTTTCTTTAGCAGATCCATCAAGTCTCCCCTTGCATAACTGTCCTCCCAGCTCGAATTAATTCACAAAGAAAACAGGAAAGTTGCTATCTGCCTTTGCAAGCACTTGCTACTCCCACGGGACAGGACTCCTGCTCCCCTTGCATGCCCAGAAGAAGGGCTTGCCATGGTGCTCTAAAGCCACCATTCATGACTGTTCTGTGGCCTGTTGCTTATGAGAACAGTCTTGTTAAGACAGGTGTGACCAGATGGTCCCATTCTGTCTCTCCTGCTAAAATTCTTCTTCTTCTTCCTCTTTCTAGTTAATATGTGTTATTTTTGTAATAGAATTAAACTATTACATTAAATACATTGACATAAAGCTTGCAACAGCTATGACATGTCTTACAGACTCCAGGGGCACCTGGGTAGCTCAGTTAGTTAAGGGTCTGCTTTTGGCTCGGGTCATGATCCCAGGGTCCTGGGATCCAGCCCTCATCAGGCTCCCTGCTCAGTGGGGAGCCTGCTTCTCCCTCTCCCTTTGTCACTCCTCCTGCTTGTGCTCTCTCACTCCCGCTCTCTCGCCAACAAATAAATAAATAAAATCTTATAAAAACAAACAAACAAACATAGACTCCATGCCCCACATGGAGCTTGAACTCACAACCTTGAGATTGAGACTTACATATTCTACTGACTGAGCCAACCAGACTGTCTCCTGATAAAATTCTTACAAAGGAAAAGGTTTCATGGGCTAGCTTTTGTTTAATTGTCAGCTAGTAATCCATCTTTTCTTCACTGTCAAATTCTCATTGAACTGACATTCTTCCATGGGGACACTGAGGATAATAGGCTTCCAAGACACTATGTCTTGTTTCCGGTCTCATCTCTATGTTTTAGATCTCTGGCCATGATGTTTCTAACCATGCCTTCCTGGGATGTCCCTCTTCTTGTGTCTGCAGTCTGCATCCTCACTGCAGTCCCATGAAATGCCCTGTGAATGTGACCATCTGGAAACAACTTAGCCACTTTGATGTCTGGTACCTTCTTTTTTAACCCAGAAACCTAGGCTTCTGCCTGTGTGTTTTTCTCTATGTGCTTTCAAAAGCTAGTGAAATGACACCATTTGACTCAACAAACAAGCATTATTAAACAGCTATTAAATGCCAGGAGTTCTGTTAGTTTCTAAACATAAACAGACTACAACCATGGATCCTATCCTCAAGAAATGTCTAGCTTAGTAAGTCAGATAAATATACAAAAACCAAGTAGAATAGATGTTTATAAGTAGTCTATTAGACATAAGCCCAGGGTACCACAGAAAAACATCTAAATTAAAATGAGAGGTGATGGGGGCTTTTCAGAAGAAATGAAAAGAGTATTAAATGAAGTGTGGATGTGAAGTAGGAGGAAATGGGAAAAGAGGCTGTTGATGGAAGAAATGACACCAGGAAAAAGGCAAGGGTCCTTGAGACCACCTGATATGATAGACAAGGTTGCCAGATTTAGCAAATACAAATGCAGGATGCCCAGTTAAATTTGAATTTTAGGTAAAAAGAAAATAATAATGCTTTTGTAGAAATATGCCCCATTCAATATTTGGAACATACTTACACTAAAATATTATTAGTTATTTATCTGAAATTCAAAGTTAACTGGGTGTCCTGTATTTTATAGGGATTGGCTAGTGATTTGTGGACTGCAACAAGAAGTGAATAATGATACAGCCAGAAGAGAGGGGCGTGGATAAAATCACACATCGGTGCGCATCCAGTCATTTAAACATGGTCCTAAAAGCATTATTGATCATTGGCAGATTTAAGGCAAGGCAGTAAAGATCATATTTGCATGTTAAAGCCCTGCTGGTCCTCTCTGTGGTGCTTGAATGCCCGTGGCCAGACTGTCGAGGGGCTCTAAGTGAAGAGGAAGGATGTTTGAATCAGCCAGTGGGATTTTCTAGCTGTCACTGCTGCTCTCCAGTGTAGTTCTGATGGGTTTTAGAAAGGGCTTCCTAGATCACCTTTGATACTGATCTAGTAGCCAAAATCTAAAACTAAGGACACCTAGATCTTGTAGGTGGGGAATGCACTGGCAGTAGAAAAATATTAATATTTCCTGAGCACATCAGATGGGCCTGACAGTACAAATGTTTAAAATTCCAATGGATTTTGGGCGCCTGGGTGGCTCAGTTGGTTAAGCGACTGCCTTCGGCTCAGGTCATGATCCTGGAGTCCCGGGATCGAGTCCCGCCCCCTGCTCGGCAGGGAGCCTGCTTCTCCCTCTGACCCTCCCCCCTCTCATGTGCTCTATCTCTCTCATTCTCTCTGTCTCAAATAAATAAATAAAATCTTTAAAAAAAAATTCCAATGGATTTTTATACATACAAGATTAGACAAAATACTGTAGAGAAGCTGCACTTAGGCTGGACTCTTCACTGATCCGTTGAAGAAATAAGCCCAGGGTACCTCTGATCTCATGCAACTTTCCCTGGCCACATGGCTATTCAGGGCCAGTGCTTACCCTGAACGCCAGATCTTCTGACCCAGGGCTCTTTCAACAATGTCAAGGGGCACCTGGGTGGCTCAGTCGGTTAAGCGTCTGACTCTCCATTTCAGCTCAGGTCATGATCTCAGGGTCATGAGATCCAGCCCCACATTAGGCTCTTCATCAGGCATGCAGCCTGCTTGAGATAGTCTCTCTCTCTCTTGCCCCACCCCGCCCCCCCCATTGCACACTCTCTCTCTTAAAAAAAAAAGAAAAGAACAATGTCTCTTGTTTTCCTGGTTAGCCCAGGTTGATGAAACAACAGCAAAATGGGATGCAAGGTGTGAAGTCAGACACGAGGTAGCCAGCAGTGGGGCAGAGTGGGCTGTTAGGGGATGAACACTACATGCTGCCAGCTTTTGAAGAGCTCACAGTAGAGGAGAAGAGACAGGGCATGGCTAACAATAATATAATTGGGCCTAGGATAAATGCTCTCAATGTGAACAAATTGCTATGAGAGCTGAGAGGAGGAAGGAGGGACTCATTTGGAGTAAAGAAACTGATAATGACTTCATAAGAACAGTGCAATTCACACTGGGCTCTGCAGGAGCAGGGGTGGATGATGAGAGACTAGAGAGGAGCCATGAAGTCCTCACCAAGTTCAAAGTAGTCCTGTGTGTCTGGGCCACACACAGGCCTCGTGGGAGGGATTGAGAATGACAGTGTTAACAGGTGGTAGGTGACACTTGGTAAAGAATCTTGAAGAAGACTCTGATAAGGGGTTTGGCCTGTATTCTGCAGACATGAGAAATTATCAAGTGTGTAAGCAAGACAACCTAGGCACATCTGTGTTTTAGAAATACACAAACAATGAATCATGGAACACTACATCAAAAACTAATGATGTAATAATGTATGGTGATTAACATAATAATAAAAAAATCCTCAACAAAATATTAGTAAACTGAATCTAGCATACATTAAAAGAATTATTCACCATGATCAAGAGGGATTTATTCTTGGGTTCCAAGAGTGGTTCAATATTCACAAATCAACTTGATACATTACACCAACAAGGGAAGGGATAAAAAGGGAAAAATGAAGGGGGGGAAATCGGAGGGGGAGACGAACCATGAGAGACTATGGACTCTGAGAAACAAACTGAGGGTTTTAAAGGGGAGAGGGGTGGGGGTATGGGTTAGCCCGGTGATGGGTATTAAGGAGGGCACGTATTGAATGGAGCACTGGGTGTTATACACAAACAATGAATCATGGAACAGTACATCAAAAACTAATGATGTAATGTATGGTGACTAATATAACATAATAAACTAAAATTTAAAAAAATTTAAAAAAATAGAGCTAGAGCAGCAGGGTGGAGATGGCATAGAGAAGGGAGGAATGTAAGATGGGAAGAGGCAAATCAGGAGTTTTTCCAGTTTACTCTGTGGATCCCTGGGTTCATAAGCTGCTACTTGGGGGCAGAGAGGCTCCCAAGCATGTTTGGAGACAGTGACACTTATATTTCTCTCTTATGTCTCCAACCTATTTGAACACAGACCTTTTTTTCTATAATAGTTCTATGGAACTAGCAGAAATGACATTCCAAGTATTTAATAACCAATAATGAATAAACATTAATCAGAATGAATGCTAGAAAGGTCCTGGAAGCCCTCTGCAATATCAGGCGTGTCCCAGATCATGGAGAGGAGGTAGAAGGTGCCAGTTGAAGGGCCAGGGCAACTTAGGATGCAGAGGCAGCTCTCAGCATCCAGCTCTACAAGCAAAGTTAAGTTGCTAGTGTCAACATTTAGCGAATAAAAAACACATTTATTCAGGTCTGCATCCCCCATGCTTATTGCAGCATTATTCACAATAGCCAAGTTATGAAAACAACCTAAGCATCCATCAACAGATGAATGGATAAAGAAAATATGAAATGTATATAGGAATATGATATATATTATATTACATATATTATGGGATTTTATTTAGCCATGAGAAAGAAGGAAATCTTGCCTTTTGTGGCAACATGGATGGACCTTGAGGGCATTATGCTAAGTAAAATATGTCAGATAAAAACAAAAACTATGTTCACAGCTATATGCACATTCTTAAAAAGCTGAACTCAGAGAAATGGAGTAGAATGATGGCTACCAGGGGCTGGGAAGGGAGTGGGTAACATGGGGAGATGTTGGTCAAAGGGTACGAACTCCAAGCTATAAGATAAATAATTTCTGGGGAACTGATATGCAGTATGGTGACAACAATTAACAATATTATATAACTGAAAGTTGTTAAAAGAGTAGATCTTAAATGTTACCACCACATACACACAGAAAGGTAGTCATGTGAGGAGATGGAAGTGTTAACTATTCATATTGTGGTAATCATTTTGTAATATATACATGTGTCAAATCATCACACTGTATGCTCCAAACTTACATATGTTGCATGTCAATAATATCTCAATAAGGTTGGAAAAAAATAAAAATGTAAAAAATAAAAACAACAATAATAAACTGATTATATGGTAGAAAAACAAAAAACAAAACAAATTGAGAGCTTTCCACTATCTGCTCAGAGTGCACATCAAACTTTATCTGAAACCAGACATCTACCTACAGTCCTCTCTGTAGCAAGCAAAATCATTTCCTATTTCTCAAAAATGCCTTGTTTGTTGTTTTGTTGTTGTTGTTGCTGTTGTTGTCTCTATGCAATTGCATAGAGTATGTTTCCAAAGCATGTTCAAGGAAACATGAATTTTCAAGACCAACACTCATCCAGTTTGCTCTGTACCACCAGGCTAGTTGTAAAAATATTAAAACACATCCATAACAGTTTCAAAAGCTCTACTTTATCATGATAGCAGGAATTAGGTGCAAATATTTCCAGAAATCTCTTTCTCCTTGCTTTTCCTACTTCAAGAAGTCCACTCCTTCCCACCTCAGGGCCTTTGCACATGTATTTCTTTTACTTGCAATGTTCAACCATCACTACCACCACCCTCTTCTAGCAAAAACCTCTTCGTGCCCTGATATTTAATCTAAGACCTAGGTTTATGTCTTAATCTAAGATCTATGTTTCTGTCTTAATTTCAGTCTCACCTCCGCAGAGAGACCCACCATGATCAACCTATCCAAGGAACCACCCCTTTCTAGTTGTTGTCTCCACCCCTATTAGTTTCCTTCCTAACATGTATAACAACTTGTATAATTTTATTAGTGTACCATTGTTTCACTCTCGACTCTACTAGAATATAAGGTCTATGAAGATGGGACAGTATCTGCCTGGTTCACCATTATATCCCTAATACCTGTAACAGTGTGTGGTACAAGAGCAAATGTTCAGGAAATCCCTGTAGAAGGAAGAGAGGAAGGCCAGCCACTATTCAGTCAGTCTGGAATACTGATAATCATGGAGGGTCTCCTGGGTCTTGAGGTGAACCCTTCCTTCTTTGCAGGAGACCTTCACAATCAACTTCACAGAGTTCCTCCCGATAAATGTAAAGAGCTTGAGCCCATTGTGCTAAAGTCAAGCAACCATAGCGTGACACGTTTAAACAAGCTAACTCAGGTCTTCCAGGCCTCACATTTACGTATTTGACTATAGTTCCTTCAGAGCAGCAGAAGTGTGCTTTGTTCTTCCTGATTATCTCATATGCTGTACACATTGGTGGTATATGCAGTCAGTGCAAGCAATACCAAGCAGGGCCAAATGCATGCCAACCATGCTGCTCCGCAGCTTAAATGACTTCTTTCAGTGTTTTGTCTTTCACTGCCCCAACTGTACCTGTTCTATTATAAAATTAGGTGACAGTATAAAATATAAGCCCTAACCAATCTAATTATGCTTTTCTCTTCTCCAGCAGGACATAAAGAAGAAAAGAAATGTAGGCTTGATCATCCAGTGGGGCTCTGGGAGAAAGCTGATGCATATAAATTATTCTCCTTAGCTTTTCACCATAATTTTTTAAACAAAATCTTGGGAAGCTGCACAATATTAAAAGGAAAAATGAAATCACCTACACATTTATAGTCATCTTCCAAAACCAGAAAAGAGTTACTAATACATTTGTTTGTATATAAAAGTATAACAATAAGGAACTTAATAGGAAGGAAGGAAGGAAGGAAGGAAGGAAGGAAGGAAGGAAGGAAGGAAGGAAGGAAGGAAGGAAGGAAGGAAGGAAGGGAGGGAGGGAGGGAGGGAGGGAGGGAGGGGAGGGGAGGGGAGGAGAGAGGAGGGGAGGGGAGGAGAGAGGAGGGGAGGGGAGGAGAGAGGGGGAGAGGGGAAGAGAGGAGAGGAGAGGCAAGGCAAGGTAGAAAGAAAGAAAGAGGCAGGGATAGAGGAAGGAAGGAAGAAGAAAAGGAAAGGAAAGGAAGGAAGGAAGGAAAGAAGGAAGGAAGAAGGATGGGCTGAAGGGAGGGAGAGAGGAAGAGAAGATAGATACATAGATAGATAAGATAGATACATAGATAGATACATAGATATATAGATAGATACAGAGATACATAGATCCATAGAAATGCAGGCGGAGATAGATGATAGACCTACATAGATCTACACATATACACACATAGAGAGAGAAGAAGAAAGAGAGAGCAAAAGCTTACATTCTGTTAGTAACTAACATGCATATAGAACTTTATCATTTATTATCGTGTTATAAATTTTATGATTGTCAGGACATATCCATGGTTGGTTAAGTAGGAGTTATTCTCCAGTTTTATAAGCAAGGACACAGAGTCAATAGCCATCTAGTGCTGCTTTGGCCAAGGTCACAGAGCTAGGAATGGAAAAGCCTCCTAGGATGCCAGCTTATTCCCTGTCCACACTCTTCTTTTATATGTTCTTGATGCAGACACTCTTCTAAGAAACAAAACCCCTTAACTTTATACAATCATTCATTTAAGGTTTGGGCATCTGAAATACTTTTTGGTGTAATATATTTTATTTCTAAGTTAGAATATTGTCTGTGGAGTGTGTTTCTAATATGCTGGTTCAGCAGAGTTTAGGAAAATTTATTAGTTTTGGCTTCAGCAGTCCTGAGACAGTGCACAATTTGCTGTGTTCATCTGTATTCACAGGCTGCCATCAGACAATGTCTTAAACCAGTTGAGCCCAGAAATCACTACCATGTGTTATTTCTGAGATTGAACTAATACTTGGGCCACTAGCTCACTCTTCCTAGAAATCCAACCACTAATTTCCAATCCAATGTTCTGATTTTTATTGTGTTGATATTCCTGGTGTATGTTTTAATTAATCCCAGTTCAAGGAAAGAAAATATCAATTACTTTCATTTTTTCTCCTCTGAACGTCTTTCCAAAATGAGGCAGGGTAGAGGGGTTTTTTTTCCTCAGTGGCAGAAATTGGAAGAGAAGTTGGCATGTGTCCAATGAGTTGAAGGGAAAACAAACAGATCGATGAAAAGAGGAGAAACAGTAGATTCTTACTAAAATTTGTTATTTTTTCTGTTTGAGAAATATTATAACTTATTTTTTGAAAAACTCATCAGGAATCAAAATTTTGTAGATCATGCTCCCTAGTAAACTCTTTAAAAACTGGGGTAGTCATAGAAGACATTCGGGAAATGCTGTCTACTCTATTGCCCTAGAAGAGTAACAGTGTGTGTGAACCTAATACCTCTGAAACATCACTGGGAGGTGGGCAGCTTTTTTAGTGTAGTCCAGTGTCATAAAGTTATTTAACCATAAAACTTGATTTTTGAGGGGCGCCTGGGTGGCTCAGTTGGTTAAGCGACTGCCTTCGGCTCAGGTCATGATCCTGGAGTCCCGGGATCGAGTCCCACATCAGGCTCCCTGCTCAGCAGGGAGTCTGCTTCTCCTTCTGACCCTCCTCCCTCTCAGGCTCTCTGTCTCTCATTCTCTCTCTCGCAAATAAATAAAAAATTAAAAAAAAAAAAACTTGATTTTTGAGGACAATCCATATTAATCAAAGAATATACTTTAAGCCACTACTGCATTCATGTTTGAGTTTGATCAACTTATTGTCCAGTTGATTTTAATATTAAAAAAATTTACTGAATTATGAGTATGTTGAGCACAATCAGTGAGGCAGGCATGGTAAGGACTAGCTGAGAGAGAGTGGGATTAGGATTAGGTTTATAGTCAAGGCAATAAAAGATTGATTTCTTTCTCATACTCTGCCCCTGTGAAACTCCATGCTTATGATATGGATAGTCTCTTTCCATCCTGCCACATAGTTGCTTTTTAGTTGCTGATTCTATTCTCATAGCCCATACTAGTAATATAAACAATTACCCAACATTATCCTTGTTCAGCAGAGTTAAACGTTTTTTAGACATCCCTCAGTTTATCTTTTGCAACTGTTTCTGTGATTTAGTTTGTAGGATTTCACACACCCATCTTCCTTGAATTGCTCCTCAGAAGCCTTCATTTCAACTTTTTCCTTCTCTTTCATTACCATTCTACTTTACCTGTCTCAGTAGCTCAGTGAAATGATGGTTCCTTCTGTGACCATTTCTAAACACTTGAAAGGAAATTGAACACCATAGGAGATTTCCTGTCCCTGCTACTCCTAAAGATGTGTGGAAAACTACACCAGGAATATCAAAACCAAATTGTTGGGCTGCATTCAGTGGGTTTATGTCTTAATTGCAATGTTTGCTTACAGAGACATTGATATTAAATTTAAAGCTGAATTTTGAAAATAGATGACATCAAGTGATGGGCTTCATGAAACTGAAAGTAGATTGGGATGAATTAGCTTTCCTCTCAACTTTTGCACACAGTGACCTGGTTAATCGCAAATCGTCCTATGCCCAAGCATTATGATGCCCTCTGGTGCCTGGAACACAAAACTCATAAACATTTTATGAAATGACCATCACTCAGAACACTTTCATGCTCTTGAAATGACAAAAACTTGTTTTTGTGAATTGTGATCCTCTTCCTTAGTTATGTTTATGAAACTTTCCCCAATAATCTCTGTTGACTTCACATAAATATAGATATTCCATACTTTTGTTCTAAATTTGTCTACTAAAAAATAACTTTTATGTGAGAAAAAAGATAATGAAAATGAAAGGTCATTTTTTTCAACGCTTTATAAGGTTTCTATCTTCTCTTTTTTTGCCAATTAGGTTGTAAATCAGGTGAAGGGGACTTAAGAAAGCCAAACCATTCTCTTAGTACCATGTTTTATATTCCTTTAAATGAATTGTTTTTAGAATATTCCTGAGGCCTCTGTCATCCCAGGTTTTCAGAGAGTTATGCAATGTAAAAGAGAATCAATATGATTCCTCAATTGGTAAAATTCTGTTTAACACTTACCTAACACTTTTGTCCTTTAAAATTCATCCCAAAATGCCATGTCAAACCTCTATTAATTTTAAAGCAAAAAAAAAAAATGAATAGAAGAGCATGAATAAAGGAAAAAAATAATAAGGATCATAAAAACTTAGGGAACTGGACAGCCAGAAGTCTGGAAACAGAGCAGTCCTACTGTGAGCATTTGCTTTCTGTGATAAGATCAGTGAGTTCTTGGATCCTTGGATTCCAGCTTACTTCCAGAGCTACATAGTCATGTAAGTTACAATTTCATAGGAACAGTGTTTTAAAATGGCAATCATTCTTGTTTCTCAGGATATAAGCAAAGAAAACAAGATGCTCTTTTCCCAACAGTTATTTTAGGACGATATTTATGATATGTCTATAATCAAGGATTTTCCAGTCACTATCGAAAAGAAGGTGTGAGCTTTTTTCATTGTCTGGGAATAACAGTTTCCATCACATTATTGTCACTGAGTAACTATTGAAATTCTTCTGGGATTTCTTTTCATTCATCAAGCTTACTTTCAAGAGTAATATCACACTCCTAAAACCAATTTATTCTTTCATTTTTTTCAAAATCTGATCGCAGGATGTAGACAATTAGGGATCCTGATAATTCAGACCTAAAAAATGTTCACAGACCATCCCTCCAGTTTAAAAAAGAACATTTATCTATTCTATAATAGATACTTCCAAACAATCAAATAGGAAGTGTGAACCTCAAGCTCAAATTATAGATAAATATCTCCAAATGAATTACAGATCAGTTTCTTCTAATTTTTTTCTTATTTTTGATTTGAAAGAGTACTTCAGTGACAACATTTGTATGTTTATTCTATATAGCTGAAGCATAGTTTGATGAAAAAAATTTTTACAGAAGCAGATTCATGGCTATAAATATTTGAGTGTCTCCCATATATAAGAGAAATGACAATTGTTCTATGTGACATATGAAAATAGATGTAACACCAAGGGCTGGAATGTACAAAGATATTCTCATAGAAATTATATTCTGATACAAAAAAAGAATTGCCTAAGAATAAGAATTGGAAGATGCTTTGGAGAACAGTGAAATCTCATTCCTGGTGAATTTAAAGGAATGACTCAGTCAAGCATGCTACACAGGTCATTCTTACATTTTTACTGAAGTCTGGAGAAAAGGATCATAGCCTCCCTTACAACCATGACCATGATACTCATTTCTCAAATACCTGATAGTTGAAAAGGGTGATTTGAAGAAATGATCAGGGAAAGGGAGTGGAATATCTACTTAACACAAATATTGTGTGTGTACAATATGCTTTATTTCCATTTATTTAATCAATCCTTGTGAGATAGGCATTACACCATTTACTGATGAAAACCTGAGATTCAGACCTAAGACATGGCAAAATAAATTTGAACTCTAATACTCCAAATTTCAAAATTCATGTTCCTTCCACACACAATACCACTTCTTTATCCTTACTTTGCAATTACTACTACAATCGTCTTCAAGACCAGTTTTAGAAAGAGATTTAAAAGAACCTCTGCTAACTCATTTTTCAATAAAAAATGCATCCTCAAGGCGTATGCCATTCCATTATGCTCCCTGGGAGTTGCTCATTTCTGTATTTTAAAGAGGATTGTGCATTATATGTGTTCAGGTCTGTTGATGGTTGCTGGGAAAATGCTCTCCAAATATAAGCAATGAATACTACTAGGTTTAACCAGGAGCTTCTTTCTCATTTCAGAATCTCTCATGACATCAAGTATAGTACTTTCTACTAGTAGGTGCTCAACAAAGAAGTATTCAGTTGAATTTAATATTATTATTGGGAATGTTTGCAACATATAATAATGGAACAATTACATGACTTAAAGCCAATGACTATGAAGTGATAAGCTGTGCTACCCAGAAAATTTATTTAACCTCTCTGTATCTAATTCCTCATATGTAAGATATTAATCAATATCTACCTCTCAGAGTTATTGTGAGGATTAAAGATAATTTATGTAAAATACCTAGGTTATTGCTTATCACATAGAAGACACTTAGTAAATAGTAGCTATTATTATCCTTGATTTGTCAGCTGCTTATTTTAATAAATACCTGTATGGGTTTGAAATTATAACGTGGCTTTTTACAGGAGTTCTGTTAGATGATTTACTATATATACCCACTTTTATTCCAGAAGGTTGACTACATATAGCTTTCTGAAGGTAGTTGCTCTATTTAGTTGACTAAGAATGGCATTTTTCTAAGAAATGTAAAAAACTAAAATTCCCTAGATTAAGAAAAAAAATATTACTTATAGAATAGCCAGTGATGTGTACAGAGTACTTAAATGGAGCTTAAAATATGACCCATGTCATCAGGAAACAAACATTGTAGTTGGATTGACAAGATCAAAACATATAAAAGAATCAGAGAGTAATTTATTACTAAAAATATAATACTGATAATAACATGACAGATTTCAGAAAAGGGAACCATCAGAGTGGGCTCTAGGAGCAAATTCCTTGGATTCAAATCTTTCCCCCATCACTGACTAGATGTGGGAAGGTTAATTAACTTTCTTTAGGTTTTGTGGAAGGCACACTCTAGAGGGATCCCCAGTGAGTCACATTCTTGTATAATCCCCTCCCTTTGAGTGCTTGCTCCTAACCAATAGAATCCATGGATTTGCTTATAACCAGTAGAATGTGGCAACAGTCAAGAAATGTTGCAGATGTAATTAAAGTTTCTAATCAGTTGACTTTATGTAATAGAGAACCTTCTGCAAGCCTCAAAGAAGCAAGCCACTCTAAGTTCTATAGCTCTAAGAAAACTAATTCTACAACAACCAGGTGAGCATGGAAGAGGATGCCTGAGCCTTAGACAGGACTTCAGACCCAGCCAGTGCCTTGAGTACAGCCTTGTGAAATCCTGAGAATATGACCCAACTAAGCCATGCCCAGACTCCTGTATATGTGAGATATTAAATGTAGATGATGTTTTAAGCTAATAAGTGTGTGGTAATATGTTACACAGCAATACAGCCTTCAATTTCCTCATTTGTAAAAAAGGAATAAAAATAATTCATAGTACAAGGGCTTGTAATGAAAAATTTGTAATTGCACCTGTTAATTAGGTAAGCTTGATAATTCATACAACAACTCCATCAACAGCATCCGTTTTAGAGACCCCAGTTCAAGATATTTCAGAAACCTGCAAAATTTGAGGCAGTGCTTATCTTTGTCCATAAATGAAAAAAATGAAAGCTTAATTAAACTTTAAGATGTCATTAATAAACACAAATAGTTTGCATAATATTTTTCCTTTGCTAAAGTCACAGACATCACAATATTGAGGTTGACAATCAAAATCATGAAATTCTCTAATGACTATTACTGGAATAAGCTCCAAGCATGTTTTGTATGGCTCATTCCAGTCATCAAGGCAAGGGTGGGGAGTACAAAAAGAGCTCTCCCTTTATATAGTTTAGTAGTCAAGGTTTCATATCATTGCAACAGGTCAACTGCTAGAAGTTGGCACCAGATTTCCCAAGATTTCCCAAGATTTTCTCCGAAGAATTTGGAACCATTGTCACTCCACTTCAATCTGGTCACTGTGCCAACTAACTATATGTATACAGCTCATGTGAAGAAAAAAATTTTAAATGTTAAGCTACCATTCAAGTAGGGAAGGCAGAGTCCTTGAATCAATAGAATGCACACTGAAAACAACAATAAGCGCTTCTAAATTCTGCCCCTAAATTTTTACTAAATTCTAAATTCTTCATTATTGTATAAAATTATATAATCTCAGACATCACAATAAATCAGCCAAAAAGTTGAAATAACTACCAAGGTTATTTGAAATATGGATTCATGCTCACTGTCATTAATGTTGAAACTCTCCCTAAGGGCATGATATATATTAAAATAATAGCTAATTATTATATGAAGAATTACTTTAGCAAAATCTGAAATTTTTAAATGAAACATTTATAACATGTTGAAGATTAAAGAAACTTAAATTTTTGAATCAACTACTTGACAAAATTCCATTAAATATAATGGGAAATGTTTAGATGCTTCTTTGGATGTTTTCCATTAAATATTAAAAATTTAAAAGATACCACAGAAGAGGGAGTTTTCCTTCTTGAAAGAGCAATAACGGTCCAAATAGTACCCAGAAAATGATATTATATCAAACCAAAATGCATTATCTCGTCAGCAAATATTGTTAGAAGACAGTAAATTTGCTGAAGAAATGTGTATTAAAACAAGTTGATTATAAGTAGATTAATTACAAGTTAAGAGAAGTTTGTCACTAAATTATATAAATGTACAGGTTTTGAATATATCTTGGTTTATAGTACTTTCTAGATTCTTTCAAAAATAGAATAAATGGAGGATTCTGGGTTTTGTGATCATCTTAAGAAAGATGTACTAGATAATAGTAAATAATTGTTGACCAACAAAAGTTTATGGAAATCCACATAATATCTACTAATGATTTTAAATATGTTATGAAATAAGTTACATATACAGTACCACATATGAAATCTACATCATTCATATATAAATTGTATCAGCAAACAAGTTGAAGGCAGAAAAGCATAAAATGCCAATAGATATCATCAGTGTGGCTAACATCATACTTTAGGATATAATTTCTGGGTATGCAAATACTAGATTTTGGCAAACTAACACACCTTCCAAGTATAACTAAGAAGACTATATATAAAATTTTAAAAGTCCAACTGAAAACGTGAGACCAAGAAGCCAGAACTTGAGGGTCAAAAATTCCAGAAAGGAGGGAAAGGCATAAAAGTAAAACCAAAAACATGTTCTGCTTTTCCCTTTGAAGTATTTGCTGATTCATGAGCTGAGTAAGACTAGATGCTAATACTCAGGAGTGCAATTGCTGGGTCATAGGGTAGGTCTATTTTTAATTTTTTGAGGCACCTCCACACTGTTTTCTAAAGTGTCTGTACCAACTCAGCGAAAGGATGAATACCCAACTGGATGGGACTGGAGGAGATTATGCTAACTGAAATAAGCCAAGCAGAGAAAGTCAATTATCATATGGTTTCACTTATTTTTGGAACATAAGGAATAGCATGGAGGACATTAGGAGAAGGAAGGGAAAAAGGAAGGGGAGGAAATCGGAGGGAGAGATGAACCATGAGAGACTATGGACTCTGAGAAACAAACTATGGGTTTTAGAGGGGAGGGGGGTGATGGGAAGGGTTAGCCCGGTGATGGGTATTAAGGAGGGCATGTACTGCATGGACCACTGGGTGTTATGCGAAAACAGTGAATCGTGGATCACTACATCAAAACTAACGATGTATTGTATGGTGACTAACATAATAAAAAAAAAAGACTAGAAGTTAAGAGGATCAGAACAAAGTGTCAGCTAAAAGACTGAGAAACTAGGGCAGAGCAATCCTCAATTTCATTGTGTTAGAGAGACAAAAATTGAATTTCAGGGCTCATCAAGGAGATGAAGTCCCAGTGAATAGCCTGGCTCTCAGATGCAACCCTGAAGGGCAACATCCTAAGAACAGACTGCAAATAGTTAAGTCCTTTAAAATGCTGCAGTCCAGACTGGAATGAGTTCTACCCTGACTGGATTAAGGTGGCCTGCCCCTACTCTCACTACCTATCATAATCTGAAATTAATTTCCTCTGCAAAGATAATATTATGATCATACACCATGTCTAGCATTCAATTAAAAATTACCAGGTATACCGAGAAACATTGTCAAAATGAAAGAAAATAGAATATAGAAACAAAGGGGTGATCCAGATATTAGAGTTAGCAGATACAGACTTTAAAATAGCAGTGATTAATATGTCCAAAAATGATATGAGAATTTTAGGAAAAAAGTGGGATATATTTTAAAAATCAAATAGAAATTCTATAACTAAAAAATATAATAACTAAAATCAGTAATTCAGTAGATGAGTTCATCATTAGATTGGGCCCAGTTGAAAAGATGATTTTGCTGAACAGAAAGAAAATATGCAGATGAAAGCATGAAAAAATATGGAAAATTCAGAAAACAATATAAGAAATATATAGGAGATCTAAATATATATAGGACACACAGTGTCCTAAAATGATAATACAGAGAATGTGGCAGAAGCAATATTGAATAGATATGACTTATAATATTCAAAACTGATGAAGGACATCACTTACATATTTGAGAAGTGCTTTAAACACCAAGATTAAAAAAAAACTAAACCCACACTTAGGCACGCTGCAATAAAACTGCCAAAGACAGGAAAATCTTAAAGACAGCCAGAGAAAACCAGCACATTATCTTCACAGGAGAAATAGTAAGTCTGGGCTGATCTTTTAACAGAGAAGGAGGGAGCCAGAAGACAATAAAAGGATACCTTTATATGCCCAACTAGAATTATATAGTCCATGAAAATATCCTTCAGAAATGAAAGTAAAATTGTTTCAGACAAACAAAAACTGAGAAAATTTATCACCAGTAGACATGCCAAAAATAATTACTAAAGGAAATTTCTCAGGCAAAGGGAAAACAGTCTTGTACAAAATGCAAGAAGGAATACAAGGTGGCATTAAGTGATAAATAAAAATAAATGGAAGGTGACTGTACAAAACAATAATAATAATCTGCTTCAGAGTTTAAAATACACTAAAATACATGATAACAGTATTGGGAAAGGCAGAATGAGAATAAACGGAGTTAAAGTATTCTAAGTTTCCAGCATAATTAGAGAATTGATAAAAGTAATATTTTTTAATTTGACTGCAATAAGTCGTGTAAATATTAAATAATAACAGAAGCAGCTATAACAGACAAGATAATTGAAATTAAAATAAAAAATAGAAATATTTTATTACCCCAAAAGAAGACAATATAGTAAAATGATGGTTATGAGAACAAAATGGTGAACACACTTGGCATATTTCTCATATGTAAAATATTACACATATCAATCGCAGGATATGCTTTGCACATGCAACATTTACCAAATTGACAATATGCTGGGCTGTGAAGCAATTTTCAACAGACTGAAATCATACAGAGAATATTCTCTGACTGAGATGATCCTCAAATATTTGGAAGTTAAGTGATATGATTCTAAATTAATCCAATAAATTAATCCAAAAATCAAGAAGAAATAACAGTGAAAAATAAAAAAAATATTTTGAACTAAACAATAGTAAAGATTAATAAAACTTGTGGAGTACAGTTAAAGCTTTCCTTAGAAAGACATTTATAACCTTTGATTAACACATTAGAAAAGAAGAAAAGTTGAAAATCAGAAATCTAAGTATCTAATTCAAGAATTTAGATAAAAACTCAACAAATTATTTCCCCTCCTAAAAAAAATAAATAAATAAGGAAGTAGGAAGAAAACAATAAATTTGGAATAGAAATTAGTGGAATAAAACACAACTATTCAATTAAAAAAATCAACACAACCAAAGGTTTTTTTTAAAGTATTTATTTATGTGTTTGAGAGAGAGAGTGTGTGTGCACACAAGTGGGTGGGGGGGAGCAGGGGAAAGGGAGAGAATCTCAAGCGGACTCCACACTGAGCGTGTAGCTGTTCAATCCCCTGACTCTGAGATCATGACCTGAGCCAAAATCAAGAGTCGGTTGTTTAATCAACTGAGCCACCCAGGCACCCCTTTTTAAACATTAGTAAAATGAATAAACCTCCAGGAAGATGGATCAGGAAGAAAAAAAAGAAAGAACACAAACTGTCAAAATCAGAAATATACAAAGATGACATCATCTCAGATTTGACAAATATTTAAAGAACAAGAGGAAATTATAATTTTATGCTCTGGGGTGTTTTCTCTGACACCACAACCAATTCTCTGATTCTCCAGACACCAAGTGGGTGTCCAACAATTCATTTCGATTCTGACACTATCTACCCAGACTTGGTACAGACACCACAGGTTAAGGTCTCAGTCTCACAAAACTGCCCCCGCTTCAGACACCAGTCACAAGTCCAGGGCTATCCACACTCTGACTGGCTATAAATCAGGTGTTCCTAACATCCCCTCCTCAGTTTCAATAATTTACTAGAACAATTCTCAGAACTCAGAAAAATAGTGCACTTCGGTTTACTTTATTCATACTTATTAGAAGGATACAACTCAGGAATGGCCAAATGGAAGAGAGACATAGAGCAAGGTATGAGTCCAGAGCAGCACCTTTTGGGATAGCAAAAACTGAAAAGTACCCAAATCCCTATTTAAAATAGTTAAATAAATTATAGTATATTTGTACAATGGCATACTGTTCAGTGATGAGAATGAAGAAATCACAAATATTAATCATAATGTTGAGAAGACAAGGTAACAAAATACTGTATGCTGCATGATTTCACTTGTATAAGATGCAAAAACAGGAACAACAAATTGATCTACAATGTTAAAAATCAGTATATGGTTACCTCTGGGAAAGGTAATGACCACAAGGAGTTCCGGGAGGGGGGGGCTCTATAGGGTGCTAGTGATATTCTGCTTCTCAACCTCATGCTTGTTTCATGGGTGCTTTTAGTTTGTGAAAAATCATAAAATTGAAACTTATGGTTTTTCTGAATCTAAGTTAAGCTTCAATTAAAAGTTTAAAAATAAAATATGATTTTAAAAGTGGAATGGAACATATTTCCCTGAGGAAGTGAAGAATATGCCAACATTTAACATGCAAACTTCCAATTACTTTATTTTTCTAAGGTACCTTCATGGCCTTGAAGGCATTTTAGTTTGCAACTCTTGTTTTGGGGGCATAATATAAAATACAATCCTGGTTTTCGTGGCTCGGCTTTACCTTGAGCTATCGCTTTAAAAATGTGAGATCCTAGCTGCTGAAGTACTCCTTTAGGAAGCTTGTAAACATCCTTGGACTGTGTGGGAAGGGATGGGGGGAGAGGAGAAATAACTTTGAACTAGGTCAGTTAATAGAAACCTTGGTGAAGCCCATGGGTTGTTTCTCTTCCTTAATGATCTTCTGGATGAATATGTACAATGGGCATTGTCCTATAACCAAGAACAGAGAAAAGTAGTGACCTCCTTGTGGGGCTGGCTCTACTATGCAGGGAGCAGAGACTTAAAGGAGGGCTAGGTACCCCCCATATCCTCATAAATATTAACAGGCTAGTGCCTTGAGAAATAATGACAAGAGCCGCTGCCCTCAGGAACACATTAGAGGAGCACATCCTACCGCTCTCAGATAGCCACTTAGACGTTTTTAAGCAGCAAAGTTAACCTAAAATACAATTTCAATTAGATTAATTATAGATAACATATAGGGCTAAACATTTTCATAACTCATTTTCTAAGTTACCTGATTATCCTCTTATATGTATTCCAAATCCATGTTCCTACATAACCCCACTATCAACCTTCATCTTCACATGGCATTTTCTTTGTGTGCCTGTTTCTGTATTCAAATTTCCCCTTCTCATAAGGACACAAGTCATACTGGATTCGGTTCCACCCTAATAAGTTCATCCTAATTAATTACACCTGCAATGGCCTTATTTCCAAATATGTTACATTCAGATGTACCAGGGATTAAGGCTTCAACATATGAATTGGAGTGGGGGCGGGAGAGGGAAACAGTTTGACTCATTACAGACTTTATTTTTGAAGAAGTTCGCATTCACAGTACTTGGGGTTGAGACTTCAACATCCTTTTGAAGGACACGATTCGACCCATACAGCACCCATACTTATAGATGGATAGGACTGTAGTCCAGGAAAATTACCCCATGATGCAATCCACCCCTAGTATCTTCTCAGTCCCTAAGTAAAATGTAGATGTTAGTGTCTTTGTCTCCCAGAGCTACTTTGCCCATCCCCACCTAATATGGACCATCATCTGCCATCTGGGTTACTTGTTACCATGTTTTTCTCATTGATTGCATCTCCCAGATGCTATTTCAATGACCACTTGAGCTTTCCAAGCCTTTGGGACAATGTGCATAAGGCCGTCTGACTTCTTTGCCCTGCCTGCCCCTCCCTTCTCACATTATTAGGCCAACTCACCTGTGCCCACATGCACACATTTGCATAACACACCACTCATGCCAGAACTCCACATACGAAAAACATGAGACCAGTTCTGTGGCCCAGGTGCTGCACATGTCTCTTGGTGTATCATCTGGGTGGATCTGCTCATGCCATTCATGCAAGGGCTTCAACTGTGAAATTGTGCTTCAGCCCCAACATATCTTTCCCTGCTAGTTCATTCTGGTATAATTGTGTAGATACAGGCAATGGATTTAAGTCTTGTCCAGATTTGATTATTTTATTTTATTTTATTTTATTGAGAGGAAGACAGAGGGAGAGGGAGAGAGAATCTTAAACAGGCTCCACACCCAGCACAGAGCCTGAGGCCAGGCTCAATCTCACAATCCCAAGATCATGACCTGAGCCGAAATCAAGAGTCTAACTGACTGAGCCATCCAGATGCCCCTTGTCCAGTATTTTTAAGACATTGTTTCTTTTTGTTTTTGTTTTTCCCTAATAGAACGACCAGCTCCTTAATTCCATCCATTTCTAGTAAGTAGCATGTAATATTAATTCCAAGTAAAACCTCTATGTATTATGGAATAGAGGAGCCCTAATTTCCCAAAGAACAAATGTAATGTATTTTGGCACCATTTGAATGTCAAAGAGACTTCCTGCTCATAAGTAGGAAGTTGATGGCACCTTTAAATTTTACAATTACATTCCTAAAATTTAAGTTGTCTTGTCACAATCATTATTTCCAGAATCCCATGGAGAAGTCTACTTAAAACATACTTTCTCCCCTTGACATTGGGGGGGAAAAAAAGAAGAAAAAGAAGACATCTCAAGGCAGAAAAAGAAATTATGACACTTCAAAGGGAAGATTGGCATATTTTAGGACATTGACATGATCCAATTATCTGGTAAATCAAAGAAGATCCTCAAACCAAGAAAGGTAGCCAAAAGATCCAAAATGTGGAGGCAGTCTGTGAGGAGAGGTTTCGCAGGGCACACTGCCACGTGAGTAGGCCAGCAGGAAGGGTGGGATCCAGCCATCCAGGCTGACAGGTGCTTTGCAACATGAGCATTTGTGTCTTGGGTTGCAAGCAAGAATTCTGAGGCCCAAAAGAGGTACTTCTGGAGAATGGCAACACTGTATATGTAGAAAAAAAAAAAGTAGTACTAGAAAGATAACCAAGGATAGATGCCCTGGCATAGGAGACAAATGACAAGGGAGCTGCTTACAAGAAACGGAATACAAACGGCAAAGGTGGGCTAAGGGCAAGGATGCTTACCGCTGAGTCTAATCAGAGTCAGCATGGATCATAAAAAACAAGTTGTCAGGAATAAGCAGCAGGGGATCGAGCAAGAGGGGTGACTTAGAGGCTGGGCTATTGGAAGAATTTGGTGGTTATTGATTCTAATGTCCAAAAAGCAATAGAGGGACACAAGCCAAAACATAGGGTCATCTCAGAACTCAGGGAGGAGTCTTCGTTTTGCTTCTTCATCTCTCACTGCCTCCTTCTCCCTCTTCTTGCCTCCCTCTCACGTTCTCCCTCTCAATTATTCTTTTTGCCTTTGTCTCTCTGCTCTGTTTGTAAATATTTGATTTCTCTGACCTGTTTCTCTTCCTTTCATTCCCCTTTTGCCCTCCCTTCTCCCCTGCTCCTCTCCTCCCTTTCATCTGTCTGCCTGTCTCAGCATCGCTAAACAGTTCGACGATTCCCTCATCCACCTCCCTCTCTTACTTTTCCTTCCTTCCCCAATCCTGGAGTCTCCTATTACCTTCCATAATAACCTTAATTTTATTTAACTATCAATGAAACATTAAAATCCCAAATTTAGAGATCTTTAGGATATTTTTAATATTTCTTTCTCATAAAAAGATAAAAGCAAACAAATTATTTCTCTTTTTATGTATCTGATTTGGGAGATATTCCCCCTCCCAAAAGGTCAGTGATTCTTAATAAGAAATAAAAAAAAGTTTCTCCCCTTGCCCTTGTTTTCAAATTTCCTAATTTATCATTTGAAAAATCTCACCCACAGTGAAATTCTTTGTACATTATTAAATTCTATCATCTCATTGATTTACTATCTCTTTGTTACACCAGAGATAGAGAAGATGAGACTCTGACCCACTCTTATAAATGGTAACAATTATATTCATCATGGCTAGGTCTCTTTGAACATCACAAAAGAGATGAGCATCCAGCCCAATAATAGCAGTGGCCATAGAAGCCACGGTAATAAAAGACAATCACTAAACCAATAATAAGTTCTCAGGGTACATTGTTTCCCCGGCACTGACCAGCAGTTCATTTTAACACAATAAAACCTCATTCCCAAATGATGTAAGACAGGTAGAATGTGATTATTGCACACTCTTTATTTGTTCATCCAGGGCTCCATGTGTTTTCTGACCTCTAGTACTGAAACTGCTATTGAGGCTTATATTCCCTATTATTAGCTTGGCATTAGCAAGCTAGAAAAGGAAAAAGAAAAACAACCACAGATTTGAAGAATTTATTGTCTGCCATAAGCACTTGCATCAATGAGGCTGAGCAGCTGGCTCAAAGCTCTTATGATATCACCATCTGTAACTCAAAGAGGAGAACGAGTATCTCTGATTTTTCAAAGGGTAAAGAGAGTACGATTGTATTTATTAGGTGTTCAAAAGCTTTGACAAGAGAGGCCTGTCAGATGTTATCAGCATGTGCCAGTTGGCACGCAGATTGTGGACATACTGTTCATTTACGTTGTCAGTATACAAGTCTCAACCAATGTTTGCAAATCTGCATAGCAAAAGCCAGTCGTTGCTGTCATGATCCCAGGAATACTGCTTAGGGACTGGTGTCCCCACTGTTCAAAACTTACATAGGAATGTGCTTTGCAGGAGAAACAAACAAAACTTTATATAACTTTATTTAATACTGATTTAGACATAGTGGACTGTCCATTATTTTATGTGATTACCTCGATAATATAAGAATTTGCTGGCTATCCTTGCCCTAGGGCAATGCTTTCTCTATACTTCTTCTTCTCCATTTGACAATCTCTATCTTCATTCCTTCCAGAGGGCCCAGTTCTGAAGCTTCTTGGAATCTCTTGTGTCACTAATAAAATAATATTTTATAATAATGAGCCTAACTAACACATTTTAGTACTTGCATTTTACCTTGTAACACAGGAAATATGAAAGAAGACCCTAGTAAATGGAGGAGAACAACAATGTTGTTGGAAGGAAAGATTATTATAAAAGATATCCATTCTTCCCAAATAAATATATACTGTAAGACAATTCTAATCAAAGTCACAAGTGAAAAAATAAAGTCACAAATGGTTTTCTTCACCTTTTTGAAACTTTACAGATGATATTTAGAAGAATAAACAGGCAAGGTTCACTAACATTTTTTTAATGATGGTAATGAGGGGGAACTCTCTGTACCACAAATTAAAATGTGTTCTATAGCTACAACAATTAAAATCGGTGTGGTACCTATGCAACAATAGATGAAAAACGGAACAGATTATTGAGATGCTAAATTCCATGCAGACAGAACCCACGTGTGTTCTGTTCATGACTATTTTATTCATTCTGTATCTTCACAGTGCCTGGAACATAGTAAGCATTTGTAGAATAAACAAGCTCGCACAGTAAAGACAATATACATAGTATTGGAACATAAATACACATGCGCATATAACATAAGAGAAAAACAGAATCATAAATCAGTGAAAAACAAACGTTTTATTCAAAAAGTGTTAAGAAAATTGCCTTTTAAGGAAACAATATACTGTTTTAATCATCACCTCACAGAATGCATGAACAGAACTCGACTTGATCTATAATTAAAGTGTAAAAAAAAGAATTAAAAAAAACTAGAAGCAAACAAAAGACTATAAATTTTATCTTTGTTTTGGGGATTGGAAGCTCTTAGATGGAGGGGAAGGGGACTTTCAATGTTTCAAAAAAAAAATCAGATGTCACAAAGAAAAAAATATTTTCGCTATCAGCATTCAGAGTATCTGTGTATGGCCGCACGCACATGCCAACACCACTTTAGGAGCCGTCATTCACACGGGAACGGCGCCCCCTGGAGGTAAAAAAAAGTGGTGTCTGCAGGACCACTACTCTCCCAGTCATTTTGGCCTCATGGGGGATACCAGTTTAACTGGCAACATCTGAAGAGTGTTTATAGATCTCATTTATGGATCAGCACCGTAGAAAGCCTAAGCTCAGCTCTCAGATAGCTTCGATCAGTGGTTCTCAAAGTGTGGTTCCCAGCCCCCAGCAGCATCAGTATCACCTGACCCTCACCAGACCTACTGAATCATAAACTCTGGGGTGGAGCCCAGAGCCTGTGCTGGGGATGCTGATGCGAGCTGAAGTGTGAGTACCACCGGCTCAGATGAAACAAACCACCATCCACTTACAACTGAATCCACAACCTCTTCTCAGCTCAACTCTTTATTTAATACTGATTTAGTGTTATGAGCAGCAAATACCATTTTCACACCTAGTTGTCATATTGTCCTGTCCCAGGCCCATCAGCCAATCAGCTCTTGGAAAATCTATGTTTATTAGCACATTCCTACCATTCCTACCATGTCACATTGGCCTCGGAAATTTTTCAGTCCAATGTGACCAAGATCCAGGATTCATAAGTCAAAGTTGAGGAGAATATCAGTAGCACTTAAAGTCTTACATAGCAAGCAAGGATAGGCTGAAGTAGTCAAAATCTAAATTTGCACCAAGCATAAACGAGCACTAAAAAACCTTCTAAGAAAAAAAGAAAATGCAATGTATCACTTGATAGTATTAGAAATCCATAAAGAAATGATAGGTGATGCAAAATGATGCTATTTTCCATAAGAACAAAAGGAGGGAGGAAGGCAGGGATTCATGCTAGGAAGACAGGTTGGAGATCTCTATATGTATACCCTGCCCCAAAGATGTTCATTTATCTCCACTAATGCCTCATGAAAATACACGATTAGTAAGAAAATCCCCAAATCTTCAAGAGGAAAGTGTCTAAATATCATAAACTGACAAGTCACAGCAGAGAAAATTAAAAGAGCTAATTCATGGGGCGCCTGGGTGGCTCAGATGGTTAAGCGTCTGCCTTCAGCTCAGGTCATGATCCCAGGGTCCTGGGATCGAGTCCCGCATCGGGCTCCCTGCTCAGCGGGAGCCTGCTTCTCCCTCTCCCTCTCTCTCTCTCTCTGTCTCTTATGAATAAATAAATAAAATCTTTTAAAAGCGCTAATTTATGAACGTGAAGGTGGTAAGCCTGTGTAGTAATGATAGACAGAAAAATAAAGCTATACAATTCGTTATTTATTAAATTTATTCAAATATTAGAGGAAAACTCTCAGTGATGACAGAAGTATTAAATTAGCACAAAGATTCTAGAAGGCAATTTGGCAAACTACATTAAGAACCTTAAAATGCTGAATCTTTCTGACTCAAGAAGTGCCTTCTCTAGCACTCCATTCTAAAGAAATAAACAGGAATATGGACAAATATTTATATCAAAAAATGTTTATCTTAATGTCATTTATAACACACAAATTGGAAATAATCCAATTGTCAAATTATAACATAAGAAAAAGTTCAGAAATTTCCTTGTGAAAAAGTAGGATACAGTATGAATTCAAATATATAAATATATGTATATTTGACTACATCAAATATATATACTTGAGTTCAAATATATAAAATATAATAAGCATATGTACACATCAAACATTAACAGTATTCATGGCTGGATGGATATGGTTGGAGTATTCAGTATGGTTGGAGATTATGAGTAAATTTTTTTTCTTTTACTTTGCCAAATTTTCCAAACTTTCTATAAAGAACATTTACCAGAAAAAAATATTTTTAAAGGCTATTACATGAAAATTGCATTTGGAATATTTTGGAGGAAATATTTAGGGCTATGTGATCTTTCTAAAAAAAAAATCACCAATGGCAATAAGTTTTAATGTGCCTTAATGACATAATTATTCCATTTAGTGTTAATTAAATCTTTCTAAAGTAGATCCATTTTTTCCACTGACTAGCAATATGAAATCAGAGAGATGTTTATTTAGCAACACTTTTCCATTATATATAATTAAAATGTTCCGGCTGGTTTAGAAAAGAGGGCTATGTCAAGCACTCCTACAATACTTTGCTATCCATCATAGCACCCTTCTATCTCGTCATCTCACCAACCCTCCAGGATAATTTATGACTAGCAATGTTTGTCAGACTTCTCTCTTCTCCTGTCTTTCTTAGTGAATTTACAATAGCAAAACGAATAAATGCAATATTATATTTTATTAACAATTAGGTAGCCTTCCTTGAAATCCTTTTAGGTTAAGATTTCAGAGTGTGGAAAGACTATAAACTCTATTCATCCATTTCAGACTAGGAGTGGTAAAAACAGATTTTGAAAACTTTCTTTGCAAATACCCTACAAAAAAAATTATTTTAGAACATAATCTTAACTCAGGGCCGAAGATGGGCAAGTTCTTCAAAGAACCACAACTTTGTGTTCAGAGGAAACTAGTCCATTTCAGATAGTCTTCAGTTTCCTCCCAGGCACTGGGGTCTCATCATTCAAATGCAACATTGATTGTAACAGACACGTGCCTTCCTACTTGACAAGATGGCATGCGACTGATAGATCCTGTACGGGTTTAAGCACAGGCAAGTGGCTGGTGGGCTTGGCAGTAAGGATGGGATACAGATGTAAGAGTGCAGGGAAAGGATATTCAGTAATCCAGGAGGCATCTGCTATATCAGCCTATGGAGCCTGCAAAACAGAGAAGCTGCTGAGCTCCAGATCCCCTCCTCTGGCCAGAGCTGGGATGAGGCACAGGGGAGCTGATCAACATGATAGGACACGGCGAACACATTAAATTTAACAAGGGCATATTTAACACATCTTCAATGCCCAACTTACTTATACCTATGGATACTGAGTTCAGAGTATGATCATATCCTCCAAGCAAGCCCTCCCAGAGCCTCTAACTGTTGGTCCATGAGATTCGAGTAATCCTGTCATACAACTTGAATGGAGAATTTGGGACTAACATTTGTAGCAGATATTTATCCTTACAGCCATAGATTCTAGTGTATAAATACATAAATTCATCTCCCTATTTTCAAGCACTGCTTGCTCCTCAAGTTGCCATTATCTGCCACTGAGTCACGTTCAGTGTCTCTTGGAAAATACTCAGTCTCCTGTCTCAGTCTTTTCCTTAGAGAAGCAATTTGAAATACTAGATAAGTCCCTGATCCTGATCCTTCATGCGTTTAGGTACCGTCTCTGTTACTTCACTGCTGTGGGAATTTGGGCCAAGTATTTAACTTCTCTGTACTTTAGGTCAACCCTCGGACAAACAGGAGGTGATAGGAATAGCTCTTCCCCTCACGGGACTCTTGTGAATATTAAACGAGTTAAACTATGTTATGTCATAGCATATCTCATAGCATTTACCATGTTAACTGTATCTGGCACATGGCAAATGCCATGGGAATGTTAGCCGCTGTTCTTACTGCTGAACTAACAGTCTGGGAGCCTCTATTTTACCAACACATCGGTCTATCTCATCCAGAGCCCCTCCTTGGACTTGAGGGGCCATCCATTGCTGATATGAATCCATCTCTTTTTCGCTCAGCTGACCTTTGTTCTCGTCAGGTCCACCTACCAGGCCTCTCGAGCCCAATAGCCCACACTCAGCTCCTTCTGAATCTCTGAAAAGTCACAGCAAATGTCAGACACTCTTGGCTCCCATGTCACTCGGGGTTTCAGGAGACATATGGTGGGATGGGGTTCATCTTATAGTCCCTCTGCCTAAAATGCCACATTGTCATTTTCCATTTCTACTCAACTGAAGAATCACCATGCCACTGAGTAAAGTGAAGTGAAGAAGGGAACTTTTCCAGGTGGCTTTCTCTAGGCCAGGGGTCAGAAAACATGAAGGGCCAAATGGTAAATATTTCAGGTTTTGAGGGTCATACTGTCTGTGTTGCAAGTACCCCACTTTGTTGAGGCAGGAAGGTAGCCATAGATGTTAGGGAAGCAAATGAGCATGGCTGTCTAACCAAGGTTTACCGAAACAGTGAGCAGGCAGGATTTAACTTGCCAGACTACAGTTTGCCAACTGCCTTTTTAGACCAGAAATGCCTGGAATATGCAGACCACGTCTAGGTCTTCTTAAACTTCTACAGAGAATTTACCGCCTTCCATTCATAGAAAGTCAATGATGCTTGTGTGAAAATTAAATGAAAGAAAGAATAGATGAGTGTGTTCCCTACAACTGCCTAATAAATCTATTCTTGTTTTTTAAAATCAATCGTCCATCTTTTAGAAGATCCAGTTGCATTTTTCAGAGTTTGGACCTGTAAGCAAAATCCTTTCTGACCTTATACAAGTTATGTGTAGTCTGGGGCTTCTCTTCTTCCTGGTTTCAAAGCCCCTTCCAGGGCTGAGCTAAAGGCATAACTAGAGAGTCCTGAGCCCTGATGCCAGCCCCCATAGAGGAAGCTTCTGGACCCTGGGAAATCACCAAGGGTCATAATGAAATGTTCTTTGTATGAAATCTTAAAAACTCTCTCAATAATTCTTAAAAATATCAACAAATATTATAAGTGATGCCCTCCCTCATTATCTGAAAAGAATTTGGAAGCAAGTTATCATAGAATATAGTCTTTAGAATGATTGATTACTAAAAAATAACAAAATACTTAGCCACATAGGTAAAATACAGTGGTTAGTTTGTACTGTATCAATCGTATATAGCCAAATGAGTTATTGGAAGTTGTAACATACTTAAAGAATTAACCTTTTTTTTTTTTTGGTGGGGTGTGGGGTAGGTTGGGGGGAGAGTATGGGTTGCCTCTTGTTCTTGTTTAGTATCAAATATCTTTGGGAAGCTCCTTGGGAATTATCTACAATTTGTTTCCCATCATCACCATATGCAACAAGGGTGCCGGAAATAATCTCCATTTTCAGATAAAAAACTTTACGTTCTGGATTAGGTGCACTGGCTACTAACTTACCCAACAATCACACAGTGGCACTGAAGATAGATTTCAGTTTAGACTCTACTTTCGCCACATAGTTCTTAATCAGCTACAACTTCTTGTCAGAGGTGTTGGGAAGAATTAACATTTTCAATGATAATTATCAGAATACCACAATATGACAACCTGTGGTTGTTTAGTGACTATGATGATTATCATGGATTCTTAAATAGAACATTTCTTGGACTTGTTTGGAATTCATAGACCTAAAACATTCTTTCCAGGGTGATGGAAATGCCCTAAAACTTGATTGTGGTATCGATTGTACAACTCTACTAAATACTAAAATTCACTGAATTGTACACTTAAAATAAATGAATTTATGGTATGTAAAGTATATCCCGATAAGCTATTTTAAAAAATAATACCAGAGGAAAAAAAGAATGTTGCCGAAGCTTTTAAAAATCACTTTTATTACTAATTATCATTTGCTGATGAAACCAGGTATCATGTTAAACAGGGAATCTCACTTAATCAAAGAAGCTTCTTTGCTTCATTTCACTTTTTTTTCTTTACATCTCACTTAATCCTCACAGAAGTCCTCTGGATAGGTACTCCTAGCCCTACCTAACAGATGAACGTAAGAATGTGCTGGAGGTTTCCTAGATCTGAAGAAAAGCCAGGAGACAAATCCAGATTCCTCTAACTGGACTCCAATTACTGTGCTGTACTCTACAATTTCCTTAATTCTGGGCACCCCATTATACCTTATTTAAAATAGTGGAGGGCCGCCTGGGTGGCTCAGTCGTTAAGCGCCTGCCTTCGGCTCAGATCGTGATCCCAGGGTCCTGGGATCGAGCCCCGCATCGGGCTCCCTGCTCCGCGGGAAGCCTGCTTCTCCCTCTGCCACTCCCCCTGCTTGTGTTCCCTCTCTCGCTGTGTCTCTCTCTTCAAATAAATAAATAAAATCTTTAAAAAAAATAAATAAAAATAATAAAAATAAAATAAAATACTGGATAATTAGTCCAAAGCCTTGTCCAGATAGCATCTGAGTAAGCAGGCTTAAAAGAAATTAAGATATATCTGAAGTCTGAAATAACAGATCAGTCAGCTGAAATTAAAAACAAAACAAAACAAAAAACCAGAGGTCCCCTCTGTTCTTCACCCAAGGGCTCCATTCCATGCTGGGAGGGTGGCATGTGGCTTCAAAGTCATCTTGAAAGGCTCCACAATCAGGGCCTAATGGAGCTATAACCTCAGCCTATGAAAAAAAAATCCACAGTGCTGATCCTGTAGTTTGCTAAAATATGCGATTTCTCTGTTTAAAAACAGCCAATCAGTGACACCATTGTGGGTTTTGCTGAGGCTTGAGACTCTTCTCTATGAACTTGCAGGCACAGGAATGCAACAGACTGTCCTTTGGCCTCTGACCTCTGGCCATTCATATTTGCTTTTCCTTCTTTTCGGAGCAGTCTTCCTAACCTTTTTAATCAAGCTGTACCTCTTCAGTTCTCTGCTTCAAAGGTAACACCTTGGGGAAGCCTGACTTGACTTACATGCCATTCCCATGGGGGTTAGGGAGCCACACATACTCTGAGAGCCTGCAGTTCACGGCTCATAGCACTTGGCGTCCACTGTTGTAGATGCGTGCTTGATGCTCCACGAGATGCATCTGCCACTAAATCCTCAACAGATAGTACAGCAAGGGGAAATAGCGGACGCTCAGTAAATAATCATTCAATGAACAAAATAAATAGCCTAAACGTACTTGGTGCTGGAGATTTCAAGTTTTTGTTTCATTTCATTCTTTTTTTTCCTTTTTTTAATTTACAGACTACAGTTCCTATCTATAAATTGTTTAATATGTGAGGATAAATATATGTAAACAATGGTATATCACGTGGTAAGCAAGCATATGTATATGTTATCGATTGAGGTATATACAAGATACAGTGGGAACATAATCTTGATTTCTCTCTCTATTCACTTTTATTAAAATAAATAATGAAGATTCATAATATGAACCAAATGTGTAGTAGGAAAGATTTAGTAAGATAAAAACCCTTAAGACTATTTATTTCCTTTTAGATATCATATACTACTACCAATGTGGTGACTGCATTTCACGATCGCAAGAATGAAGATTTTGTGTAGGTGTAATGAGCTGAAGGAGTAGCTAAAGCACCAAAACACATTTTTTTTAATTATGCATTTTCTAAAACTCATGCTTGTAAAAAGTAAACTATGAATTTTCTCCCCACCCCAACCCACCCTTGGGTGATCGGATGTTGTATTAGGAGCGGAATAAACTTTTTAATAGTTACTTGGAAGTTATCATTATGGAATTTATCAAATCTTTGTTAAAGCTTCACTATTCCAGGTCAGGCTTGTCCCAGGACATTGTCTGTCTCCCATAATATAGGGATGGTGTGATGACACTAAAAATTTGCTGAGGTTATGCCAGCCAAACATTCTCTCCTTTTGATCCAAATACATCACTCCAGGATCCTAGAGGTGAGTTTCTGCAGGCTGAGCAAAGGGAGGGTGAACAGGGAGATAGACTGGAACAGAACTGAAATTTCTCCAGCATCTGCTATCTGCCTGGCATGGGACCAGGAGCATGACACATATAGTTATGCTTCAACTTTACAACAACCCAATGAAGTTTATGCAGAAGGATACTGAAACCCAGGCAAAGTACCCACAATTAATAGTTGGTGGATCTAATATTTTACCCAAGACCATAAACTCCAGAGACTTTTTCCTCTGCACACACACACTCCACAAATATCTGTTCCCCATGAAATCTGCCCACAGAATTAAAAAGAAGCAGATAGGGGCGCCTGGGTGGCTCAGTCGTTAAGCGGCTGCCTTTGGCTCAGGTCATGATCCCAGCGTCTTGGGATCAAGCCCCGCATCGGGCTCCCTGCTCTGCAGGAAGCCTGCTTCTCCCTCTCCCACTCCCTCTGCTTGTGTTCCCTCTCTCGCTATGTCTCTCTCTGTCAAATAAATAAATAAAACCCTTAAAAAGAAGCAGATAAAATTCTTTAATATAATTTTTCCATTTTTTGGAAAAGTTACAGCAAAATGGTGTTTTAAAAGCATACACTAATAAAATAATATAAAATGTCTATATTAATAAAACACATGATTAAATATATAATTTTTATATACCAAATAAATATATAAAATATATTGCTTTATATTCATAAAATAATATAAAATACACATAGAAACAAAATAAAATAAAGGAAGTAGATTTTTTCAAAATCATCTAGGTTTTACGTCAATACTTACAGCAAAAAAAAAACAAACCAGCCAATTGGCTTTATTAATTTTTCTAAATGATCAGTTTACGTTTGAAGCAAATTGATTCTCATAACCATAGTGCAATATAATTGGTGTAACAGATTTATCGAGCATCTTAACTTAGAGCAAGTGTCTGTTGAGCATATGCCTAATAGCTTTCTAGAGGATGAATTTCAATGTCAGCCAAAGAAATAATCACTTACAAAGGAAAAAAAATAGATTGGGCGATTTGGCCTAAGCACCTTCAGGGTTTCCATGACAACCACAATTAGTACCATTTAACAAGAAAACAATGGATTTGGAGGCTCAGAATAGTAGTAAATCCGTGTCTTCTAATTTATTTCTATTATTAGAAATACAAAGAGATAATGGAATATGGTACTGTGAGTGATCCGGCACATACTTTCCAGAATTTCTGATGTGATGAGAGGATCACATCATTAGCATAAACAATATTGATTGTGTGGGCTGTGGAGGGACTAAGATAAATGTCCTCTAGAAATCCCATCTGAACACTCACCACCATCCCAAATCAATTACCCTCTATAAGATAAATAAGAACTGACAAGTTCTTTGTTCCAAAATGACCAAAAGACAAAAGGGATTCCCCTGCTCTACCTCCATTTTTGGCTGGGTAGATCACTCCAAATTACAGAGGTTAACTAAAGGCAAATCAATAAGCTGGAGCTGTCAGCATTTCATTAGTCCCATAAAAACTTTTTGATCACCGTTTTTTCTTGACTTTGCTTTTGAGAATGTGAAAATATGGTCACATCAATTCTCAGGCATATAGACTTGGCTGTGATTACTGCCTGCCTTTGGCTGAGTCAGCAGAGTCCGGCTGGGAAGTAATGGGGCATGGCTGCTTCAGCCTTTCCTGTCCAGCACGTGTTTTGTTGCAATGCCCTCCACAGCTGGCAAATTTTGTACATCAGCCTGCTTTATTTACTTGGTATTACTATTTGAGGTTTCTACAAGTTACAAGGTAATTTGGTCTAAAAATATTCCCTAATATTCTCCTGCAAAAAAAAAAAACAAAAAACAGAAAAAAGAAAAAAATTATTTCCCATATACACAGAGCAGGGGAGACATAAACATTTATAAACAATTTTGGTAATAACAATAGTTACCTTGTTGTATTGATTATCCGAGAGTATGTTGCAAGGATTCTTTCATTTAATCCTCACAACTCTCTGAGGAATGTATTCTTATTATCCTCATGTACAGCTCAAGAAACCTAACCCCGGAGAAGTAACAGCCCCAAATTACACAGCTAGCTAGTAGCTATGTACCAAATAAATGTGAGAGTTCGAATCCTAGCAGCCTAGCCCAGGGCTGGTTCAGTAATAATGCTAGTCCAATTGCTGAGGTCTGAAACCGCTAGGAATTCTCCATTACAAGTAGATATTGTTCATTGGAAGTATTCACACAAACTAATGTGTCTGCGGCCTGTCTACCTGTCATTTCTTTTTGAAGAGTTGCTCGTCCCGAGAGGCAGAACAATGCAATGAAAAGAATGGAGCCACAGAGACTCAGGTTTAAATCCCAGCTCTGCAACTCACCTACTAGATGACCTTGGGCAAGCTTCTGGGCTTTTCAGGATCCCAGCGTCCCCAACTGTAATATGCATCCTGGAGAGCTTTGGGGAATCCTAGCAATGGCATATGTCAAATGCTTTACAGGTGACAGACACTCTGAAAATAGAGTCAATAATTATCTTGAGCCCCTTAAAGACCCATCTCCTTCAGATCTCTGATCCCAATTCTACCGGTTGCCCCAACAAGCAAAGGTTTTTCTAGCATAATCCAAGAGGATTGTCTGTATGTTCTGAATCCTGAGGGTGGAATAGATGAAGGGGTTTCCTTTCATTTCTAAATGAGGAAATTCTTATCCAGACACCTTTACATACAGTGTTATTAGGAAGGTACCTAATCCCAGGGGCCTGTCATTTTATAATGAGGAAATTTTAGAGGCATGAAAAACTCAACTTATTTGAAACAAGATGGTTTCAGAAGAAAATTAAATAGTCTGCTAATTTAAAATTAAATGTCTGAGTTGTGACCGCTGGGTTGTGCTGGGCCCAGAGTGTGGGATGCACAAAGCACAACTAAAGGAGCTAAATGGGACTACTGGCAGCATTTGCTCAACTCTAAGGAAACAGGAGGGCTCTTTTGATCCTAATATATTCAAATAGATCCTGAAGAGGCCCTGGAAACAGCAGAGTGTTCTGCAGTATTTAAAGGATGCTGCTGAGATTCACAGTCCTAAAATTAGACCTGCAGGCTGTTTCCTGCACTTCAGGCCAAGCTTCCTTTCCATGCCCAGGATTATCTTTCTAGAAATTAAGGTTCTGGTTCATTTAACCATCTACTCTGTGTATAATATAAAGAGGCCAACAAGAAGCCTGGGCTCTCCTGCCTTGCTCACAGACTTACCTAGCAGGACTACACCTGAGTTCTGGCTGACAGGGAAACCAGCTGGGCCCGGGACACTGTCTTATGACTCAAGGACTGGACGAGGGAAAGGAGGACCCTGTGTGCCTTGCTACTCCACTTGCATAGCAAGCATCTCAAAAATGGGAGATTAGGTCTAGCATCTTCCCCTTTTCTGAGTTTTAAAGTTTCAGGACCTTGAAACAGAGTAATGTCTCCAAGCCCACTGTACTCATTTAGAAACTACATCTTTATTTTTTAAAAAGTATCAAAATAACAACTTTGACTTTTGATGTTCAATTATATCAGTAACCTTGGAGTGAGGGAAGTAATATAAAACGCATGTCGCAAATGGCATTAAAAACATTTACACACACACACCACGCACACACACACATACACATGCATGCATCTATATATGCAGTTGCCCCCCGTGAATGGCCTTCATGAAATCACCATTGGCACCATTAGCCAAACCTCCTTAGGGACTTTGAGGCAATACTCTGCATTATCACATGTCATCTAGTCAAAGCCCAGCTGGTTGTCAATGAAGAATATTTCCCCCCTAGGCAAAGTCTAACTTTGTGTGATCCAGACCTCTATGCGACATCTGTTTCTGTCACCAAAGAACTACACTGATTTCTGTCTAGAGAGAGGCTTGTATAGACCAACACTGCAACCTAAGCATTTTCCTTACAACTTCTTAGCCTGAATAGAGCTCTATCATTTATAGATACCGTTTTTCTCTCTCAATTTTAAAATCAATTATTGTGAATAATTTTAGTCACTGTTTATTTAACCATGCTCCAGTAGTAATGATAGAATACTTGTGGAAGTAGCCAATGAAAACTTCCATCTCTTCTACCCAACATTAATTGAAACTACCCTGCATGATTGAAAATTAGAGTCTAGGAAACTGAAAGGAAAAGAAAACCAAACCAAACCCTGGCATGGGCGTGAGGAAGACTACGGAAATCTACACCCCAGGGAAGCCAGCATTGTCCTTTTTCATTGCTAGGAGATGTACTGATGAGGGAATATATTGATTTTATTTACAATAATAAATACAACCAGGAAGTATGTTTTCAGATTAAATGGTCCCTGCCCCAAACAAGGAATTATTTAATCACGCTAAAGTAGTAATATATATTATATATGTGTATATAATATATATATATGAGACATCCAGACATATATAATAGCCAGAAAAAGGGACAAGTGTGTGCTGGCATTTTGAAAATCTCTTCATTTTAGCTCTTGCATTCTCTGTTGGCAGCATTATAATTCCTGCAGTAGCAACTATGACAGCCAAACAAAGGATTAAGGCTTGTTTGTGGAAAAGCAGCAGCAGTTGAATCCATAAGCAAGAGAAATTCAATATACTTGTAAATGCCTCTCACAATAGAAAACAAGGGGGATAAACCTCCGAGAAACAGAACTATTTATTTCTCTAAGATTACTTGAATTCTAAAAGTAGTGAAGCCTTTTTATTTGCTGCTTGCAATAAGCCATCTTGGATTTTCACCACATACAGAACAATTCTTTGTGGTGTTCATTTTAAATGTATTATAAAATATTATTAAAATAAATTGAAAATAAATTTTTAAAGATGGCAAAACAATATTACACTCTCCTAACACGTTGTTTTTATTTTTGTTTGCTCTCTCCCAGTTTTTTATGTTTGATGCTAATTCTTCATATAGATACAAACAGAACAGGTGAATTCTTCAAACTATGTTATCTAAGAGATCTTTATTTTGTTCAGATTTCTAAGGAGATTTTGCAAATATTGTGAGTAGCTGCATATTATTATGTAAAATTAATGTGATTGTCATTCTTAGTTATTATTTAGTATTGGATGTTTAATTTCTTTCCAGTTTCTTATTATTATATATAATACCACAATAAATATCTTCAAACAAATAGTTTTTTTCTTCTGTTGAATTACTTTCTTCAGATATATTTCCAAGGAAGTGAGGTTGATGGACCAAATGGCATAATATTTTTGTGCTCAACTTATAGAGATATATTACTTTCTTTTTTTTATTCTTTTTTCACAAGCTTTCTTTTTTTTATTTTATTATGTGAGGAATTCTTAATCTCAGGAGACATATTACTTTCTTAAAAGGTCGTTCCAGTTTACCTTGTCATCAGCCACATGTGTGTGTAAAGTGCTCATTTCTAAATTTGTGTGTGTGAGATGACCATTTCTAAATTTTTCTGGTAGTTTGGAGTGCATATGGGCAAAGTGGAGGAAGAAGAGTAGGGAAGAAGGGGGGTATATGAAAGAATAATAATGAGTGTTCAAGAGATGATGGTTGAATGAACGAATAGATAATTGAACTATTCAAATGTTCAACTCCTTGCTTGGAAGAAAGGGCAGCCTAGAATAAAGCATTTGTCTAGCACAGTGAGTGGTTACATTTTCTTCCAAAGATTGGCTCAATAATAGAGCAACGTTGGCTTCCTATTAGCTTTAAAGTAGAAATAAGATGCTCTTTTCAATATGATTTTTTTATTATAATTGACCATGAACTGCCTTAATACCACTATCATAGGACAATACACTTTATCATCATTTCCAATCTTCAACTAAATCCATTTCTAAGGCAATTACCTGTCTACTATTGATTGGCCATCTGTTTCCCCAGTAATTACATGAGCATATCACTTAGCAACAGGATGCACTTTTCTTCCATATTTCCATAGAACAACATGGTTATGGTTTTAAAGCAAGAAAATACTGAAGTCTTCTGTTATTGCAAATAAATGTATAGTCACGTACTCTGCACATCTGTGTGAACGGATGTGGCTGTGTGCTCCTTTTATCTCTTGTTGCTATAGTTAACAAGGGAAAAAAGATATTTGCCTGGATATCTCATAATTACCAACAACAGCCACTACAGAACTATTGGAGACTTATTTATCAGACAGTGCTATTTGCCAAAACTTTACATACATTACTTCACTTAATCCTTAGAACAATTTGATAAGCTAGGTATTTTTATACCTAACCAAGTGGTTTTATCCTATTTACAGATAAAGAAATTGAGGCTTAGAGAAATTAATTTCCCTAAGGTCATAGAGTAAGTGACAGAACTGGAATTTTAAACCAGAATTAACCACTCAAAAGCCCATGTTCTTAACTACTGTGTCCTTCGAGCTGATCACAAAATTAGTTCATTTACCACTTGGGCATCTTGGTGCTTTCAGACCAATTTTATATAGATTAACAATGAAGGGAGATTTAAGAGTACCTCTGGCTCCCTCTTTAGACTCATCCAGATGTTTCTTTGTTCTCTTGCCAGCACCTGGATCCGTGCTTGCAGTTCAGTTTAGGGCCTGTGGACACTGCTTTGGGTACTGAGAAACCCCCAGATCCTAGCACAGATAGCAAATGTCCTTGTCCAGGGAGTTTCATCTCCTTATCCACAGTAAAGTAAGTAACCTTAGTAAAATAACTAGTTATTAAGTTTCTGTACATAAACTGGCATTTTCACTTGCCTGTTTCATGCTACCCTGTATCACTTGGGTGACTAAGAAGCATTTCAAACTCGAAAGATCCCAAACTAAACTCACTTCCTTTTCTTTCTGCCTTCTCCATACCCCCGAACTGTCCCTGGTCCAAGGTCCCCTGCTTCTGTGAATGGCACTACCAGAGGTGGGTTTGCTCAACAGAGGCTAGTGAATACAATTGATCTACAGTTCCTCTTTCTCATCCACTCACAGCTCCAATTCCATTACCAAGCCAGTTTACCACTCCCATACTACCACTTACCTCCATCCCCAGGCTACCATTACTTTTTTAATATTATTTTATTTTACTTTTTCACAGTGTTATATTAGTTTCAGATGTACAATACAGTGATTCAACAATCCCATACATTAACGAGAGCTCATCACAAGTGCCCTCCTTAATCCTCATCACCTATTTAACTCATCCCCCCCACCTCTCTCCCCTCTGGTAACCATCAGTTTCTTCTCTATAATTAACCAATATGTCTTACTGTTGTTATTACAAAAGCTCCCAAACTGATATGTACCCACTCTATCCAGTCATTTCACTGCAACTGGAGGTATCTTTCTAAAATGCATGTCTGGTCTTTTTACTCCCCTGATAAATAGCACATGGAACACTACATCAAAAACTAATGATGTACTGTATGGCAACTAACATAACATAATAAAAAAAAAAGAAAAAAGAACAGATGATTCCACATTTTCCTTAGAATAAACTTTGAATTTCTCTCTCAGGTTCACATAGCCCTTCATGGCTGATTTCTGTGTCATTCTCCAGCCTCACCTCTAGAGATGAATGATTCCCCTCCATTCCAGCCACACCAACTCACTTCTTGGTCTTGAATATATCCTCTTACTTCCAGGCCATTGCACTGACTGCTCCTCAAGCCTCCTTTGTCCAACAACCAATTCTTTCTAGGTCCAACTCATTCCTATCCATTCCAACATTCAATGCTGAAATTACTTCCTCCAGAAAGCTTTCCTGAACACTCTGAGTCAGAATAAATGCCCCTCCCAGGAGCCCCATATGAGCTTAGACTTCCCCCATTGTTGCATCTGTTACACGATTTTGCAGTCATTCACTTATTTGTCGCATTCCCACCATCACTGTAGTGAAAAGCAGCCTATCTTGGTCATAATCCATTTCTTGGATGATTGACTAATTGGCTGGATGATTGACTAAATAGTAATGATAAGAAATCAGGGGCTGGAAACTAGTATACCTAGATGTGAACATTTTTTTCTTGCATGAACTTTTTGGTTTCCATTCTTCATCTTGACTAGATCATATGCGCAATAACTTGCAAGAAGTTCTTTGATCAGGCAATGAGGAGAGGTATTAATAGAAAGGGTGGGTAGGGTCTAAGAAGGAAAAACATTAATGACTTCTACCAATACACACCCAAAATACATGCTTTATCAGCCCTCAATTTCCAACTGGTTAAGAAAAGATTATGAATGATAGATAGGCAAAGCTGCTGATACAAATTTCTAACCAGAAATTCTTGACTCCTGTGTATAATGATGGGTCAGTGTTGGGTGGCTGTGGTGTGAAAGAACTCTCTCACCAGCTGTTTGGATTTAGGCAATTCATCCCAACCAGGAACTTAGGTCTCAGTCTCCTCATCTATAAAATGGATGATTGTACCATCCTATCTCAAATTGGTCTCAATAAGGTCTGCTATTGCTGGTTTCTTTAAAACTTCTCCTTAAGTGCCTTGAACTTTCACAACCTATTGTTTTCATAACTGCTATTCTCCTTTACCCGGAATACCCTTTTTTAGACTCCTTCTTAGAAGGTAGCTCCTAGTCTGTCCAAGGACTCAAGTATCATGTACTCCAGAAAACCTCCCATGATCTCTCCAGCTGAGATCAAGTGCCAGTTTCCTCAGTTCCATTTGTCATGGAGCATTAGCAACATTGTCGTGCTGCTCTATATTCTTGGTTTACTTCCATGAGTCTCTGAGTCAGCTGCAAGTTTAATGTCAGTAGTAAAAATAACGATGAGCATTCATGAGTGCTTACTATCTGCCAAACCCTTTCCATGCACTTTAATCATCACTCTAGACCTATTAATCCCCACTTTATACATGAGCAAATCGAGGTTTAGAGATGTTAACTTCTAAGTAAGTGACAAAAACTGGGTTTCAAACACCATCCATTCAATTTCAGAGTCCAAATTCTGAACCATTATGCAATATTAACTCTTCTTGAGAAAAAACTCTGTCCTATTTATCTGTATACTTTCAATACATGCCTAGCACACAGCAGGAATTAAGTAAATGTTAGGGAATTGGACAAGCAGTTGAATGAATGACCAAGTGAATTAATGAATATGGCAAAGAAGCAATAATAAAGTAGTGAAAAGAATAATAATAATAATATTGATTGGATATTGAATAATGGAATAATATCAAATGTGGAGATAATAAAACTTGAGAAACTTATATACATGTTATTGCCATGGTTTCTGGTCTATAATTCTTACCTACTTGCTGAAAAGGTGACTAAAAGTTTACTACATTTTTATAACAGAACTTCCAAGACCTCTCTCCTTCTAACTGAGGTAAAGTGTTTGGCATAGTACCCAACATACAGTTTTTGCTAATCAATTGTTAATTTTACTGAACAAATGCCTCAAACGATCTTTCCTATAGTATGCTAAGTAGCAACCAAAGGGGCACGCACCATGTATACATTTTCTAAATCCTCGGCAAGATTCTTACTTTGGTTACATCTCCAAAACGCTGGCTCAAAAGATAATCCATCACAGAGAGATGACTAGCATAGCCCTTGTCTTCAGGCAGAAGACAGACAAACTTAAGTTCAAGAAGTGTGCTTTGCTTTTTATTTATTCCAATCCCTAAGTTTTTCCACACCAGGAAAAGAAAGAAACAGAACAGGAAGAGGAGAAAGAGGAAGAAAAGAAGGAAGAGAAAAAAGATAAGGAGAAAGAAGTGAAGAAAAAGCAAGAAGAGAAACAGGAAGAGGAGGAAATGGAGCAAGGTAAACAGGAGAAAGAAGAATTGAAGGAAGAGAAGGAGGGAGAAGAGGAAGATAAGAAGGAAGAGCAGGAGCAGGTGAAATAGAAGGCAAGTCTCTCCCCAGATGATACCTTCCTTTACTTTAGAAGTCCTATGGACTGTGAGAGAAGCCCTAGTCTAAATGCAGGAGGACAGGGAACTTGGCCTCTTGTTGCCTCAGGGACCCCAAGAGCCTTATTTTTGCGAAGATAAAACAAGGGAATTGAACTAAAAATTTCTAAGATTTCTTCCAGGTCTAAAATATTAGTAAGTCTACAGAAAGCCCTGTTTTCAATTCTTTTAAATTCTGACTGAAGAATGTATATTATAGATAATTTCAGTGTTTTTCAGGCAACATGAGAAAAATCCATCAGTAGAATCACATTGCGATGGTTAATTTTATGTGTCAACTTGACTGGACTACAGGGTGACCAGATATTTGGTCAAACATTATTTGGGGTGTATCTGTGAGGACAATAGTATCATCTGAGTAAGTAGACTGAATAAGGCAGATTGCCTTCCTTAATGTTGGGGCCCTCACCCAGTTATCTGAAGGCTTGAATAGAACAAAAGTGCTGATGTCCCCTGAGTAAGAGGGCACTCCTCCTGTGTGACTGTTGAGCTGAGATACTAGTATTTTCCTGCCTTTGGACTCAAACTAAAATGTAGGTTTTTCTTGGGTCTCAAGCATGCTGGCTTTTGGACTGCAACTTATGCTATCAGCTCTCTTGCTTCTCAGGCCTTTGGACTCGAACTGGAATTATATCATCGGCTCTCCTGGGTCTCCAGGTTAGTCCCAGATAGATCTTGGGACTTCTCAGCCTCCATAAGGAGATAAGCCAATTCCTTTTAATAAACCTCTGTCTCTGTCTCTCCCTCTCTCGCTCTCTCTCTCTATGTATATTATATATTTTATATATATTAGTTCTTATATATTATTTCCTATATATTAGTTCTAATATATTAATATATCTAATATACATCTAAAATATATTTTATATATATATTAGTTCTTATATATTATTTCATATATATATATTAGTTCTAATATAAGTTTTACTAGTTCTATTCCTCTGAAGAAACCTAACTGAACACAGATCATTTACAAGAGACAAATAAACAAGGTTTGATAATTTCCCCCCTTTTCTGGAACTATTAAGACTTTCCCAGCTAATTTTGTGGAGCTGACAATCTCCACAAGAACTAGGATTCAATTTATAGCAAGCTTTCTAGATCATGGAGCACCCAATGAGCCACCTCAGAAATCACAGATAACCACAGTTCCTCTAGTACTTAAGTTAGGATTTCCTGAAACTCTAGGGCTCTAAGCCACTAAAGCCTGCTCGATGGCTCTTTAACACCATGGAGCAGTTTCTAAAATGCTGAACATCCAATCTGCCGTGTGTCTCTCTCTTAATAGGCTGTTCAGCAGATACTCATCCTTCTTATAAAATAAATGCTGAACTGGTCAATTTAACATTTTTTTCAGATAAATGCAGTGCAAATCATTAATCTTAGTGGAAATATTTGGGGGAATTCTTTGAGTAGTTTAATACTTGATCATTTTACCCTTTCTGACTTTCAGCATATCCTTAGAAAGAGAATGAAATTTTATTATCTAGAACTCTTTATTCCAAACACATTAAAGACTTTCTATTATAGGAACTGTCAGGGAGAAAGTAATGTATAACATCTGTAAGCCATAAAAAAGAGAAAGAATTTTTCTTTAAATTGTGATACTCTGATTCCCAAACACTTTTCAAAGATTTGTGAAAGACCTTGAATTTAACAAAAATATAGCAGAAGAATTATTTCTGATTACATGCTTCTCTTGCTTTTTAATAGGGTTTAAATTTGATCACTGATCTAAAATATTCATTTTGTAAATTATTTCACAAAAAAATAAGAAGATTAAGTAGTTGATGCTTTTAACTATGGTCTTTAGAGACAGCCAAATGATATTAAAGCCTGTTCTTCATTGTCTTTTGTTCTAAATAATCTCTATTAGGATGATTATTGCTAATATTTGAATTAACCAAAGAAGCAATTAATTCTATTCATATTAAATTAGAATAAATTAAATCTATAAGAAATTTTCATTTTAAAATTTTACATAACAATTACATGATGTCTCCTTCACTAAGAAAAGTATTTTCGGTGGATTTAAGTGTAATTTTTAAAATGAGCTACATTCCAAATTAACTTTTCATCTATTTTATTTGTCTTAGGGAGATTTAATTTTTGATATGTAATAACTGAGACAGTGAAATATGTCCCAGGATTTATCACTTCTTAAGAAAAAATGGCAAATGCAACAATCCCAAGATTTCTGGTCCAGGTTTAAGGGTAATAAAGATACTAGAACTAAGTAGAACATAGAATTTCCACTTCTCAATAATCTTCCCTTCATGTTGCTGAACAGTTTAGGGATAGAACATACTACCTAAAGTCTTTACCTCACACATGATTAGGATTAGAATTCAGTAAGTAGTCACTGAGAAAGTAGTGCTACATTGGTATTGTGAATAACATAAAAATAGAGATTGTGAGTGAACTAAGAAATAGACTTTTCAAGAGAGGGAAAATGTGCAAATAAAAAACAGAAGTCAATAGTAAGAAAGACTGCAGAGTTATGGCTGACTATATAATTAGAGACTGACATTTCCATAGAAAGTAGTGATCAGGACATATAGGGTCTTCATGAATCTGAGAAGTCCAAGTTCAGTCATACTAGAGCTTGAGTATCTCCTGTAGGTCTAGTGCCAATGCATGTCTGCTATTGGACCTACTACTAGAAAAACCAATACTTTTACCTTGAAGGTCAGTAACACAGAAAATGGAAATTTCCTTATAAATCAGCTTATCCAACTTTCAATCTCTTTTGATTTACTGACCATGAGCCAAATAAATAAGAATCACTTACTATAGAATGGCTTCCAATTCAGATTCATGCATAGAAGTTTAAGGTCCTGTGGCAATATACACAGAGCTGAGTCACAACCCAAACCCTATATTTTGAGGATGTGATCAATGTGCCACTTACACAAACAAAATCATTAATCAAACAACAGATTAAGTAACACTATATACATAGCATTATATATGATAACAAATATAAGCCACAGTCCCTTAAGGACATTATGAATTTGATACCAAGAAAAGAAGCAATTAGTGTCATACAACTAATCATAGCAGGAGTTAGAAGGGCAAGATCAGGTTGAGTTTAAGATTCCTTGTAGCTTTTTTCCATTAGCACCTAAATGTAGACTGCCTTATCAGGTAAGACATTTATCAAAGTAAGCCTTCCAATCATTATTCATTTTGTGTGTGTGTGGGTGTGTGGAAAAGGCCAGATTTTGTGAAGAATGTTAGTGAGTCATGTGAGTTGAATATTAAGTCACTGGAAACCCAATCAATAGTATTTAGTGTATACTTATTATGTGTGAGACACTGAGCTTGCTATTTTAACAGCCATCTTTATGCTCTACATTGACCATAGTGAGGGAACAAGTCATGGGAATTCTGCTTTAGTCATGAAAATCCTGAAGTTATCATCAGACTTAAAGGAAGATATTATTACAAACTCATGGATGATTTTTTCTTGTCATTGAGATTTTTTTTATTATGTTATGTTAATCACCATACATTACATCATTAGTTTTTGACATAGTGTTCCATGATTCATTGTTTGCGTATAACACCCAGTGCTCCATTCAATACGTGCCCTCTTTAATACCCATCACCAGGCTAACCCATGCCCCAACCCCCTCCTCTCTAGAACACTCAGTTTGTTTCTCAGAGTCCACTGTCATTGAGATTTTTATTTTGTACCTAATGAAAGAGGTCTTTCAGACTTGGATTTTTGTCATATGTCACTCTTATACATACAAAAAAAAGAGAGAGAACATAAGTGAAAGAAATTGGTTAAGATATTTCTAAGTTAAAGACAACCACATCACAATTGTCACTGGCTCTTGGCAATTGTAAGATCATCCTGATTTCAAAGATGCTAAAACATGAAGAAAAAAAAGGATGAACAACAAAAAATAACATGCACCCATGTACACACCACCTTGCTTAAGAAACAGAACAAGTCCTAACATCATTAAACCTCCTTATATACACCTCCCTTGTCACATTTTTCTCCTTTCCACACAAGGTAACTGCCACCCTGAATTTTGTATTCAGCATTCCCTTGTTTTTCTCTACAGTTTTACCTAATATATATCCCAAACATATATAGTTTGTCGAGTCATATTTTTCAACACAGCTTGGCTCTGAGAAGTCCTACCAAGCTCTACCTAGTTTAGGCCAGCATTGTCATCCCAGCTTATTTGGCCATGGGAATTGTGTTCAAAGTAGCATTCTATTAATTTCTGAGGAAATACTGTTCTGAGGAATTCACCTGGGAAACATTGGCATGTCAAATGTGGAAGGAATTGCTGAGAGGAAAGAGTGGATAGGCAGATTGAGGCCAGATTGTAGAAAAGCCTGAATGGTACATGAGGGAATTTGGATTTTATCCTGATGGTGTCAGAGCCATCTGGTCTGTTTTAAAGGACATGGCATGATCTGACCTGTGCTTCAGGAGAGTTCCTCTGGCACCAGGAAGATGGATTAATGTGGAGGGAGACTGGAGGTAGGAAAACTAATTAGAAGACAAATAGCCATAGCCCTGTGAAAGGTGACAAGGGTATGAGCCAGGCCAGAGGCAGCAGTTGGAAAAGATATAAATGGGTAGAGGAGGGACAGCTATAGTTACCAAAGTTGGTAAAAATCAGGGGTGAGGAGATGATCGCTTAAGACACAATTCAGAGGATTTGAGCTTAGGTGACCAAAAAAATAAGTGGTACATCAAAAAAAAAGGGGGGGGGAAAGTCAGGGAGAAAAACTTCTAAATTTTTTAGAAAAAAAATATTGTTTAGACATAGAATAAGATACAATCATTCAATAATTTTATGTGTCAACCATCATGGCTGACTAAGATGTCCCTTGTTTGTATCTCCCCCAACAACAATTTGGTATCACTCACAGACAAAAGTGCCTCCATGGGAGCTGTGGAATCCAGCACCATATGCCAATGCACCCATGAGGAGTCTCATCCAACCACACATCAGATAATAGGCATAGAAACTCAGTCCTGCCTGTGGACCCTGCAATGGCCCATGAACCAGATCCAGCCCTTCTCAGGTGTGGTCCAGATGCCCTGGACGACACTGTCTTAGACAGAGAGCCTCTGTGGAAGTCCAGATTTCCAGCAGAGAAATTCCAGCACACCAATGGAGCAAAATTATATGAGTTTGGACACACTGGAGAGAGCGGTCTGTAAAGGCTGGAGGTGACCACTACTTAAAATGTGAAGACAGCAGTGCAAGACTTCAAGGAAAATAGTAGCGATGGTTACACAACAATATGAAAGTACTTAATACCACTGAATTGTACACCATAAATAGTTAAGATAGCAAATTTTATATGTGTTTCACCTCAATAAAAAAAAGTTTGAAAAAACTAAATGTAGGCCTGTTTCCTCCTTTCCTTCCCTCCCCTCTCCTCCCTTCCCTTTTCTCCTTTTCTCCCTCTCTCCCTCCTTTCCTTCTTTGTGGGAACAAGCAAAAAGGAAACCAAGCCTGGGATCTTTCTAAGCACAGGTGGTACAACTATGAAGCCAACCTTGCCAGCACCCTTTCAGAGTATCTCCTCACAAAATATTTTATCAATTAGAAGAAAGAACAAAAGTAAATTTACCTTGGAGAAACTAGGCAGCTGACACCATCTTTACCACATAATTTAAGTTAATACCACAGGTAATAAGATAAATTGACACTGTGTGCCACCTGATAGGACATAATGAGAAGAACACAGGGCCACTTCTGTGGTATTTCAGTCAAAGATGCAAAACCTGAGTCGAATTATGAGGAAACATTGGACAAACCTAAAATGAGGGAAGCCTATAAAATGGCCTTGTATATTTAAAAAGACAAGGCCATGACAGCGAAAGAAAATTGAGGAATTGTTCTCATTTTGAAGGAGACTCAGGAGACATAATATGGTTATAACATGTGATCCTGCATTGGCATGTTTTACCATAAAGGATATTATTGAGATGATAGATGAAACTTGATTGAGTCCCTGGGCAAAGAGAATGTGGGAGCTATTTTGCTCTATTCTTTCAGTAAAACTTCTACAGGTTTGTTATTATTTCAAAAGAAAAAGAAAAAAGGAAATTTACCATGACAAATTTAAACAAACAAACAAACAAATAAGTACTCCTGTCTTAGTTTGGGTTTCCCAAAAAGCAGAACCAGTGCAGTTACCTGGGTGCAGTATTCATCTAGGAGGTGACACCAGATGGCTATTATGAAAAAGACAAGAGATAATAAGTGTTGGTGAGGATGTGGAGAGAAGGAGCCCTTGTGCACTGCTGGTGGGATTGTAAGTTGGTGCAGCCACTATGGAAACAGTAATGGAGGTTCCTTAAATAATTAAAAATAGAATTAACATATTGTATATCAATCCCACTTCTGGGTATATATGCAAAGGAAATGAAATTAGGATCTTGAAGAGATATCTGCATTCCCATGTTCATTGCAGCATTATTCACAATAGCCCAGATATGGGAACTACTTACATGTCTGTGTATGAATGGATGAAGAAAATGTGATATATCTACACAATGGAATATTATTCAGCCATGAGAAAGAAGGATATCCTGTCATTTGCAACAACATGGATGAACCTTAAAGGTACTATGCTAAGTGAAGTAAGTCAGACAGAGAAAGACAAATGCTATATCATATCACTTATGTAAAAAACCCAAATGCACAGAAACAGTAACTAGGCAGGGGGTTGTTTGCCAGGAGCTGGGAGCAGGTGGGCAATGGGGAGATGTTGGTTAAAGGGTACAAACTTCTACTTAGAAGATGAATACGTTCTGGGGATGTAATATATAGCATGGTGCTTATGGTTAACAGTACTATAGTATACACTTGAAAGTTACTAAGAGAACAGATCTTAAATGTTCTCACTACAAAAAAGAAATGGCAATTATATTAGGTAATAGAAGTGCTAACTAACACTACTGTAATGACCATTTTGCAATGTATGTGTTGTACAACATGTTGTACACGTTAAATTTATTCACTGTTATGCTTCCATTTTATCTCAATAAAGCTGGAAGAAATAATTTTACATATCTACTAGATTCCAGGCAATGTACTAGGTTCTGAACATACAATTATGAAAAATACAAAGTTCAAATATTTTAGAAATAAGTATCATTTTTTAAAAGATTTTATGTATTTATTTGGGAAAGACAAAGATAGCGTCAGAGAGCACAAGCAGGGAGGAGAGGGAGAAGAAGGCTCCCTACTGAGCAGGGATCATGATCTGACCTGAAGGCAGATGCTTAACCAACTGAGCCACTCAGGCACCCCAGAAATAAGTATCTTTAGCAAGGTGATGAAAATAAGACTGATAATTAAAAAAGAAAAATAGTCTTGCATGCACACACAAATGTAAAATCAGTGAAGAAAAAGATAGGTCAGTGTAATAAACATGGATGTCCACAAGATACAACAGGAAGTAAGTATGTCTGTTTCTTTGCTTAATTTGAACAGAGATAGGTAATTAGAAGACAAAATGAGACAGTGAGTTTCTACTCTTGGGAGAAAACCAATGAGCAGTAGGATTACCACCAAGAAATGACAGCACAGGGGCCTAACAAAGGGACTTAGTATCCCAAATCATTCCCCACACAACAAAGGTAATATAAAGAAATAAACTTCCCTAACAGGGTCCCAGGGAAAATGGCGCTACCCTCCCTGGAGGTCAGAGCTGCAAGACCAGGAACAAAACGTAGAATACTTTCTTCAGTTTGCATAAATATGCAAATCCAAGCAGAAGTGTTTAAGAACTTCTGGGGTATATACAGTGATGTCCTGGAGTCAGCATGTACCAATTCATGAGAGCCTATGGCTAAATTTTCAGGAATTTTGCAATCCACAGTTTTTAAAAATGCACATTACAAAACAATAAATTATATAAGCTTACAATTAAGTTTCATTTTTAAAAAAGAGCATTGGATACTTAAAATTTAACACTTCAAATTATAAATTTTACTATTATCCTGTGCTCTTGGGGTTTTCTGAGGTTTTTACACCTACTCTTACCTGTACGGTGGAAATACGATAATGATGTATGACTGCACATCTCTGCCCAACTCCATGTTCAGTGACATCATGTCAATAGTTTGGAATTGGTCAAGGTGGGAGTATTTACAACATAGAAATTGGCAAATGCTACAAATCACGCTTGGTTTCTTGTTTTGTTGTCTGTCTAGACTTAAAAATGTAATAAGGTAGATTGAGCTGGAAAAGTCCAGTAGCTGGCCCAAAGTTACAGCACGAGTAAGAGCCACGTTTTAATCCTGGACTGTTTTTCTCCACATTCATGGAACTTAGCCAGATTTTATCCCAATAGAATCACACAGGCCTGAGATAGGATCAGCCTTATGTTTGAATAAGCGAGGAGGCTAATTCTAATAGGACCTGAGAATCTCATCATGTTCTATGAGCCTCCAAATATAGCCCTATGTTTCTTCAACCACATTCACCTGTCTCCTACCTGTCTGTTCATCATTCTTTACCTGATTTGATATTCCCACCATCAGTCTTATTCTGGGTGACTGCTGTTGTCTTACATTTTTTAAATGTACTCATAGTGGGGCAGGGGGCAGGGTCTGGGATGTGGGTGGACATTTCTCTGCTAGGGAAGAATTCTCGTCAGGCCTCTTCTCACTAAGCAGCTTCACATGAATCCATGTATTACTTCTTTAAAAGCTGCAGAGACTGATTCTAAGGCTTTAAACTGTATGGAAATACATTCATGAGTGAAAGTGAGGTTGCTGGGAGTGGGAGAGGGGGTGCAAATGCATGAACTCAGGGTTATAGGTCTTAGTTGGATGAAGTGAGGCAGGCCCCTTCGGAGGAGTCACTGATGAAACTCCTGAAGAAAATGGACAGGGAATGAAGTAAGGAAATAGAAGTGGTGGGGTGCCTACACTCAACTTTGCAAACCTTACAGTTTTAATTGGGGCAGAAAGATTATAAGATGCTTCTAGGCTGAGGTCCTCTGGGTTCAGGTGGGTAGAAACTTCCACTAGCATGCAGAGGGTCCATATTCCTTATTCTGGCTTCTGGAGCCCTGGCTTTTATATTCTCTCTTTGATCATTTTTTTTTTAACTTTCCCCTAATGTTTGTCTTTGATCTAATTAACCTTCCTATTTCCCCACCAACAAGGCAAGACTCTCCAAGGGCCAGCATATTCCTATATTTAAGATGTGTCAACTATTAGTAAAAGTTCAATCAATACATGTGTAGGCTATCAATTACTATTTTGATGGCATCAGATTTTTTTAATTCATTTGACTTAATTGGATAATCATCTGACCAAATTTTCTGGTTGTTTTGATACCAGGCAGGCATATTCAAATAATGTTATCAATTATCTCTTATCTGCTTTTTTTTTTTTCAGACTGAATTGTCCTGATACCTGTAACTCCTATGCCTAGAAAGTATATTCTGGTGTCTCACTTATTTTCCTTGCATTCCTGTGAACTTACTCACAATATTCACATCCTTCATGTTTGGGACATCGAACTTTAGGCAAGTCTATATGATGCAAAATTCCCATATAATAAAAAGGCCAAAAATCAGATATTTCCAAATACATGTACTCTGGGTATGTGTGTATGCACATGTGTATATGTGTATGTTTATACAGATATATTTGACATTGTAGAAATAGAGCATCTGGTATTTTCATCCAGATGTTTGACATTATGTAGTTACTATAATCCAGCCAGCTGTGTGCTTTAGGTCACTTTTTTGTTGTTGTTGTTGTTCATTGATGAGTATAACATGCAGATAATCAAAAGAGTTGTTGCAATCATGACAGAGTACATCTATCATTTCTCCTTGATCTACCATATTAGATTAGCTTAAAAGGATTTGGTTTTAAGTAGGACACATTAGTCATTATCCACTAAGTACCTTCTTGTCTTCAAGTTATTTGTAAATTGATTATATCAGGGTTTCTGCCAGTATTTTCTTAAGTATCCAAGTGAAGGTTACTTGTCTGTTCTGCTTGTTATATGACTCGTGACTTCATTTAGTCCTCTACTGGTGACAGATTTCCCTGTTAACACTTCAAGATAAAACCTTTAGGGAACCTGACATATGAATAAAAAGAATGCATTAAAACCAAAGTTGGTGGAGTTGTTGCTATTATTAGAGTTTTACATATGAAATTCTGCCAGTATTTCAAATGCATACTGAATGCTTAAAATTACCATGACCATTCTTAGTTGTGTATTTAATATCAGACTTAGGAAGCAAGATTGTGACAGATTCTCAGTTTACTACTTTTTACAACCACAAAACATGGTGGACTTTGCAATTTTTTTAAGTGACAATGACCTAGAAGGACCAAAAAGTGGAAAATTATAATAATTTCTAAAGTTTTTCACTTTATATATAGATTAAATTATATATAACAAAGTCAATGTCATTTCATGAGTGGTGTGATTTGATACACAATAATATGTTATCTCCTAAGATAAGTGTCTGCACTTAAAAATTAAGTTAATTTTATATAGTGATTTATCTGGAAGAAAGCATGGTATAAAAGGAATAGGAATGGAATTAGGCATCCCATAGACCTGGTTTGAGTTTCAGCTGGCCCACCTATAAGCTGTGTGACCTTCGACAAGTAACTGAAGCTCTTGAAGCCTGAGTTTCTTCATCAATAAGTGAGGGTGGTATTACCTATCTCATCAATTTGTAATGAGCTTAAAGGATATAACATATTTAAGTTCACAATATCTGACACAGAGTAACTGATAAGCCAAAATTAGGATTCTAAAGATTCATAGGTGGTTTTTTTTTATTATGTTATGTTAGTCACCATACAATACATCATTAGTTTTTGATGTAGTGACACATGAAAAGATTCATAGGTTTTCTGAAGAGGGATGAGAACTATGATGGGAAAATCTGCCAAACCATTTTAACAATGGCTTGCTCATTTCATTAGCACAGGGTCAATGTGATGGCATGTGAATCACCTTTATGTGGTTTCTGGGACATAGTCATGTCCAGTTTGATGAAGTCAGATTAACATTGTATTATTGGTGTTATCAGATTAGGCAGAACTACCCACATAGGAGAGTTATACTACATACATGAGCTCTAAGATTACTTTTAGACATGGATCAAACAGTATTCAGAGGTAGGAAGGGTAGGAGCTGGGATGAAGGAAGGATGGTCCTGAAATATAAATTTAAGATTTTCATTAAAATAAAGATCATCAAGAAATGTTTTCATCACCTATATCTTTTTCTAAAATCCATATGAAAAAAATATCAGTATCTCTAGGTTTCTGCCATATGGGATCTGAATAATTTTTGTTATAATGAAGATCCTATTATCATTCAATAGGTGAGTAAAGTTTCTTTTGTTCCAGAAACTATTTGTAAGCACCTACCTACTGTATACTAGGGGGAAGATAAATGTGCTTGAGAAACAGAGTCATAGACATTTAACCTCAATTCAATATATTATAAAAATAACTTTCTACTGCAAAATATAATTACAAGATACTATGTTCAACTAGAATTGATTACTCTGTATACAAGGACTTCTCAGAGAGGCATTATATGAGATAAATTTTGAAGAACGAGTAAGAGTTCACCAAGTTCACCAAGACCATGGTGTACGACTCCAATAAGCAGCACCATCATGTTATATATAAATGGTGACCCCTGAGTTTGTGTTCCTGGGAAACCCTTTTGTATATCAGTTAGGATGCCTTCAGATGCAAGTAAACAGAACATTATAGAAAATGGCTTAATTAATAGAAGGTTTTAGGGGTGTCTGGGTGGCTGAGTCAGTTAAACGGCTGCCTTTGGCTCAAGTCATGATCCTAGGGTCCTGGGATCTAGACCCACAGCATCGGGCTGCTTGCTCAGCAGGGAGTCTGCTTCTCTCTCTCCCTCTGCCCTTCTCCCCACTCATGTTCTCTCTCTCTCAAATAAACAAATAAAATCTTTAAAAAAATTAATAGAAGGTTTTATTTTCTCAAAATCTAAAAGAAGTGGTCCTGAGGTGGTTCAGGTGCATGGCTATTTCAGTCAAGATCTTCCATGATTTCACTCTGTTGTGGTCAGCATGTTGGCTTCTGTCCTTGGGCTTACCACCAGATGGTCATAAGACAGTTTCTAAAGTTCCAGAATACTATCCAAAATACAGGAAGAAAATGGAGCAGGTGAGAACACTCTTTGAATGTATCTTAATTTTATTTTTTAAAGGAAAGAAAATCCTTCACAGATGTCATCCAGATGTTACTCTTACACCTCATAGGCCAGAACTTACAAATAACGAGTATCAGTTACAAGAGAGATTGAAAAGGCAAGTAAGTTAAGTATTTTTTAACCTCTATTGTGCAAAGCACCCTCTACTAGGAGGAAAAAAATAAAGAAAAGGAAAGCTCTTGCATAGGCAACCCACAGTGTCTCCAGGCTATTCTAAGGTGAAAAGAGTTTAGGCTTTTAGTCTCCAGAACTAGACACTTTGACAAATATTAAGGTTTTCTTGTCAGTGTCTGCTAAAACTATACTTAGGTTCTAATAACTTCTAGTATTATTCTTCCCTTTCTCAAGAGTAGTATGCTTCAGCTAAACATCCTCTTTTTATTCTACCAAAATTACCTATGAGATAGGTATTATTACAGTTAATATCTGCAGAGGAGAAAACTGGGGCAAAGAGGGGTAAAGCAACATAGCCGGCAAGTAATTAAATAATGAAACCCAGAAATAGTCCCAGGTCTCCTGCCTCTGAGACCAATCTTTTTTTTCTGTGATGTCTTAAATGTTTATATTTTCACATTATTTTCATATATATATATTATGTTTATACTTTCAAGTATGATAGTATAAAATGGTAAAGGATGATATAGTATTTTAATTATATACAGTATGATACAGTTTAGTACTATAACAAAGAATAATAGTTAATCTCTGCCATATTTCAAACTATTATAGCCCAAGATAGACTAATCAGTTTCATGGGAATTATTCATTATAGGCTTAAAAGTAGTTCTGTTCAATAGGGCACGCTCTGTTCCAGGAGCCCATCATCTTCCCAGTACAGCCTGAGAGAAATAAAAAAGTTGGCTCTCACTCCAAAAGTAGAAGAGTTCGGGAAATGACCTGGGTATGAGGGCAACCAAGCATAAGAAAGGTGATTTGAAAAGCAAGAACTCTACATTCCTTGGACCTCTTTCCCTCCTTTTGTCCTCTAGTTTGCATCTGTCCATGGGGAGTAACAAAAATCACCAGCAAATCAAAGGAACACGTTGTGCCAAGAGATAAGATGAGCCTTGAAAAGCCTACAAGGAGCTAAGATGTGCTTCACCCCTAGGGAAGAGACTGCATGGGCCATTTAAAAACTCTCTGAGATGGACTCTACACTCAAGATCAATAGATTTAATATCCGATAGCACCAGCCATGGTCGCCATGGTGAGCAAGTCTCTGGCTATAATTATAAGGTTCGGCTGGATGTAATGCAGGGAGAAATTCTTTATGAACAAAACAGGTTTGGCACCCTTATAAAGCTCGTACGCAGCATATTTCTCAGTCAGGGACAATTCAAAAGATGGTGCTTTGAAGATAAAGTAGAAACCAGAGTAACTAGGTTATTTCATTCTGGGGTTTTCAAAAACTATTCTAAATCAGGCTAGGTTCTAAATAGTTCCCAGTGTCTGTAGCTATAATTCTGGACTGTGGCTGAGTATTTACTTGACCTCATTTTCCAACATAAAGAATTATCTATTAGACAAGTAAAAATAGAATTTCCCCAAAGCAAGCACACTTTGGTCAGGGAAGAACCCATTCGAGTGGAACCCTGTAGCAAAGCATTTAAGGAATGGGAGAGGTCAATGACAGTTTCCCTAAAACGTTATCATGTATTTTTAAAAAGAGTGTGCCAAAAGAAGTGGTAGAATGTCATGTTTCTGAGTCATAGGCTGTTTAGTATGCTTTGATCATGCAGATTATTGTGCAGTTGCTCAAAAAAACTGTTTCAGGATAGGCAGTTGAGCTTTTTGACTGAACCATATATACTCTGAAAATTCAAAGATTATATAAAGCCTACAGATTGGTGGCAAGCCCCAGAAATAGAGCAAATGGTTGATGTGGCTTTTTAAATTAAACTTTCTATTTTTGAAATAACTGTAGCTTCTTCTGCAATTTTAAGAAATAAGAGAGAGATAGAGTACTCTTGATCCAGTTTCCTCCAATGGTAATATCTTGCCTACCTAGAGTACAATATCACAACCAACATATTAACAGTGATATGATTCTTCAACCTTGTTCAGATTTTCCTAGTTTTATATGCATTCATATGTGTGTGTGTGTGAGTGTCTGTGTAGTTCCACAGAATTGTACATATGTAGAGGTTCATTTATCCACCAATACAGTCAGTCAAGATACAAAACAACTCCATCGCCACAAGGGTCCATCATGTCGCCCTTGTTGTAGAGTTTTAATAACCTGTGAAGGAGAGGTGAGAACTATATCATTATTTAAATTAAGTGGGAGAGGGATGCCTGGATGGCTCAGTCGGTTGAGCATCTAACTCTTGATTTCCACTCAGGTCATGATCTCAGCATCCTGAAATCGAGTCCCGTGTCAGGCTCCGTGCTCAGTGGGGAGTCTGCTTGTCCCTCTCCTTCTCCCTCTGCCCCTCCCCCAACTCACATGTGCTCTTTCTTCCTCTCTCAAATAAATAAAAAGCTTTAAAAAAATCAATTAATTGAGAGAAACAAACTAACAAAAGCAATGCATTTTAACATGTACATTTGTAAGTTCCTTTCAATTTCTATTATGTTCATATTTCCCCCTGAATTATTTAAAAATATAATTAATCTGACCTTGCATAGTTTTGCTATTTTTATATAATCATTTTAAGATATATATTTAGCTGTTAATCAGTTACTTCCTCTATAAAATATATGACCCATCAATTATATGCCTGGGTATTCATCATAGAGAAATGAAAATTTATGTTCTCCCAGGAACCTCTACATGCACATTCATAGCAGCTTTATTTTTAAGAGTCAAAAGCTAAAAATACCCCAAACTATGGTACATCCATAAAATGGAATACTACTCAGCAACAAGCAGGAATGAACACTGATACACACAACTTGAATGGATCAGCAATATGCTGAGTGAAAAAAAAAAAGCCATCCTCTATGATCCCATTTATAAAACAGTCCCAAAATAACAAAATTTTTGTGATGGAAAACAGATCAGTGTTGCCAGAAGTTAGGATTGGGAAGAGGGTATGACTTAAAGAAATAGCACAATGGAGTTTCTTTATGGTGATGGAACAGGTATGTATTCTTATTATGGTGGAGATCACACATATCTACACATGTAATAAAATTTCACACAACTATATATCCTCCCCAAAGTGTTTACATGTATAAAATGGGTGAAATCTGAATTAGGTGTGCAGTTTAGTTCATGGTACTCTACCCATGTGAATGATCTGATTTTAATAATGCCCTATGGTTATCTAAGATCTTGTCATTGGGGGAAGCTGCCAGGGAGGATAAACAGGAACTCTCTGTGCTAATTTTGCAACTTCTTGTGAGTCTAAAATTATTTCAAAATAAAAAATGAAAACAAAAAATTACCTTCTCAAATTTACAGAGAAGTAAATTAAGATTCCAACAGGCTAAATAAACTGCCCTTATAAAGAAGCCCTCAAGCTAGTAAAAGGCCAAACTGGAATTTAAACAGCAGGACTTCTGACTCATGTGACTACGGAAACTTAAACTGATTTTATTTTTTTAAAAGATTTTAATTGTAAGTAATCTCTACATCCCACAGTGGGGCCCGAACTCAGGACCCTGAGATCAAGAGTCGCATGCTCCACCAACTGAGCCACCAGGCACCCCTAAACTGATTTTAAATAAAATTAAAAATTCAGTTCCCCAGTTGCTCTAGCCATATTTCAGGGACTCAGTATCTACATGTAGCTAATGGCTACCACTTTAGACAGTGCAGACAGAGAACATTTCTGTCATCTCAGAAAGTTCTAATGCACAGTGTTGCCTAAAGTAATACACAGTGACTCACTAATTTGTCTTCCTTGACTTTTTCCTACCTCTCACACACACAATCATGTTATTTTAAAAGACTCCATGTCTCACATGTGCCCCTGACATCTGAAATGAGGATAGCACCATTGAGTTATTTTCAAAACAACTACGCAGAATCCAACTATAGTAGAACCCTGATGTCTTTTACATAAACATTTCAAATTTTATGATTATGCCATTAACACCATGTCATGTTTAATATGATTAAGAAGTGCAATAGGCAGGAGTACCTTTAAGGAGCACCTCCTAAAATGTCTACATCCTAATCCCCAAAACCTGTGAATATTAAATTCCATGGAAAAAGGGCAAGTAGCAGGTAGAATTAAAGTTTGCTGACCAGCTGACCTTGGATGGGTAAATTATTTTGGGTTATCCAGGTGAGCCCAATGGCATCACAAGGTCCTTAAAAATGGAAGAAGGAGGGAGAAGAGTCAGTGTCAGAGTGATGCGGAGGGAGAAAGACTTGACAGGCTATTGGTGGTTCCGAAGATGGAAGGTAACCGCATGCCCAAGGAATGCAGGCCACCTCTAAAAGCTAGAAAAGGCAAGAAAACCAGTTCTTCTATAGAGCCTCCAAAGAGGAATGCGGCCCTGCCAACACCTTGAATTTAACCTGCTCAGAGTGATTTTTGGATTGATAACTTCCAGAACTTTAAGATGATACATTTGTGCTGTTTTTTAAGCCACTAAATTTGTCATAATTTCGTACCACAGCAGTAGGAACCTAATATAGAAGTTTCCTAAAATTCAATATTAATGGATGTAACTCTTGCTTAGTTATTTAATTCTATTTCCTTTTTTTTTTTTTTTTTTTTGCAGTTGTAGAGAAGCAGATTTTAAAAGAATTAGTGGTATTTTGAGTCTCCGGAGTTCTTGTATGAAGACACTGAGGCCTCAAATCGGCCCCTTGGCCTAGAACTGCACAGGAGGGAATGGTGGGTCCGTGGAGGAGGAGAGCAGACCTTGAGCTAAGTCTCCATGCACAGAGTTGCTAATGCAGCATGGTTCTTTGCCTGAAAATGACACTGAAGTTCTCAGCACGGAGGATAAAATTAGCTAATCTATTTTGCTTCATGAAAAGGACAAGGAAATGATATAATCTTTAAGAACAGTGGAAGAGTATGCACAATTCTACTTAAAATAGCAATAAGACAAATGTTCTATTGTGTCAAATTACTGAGATTATATGTTATCAGATGAGATTTTATTTTTCATTTTGGCATTTTTGAAAAATTCAACGTGCTTCTAAAGACAAAAAGGTCAACAAAATATTGAATGTTAGTATCAAAATAGGAAAGTGGGTCTAATACATTTGGAATGAGAGGAAATTTTCTGGGACATGTGCTAAAATACATCCTAGAGTTTTCATATGATGCACCAAAAAATTATGATTTAATGAGGGCTAAGAAACTACCTCAAAACTTCCCAAAAACTTTCACACTTTTGTGTGTACCTGAAATTTCCACATTATTTGCTCATTTTGTTTGAGGCTTTAATGGCCAATGTTAAAGTGAAAATATATATAGAGAGAGACAGTTTCTTAGTCAGTGTTTTCAGGAAACCTAATCTTAATGTGCCTTCCAAGAGCACTGAACTTCCTCTGTCTGCTCTCAGAGCCCCTGAGATCCACTGCATGTCACCTATTCAGAGCCAAGGATCTGGCTTCCTACCACACACCTCAAACTCAACATGTGTCAAACAGCCATTCAAATCCTTCTCCACCCCAACCCTATCTTTCTCCCATCCATTCAAGCTGGAAAGCTCAGTTACCCAGAGACGCCCCACCTTTCCTCTCACCACTTCCAGCTCATCACCAAATCCTCACAATGCCTCCTCCTCTGTATATCTCTCTGGTCCACACACTCCCTTCCATATCCAATTCTGGAGCCTCCATTCATCTCATTGGTTCACATCTAAACACTCATCAGTCAGTCTCTCCTAACCAATCTTGTCAATGAAAAGGATTTATTACCACAGGATTTATGGAAAGGATTTATAATCGATATTTCATTTAAAAATATTCTGCATCCGTGTTACCTGAAAATCACTGTGGGAAGGCATACCCCTTGTTATCAAGAAGTTTAAAATGAAGTGGGAAACAATAGTAATGTATAACAATCATAAAAATTACTACAGTTATCATTTACTGAGTATCTCCTATATTCTTGACATTATTACAGATGCTTTCTGTGTATTGTCCCTAATAATCATAACAGGCCTACAAGGTAGGAACTATGCTCATTTTACAGATGAGAAAATGGAGGCTCAGAGATGTTACTAGTTTGCCAAGATCTTGCAATCTTAAGGGGAGTATAAACTGTATATTCTTTTTTTTTTTTTTTAAGATTTTATCTATGTATTTGAGACAGAGCACCGACAGCGAAGAGAGGAAGAGGGAGAGGGAGAAGCAGACTCCCCACTGGGCAGGAGCCCAACATGACCTGAGCCAAAGGCAGATGCTTAACCAACTGAGCTACCCAGGTGCCCTAAACCTGAGATTCTTAAGGGCAGAGGCTATAATTCAACTTTTTATTTTCTATTAATGCCAGAATAAAAGGATTTCAGACAAAATAGCAGCTGGCTTTGTAAATAATCATTAACAGTCTAAGTCAGAGGAAAACTATATCCTTTAAAATGGTTAAACAACTTCCATACCAAGGCCTCAGGTTTTCCCTATTTATGTTTGTGGACTTCTTTTCTCCCTGATATGCCTTTGTCCTATAATTTCTAGTTACTCTGATAAAGAAAAAATATGGAGTTAATGAGAATTATTCCACAGGAATGTTGGGAGAACTTAATAAAAGAATGCTTGTGGATTGTCTACCACAATGCCTGACAAATAGTAGAAACTCTATAAGAAGTAGTCAATACAGCTTAATGGCTAAGAGAGTGGGCTCTGAAATCAGCCTCTTGCTACTACTTTACAAGCTGTGTGACCTTGGCTAAATCACTCAACCTCTCTGAAACCTGCCTCCTTACATGTAAAATGTGGCTAATAATATAATATTCATTCAGTGGAATCAGATTTGGATAACGCATGTAAAGCACTCAGCCTAATTTAGTAAGGACTCAATAAATACTAGCTTTCAGCTGTTATCTCACCTTCTCCCCCAGAAAAGCAGAGTTTCAACAAAAGTGTTACAGTGAAAAAAGAAATCAATGTCTGATTTTAATCCACTGCATTTATATATACACCAATCTGTTTTGCCAGAAGCTCACTGGCTCATCATCTGAACAGAAAGATATCAAATCATGAGATTTAGGAACTCAGAGAGAATCTTATCTGAAATCCAGCTCGATCTGGCCAAGTTTAGAAATGAAATGGAGGTTCATAAAAGGAAAATTGACTTCCCAATGTTGTAAAGCTTGTTTAACGTAGATCCAACAGTAGAATCTAGATCTCTAGGCTTGTAATCTCATGCTCTTTCAACTACTAAGAAATGCACACCTTTTTAAAAGTCAGTTCAGCACCATCTCATATATTAGAAATAATAAAATGAATTACTAGTCATATTGTTCCAAAGTGTTTGCCTGACTATGTTAAGTAAACTCTCTATAGCTAAGTTTAAAATTCAAGTAAAAGCAAATTTATATGTTCCTGAATATGTGTTCATGTTCCTTAAAAACAACATTAAAATATGAATACTCCTGTGAGTTAAAATTTTTAATGTTAAGTGAATTTTTTTTAAATCACTCATTAAATTCAGAAAGCAATTGACATTGATTAAAGTAAGGATGATCAACAAAACTTGGAAAAATAAAATAAGTATTTTAAAACCCTAAATCACACATGTTTTCTGCCCATAGGAAGATTCCCATTTCCTGATGGGGTAGATCACAAAGGAGCTTCACTACACACAATCTTCAACTATATCACCTTGGAATTAATAGTTTTAAATGTGAAACAAATGCGAGTCACACAATAAATACACTCATTCATTATCCAATGACTATCGATCGAGCACTTCTTTGTTCCAGTAATGGTGGTAGAAGCCAGAGTCATAATGGTAAAATAAGACATGGTCCCTGTCCTCCAGAATCTTAGAAGATAATAGGAGAAGGAGACGAGAGATCAAGAAACTAAAATTCAGGGTAATGGACATCAACCCCTAACATTTAGGATAACTGATACCAATAGCTAACATTTATTCAACACATATTAGGTGCCAGGTAATATGCTAAGCACTTCCAACTTTCAGGCTGTTTCACAAAACTCTATGAGATGGCTGCTATTATTAGCCTCATTTTCCAAGTCAGGAATCTGAAGCCAAGAACTTACTAGAAAGCAGGGGATGTAGGAATCAAGTCGCCATTTGCTGTGTCCAAGCCCTATCTGTTAAAAATGAGGACCACTGCCTAAGTGATAGATGGAGAAAATACTGTGCCAAAGATGAGGGGCTGAACCCAGTCGTGGTAGATAAGGGATCAGGATTCCTAGAAAGCAAATGAACATTGAGAGTTGACAGGGATTGTGCCAGTCAGAGAAGGATAAGAAAGACCTTCCAGGTGGACAGACCAGTATAAGAGGAACCACTTTCCCACTGACCTGAAAATTACCCTAAAAACATGACCTTCAAGTCCCTTCGTGATATGGCCTAGACCCATCTCTCAACACTACTCTTAGGCCTCAACTACAATTTAACATTTTTAACCTTTTTTTTTTGCCCATAATGGAAACTTTATGGAAAAACTGACACCAAAATATAAGATCACTGTTGTAAACCTCAAAATTAAGCATAATTACATTATCTTGGTAGATTAACTGGAATTACTGAACTGATAATGCTTTCTGCAATATAACACAAATTCAAGAGGTTGTGTGGCCCATTAGTGTTGCTTTCTTCTAAATGAACACCCCTCTGTGAGTCTGGCCCTTCCTCCCGTTGGCTGGCACAACACTGTTGAACAGCCTACACAAAGAACCAGCCTCTGAGCATGGCTGAAAACCGTGGTAATCTTGTAGCAATCTGGACATTTTATATCCATAAAATAGGAATTTGGGCTCTGAACGTTTTAACATTTTTAACATTTAACATTTTTCAGAGAACATTGCTTCACAGAACCAAGTTTACCTTCCCTGCTGGGCCTCTGGGCATGCCATTCTTCTGTCGAGATTAGAACTCTGCTCCTAGGTAAAGCTGAGCCATTCTGCAGGTCTCAGCATAGACACTGTTTACTCCAGGAAGTCTTCCAAGAGCTCTGTCCAGGCCCTTCTCAAATTGCATTTAGGGCCCCTATCATTCATGCCTATGGCCCCCTGCATTTCTGTCACCACAGCACTAAGCAGAATGTTAAATCCACATTCAAACATCTACCTTCTCTCTGATACTGAAAACTCCAGGGAGCAAGGTCTGTTTGACTCATCACTGTAATTCCAGAGCCTGGCACAATGCCAAGCACGTAGTAGGCACTCAATAATTATTTGTAGAAGGAGTTAAAATATCTAAATATGTAGAGTAATATCCCCACCTTGTGGCCTTTTGGAAGACTCTGATAAAGTCATGATACCCTGCTGTTTTCAATACCAGAAGCACAGGTAGGCCCTGGCAATCCTTGCTCCACGCACTGAAGGAAATGAAAGTAAAAGTGATATACCACCTGTAAGGTCCATGCTTCCTACCTTTAGGTGAGACAAGGCAGAAGAAATATTTGGAAGGGAATAAGCCTGAAAGTGCTGTTGTATACAGCAGTGAAAGTACACTCAAACCAGACAAACCAGTTTCCTTGTCTGCTTCCATTTTTGAAGCGAAGGATTTTATTCAGGTTTGCCTTCTGGAAGGATGTCTTCCAAGCACATATTTCCTCATGGACTGAGACATTCTCAGTCAGACTCACAACCTTCTTAGAACCATAGCACCTCAGATGGAAGGAAAGAGCCCATATTTCAGAAAGAAAGCACCCAGCTAGCAAGCGGCACTGCTAGAACAGAATCCAAACCAGATGGCTGCTAAACCTCAGTTGGATTTGATAATAATTAAACAGTGATTAGTTAGTGTGCCATGGAATGTATTGATGGCATTTATTATTATTATTACTTTTATTATTATTATTATTATTGACTCATCATAATTAGAATGTAATTTTTCTATGAATGATCCAGAAGTGGGTGGTGGCACATAAATTAAAGCAATGCCCAAAAGGGGATGCTTTGAAAATGTGTATTCATCCCCAAAATAATAATCTAAAACTTCAGAATCTTGGACAATTTTAAGAGAAATGAGGCTTAAAGGAAGACTCATTCTAATTAAAATGAATACAAAATTGAAAAAGACTTTGACTTCCCCTAAATAATTATCACTAGCACCTCCTGCAGCACTTCCTGTGCACCATAAACTGGATTTACATGGATTAATCTACTTGCTTTCACAAGCTCCCCAGTACTGTAAGTAGATGCTGTCGTTCATCTCATCCAAAAAGAGGAAGATGGGCGCCTGGGTGGCTCAGATGGTTAAGCGTCTGCCTTCGGCTCAGGTCATGATCCCAGGGTCCTGGGATCGAGTCCCACATCAGGCTCCCTGCTCCTTGAGAGCCTGCTTCTCTCTCTCTCTCTCTCTCTCTCTCTCTCATGAATAAATAAATAAAATCTTTAAAAAATAAAAATAAATAAATAAAAAGAGGAAGAGACCGAGCGAAAGGGGGCTAAGGAACTGCTTAAAGTCCCTCGTGAGTAGACGTGGACCTGAGATGCAAGGTGCCTGAGTGGAGAGCTCTTGCTTCTGTGGCCCTTTGCAAATGTGAAAGTTAAACCCTTCCTTTCTGTCAGTTTGTCACCAGAAAACCTTCTTTTGAAGATGTGTTATAGTAATGACCTCACTTCCTTTCAGACACTCTGTGGATATTTTCTTAGTTTTTTCACTTAATAGAGATTTCTGGCATAGAAATAAGCCACAGTAAAGTCAAAACCACACTGGATTTGGTGTTGAAATACACAGGCTTTGGAATACTTGGATTTTCTAGTTTAGCAAAGGTCACTTAACCTCCTTCAAAGTTTCCTAATCTGTAAAACGAGAGCAACACCTATATCATGAAGTTGTTGAGAGAGTTTAATGAAATAATATATTTTAAAAGGCTGGGACATGGTGGGTGCTCAAATATTTTTTGGTTCTAATGGAATGATTGTTCTTGGATTCCACAATACCTTCGAAAATTGGCAATGGCCCCTCCCATGCAAGAAGTCTGAGTATAAGGAGTTGGTCATTTAGACATTGGATTGATAGAAGGAACTTTGTGACTATTTTCAAACATTCTTGAAGGCCTTAGCAAAGTCCAGCAAAATATTTTCCCTCAATTTGGTCTCCTAAGCATACCGAATCCAGCACATTTCTGACTATGGGCCTACATTTGTTTAGCTCAACTTTATTTATTTTAATGATTTTATTTATTTATTTGACACAGAGAAAAAGAGAGAGCACAAGCAGGGGGAGTGGCAGGCAGAGGCAGAAGGAGAAGCAGGCTCCCGCTGAGCAGGGAGCCCAATGCAGGGCTCAATCCCAGGACCCTGGGATCATGACCTGAGCTGAAGGCAGATAGATGCTTAACCAACTGAGCCACCCACGTGCCCTAGCTCGACTTTAAAAAGTTAAATGACTCTTTAAGTCATCATCAAATGTAGAAGAAGCAAACAAGCCCAAATGAAAACATTCTTCGTGTATTTTTCATGCAGAATCAATCAACCCATGATGAGATTCATTCATTCAACACTCAGCAAACATTTATTGAGTGCCTACTATATTTGTTTTTAATAAAATTTAATGCCAGGTGTTCAGAATATTTGAAGGTTGGTAAAGTTCATTTAATTGCAAATATTTTTATTCCCTCTCCAATCATTCTCCAAGAAAGGAATTCAGAGAGTGACAAGCTTAAGCTGTCTGTGAAAAAGCACAGAAATGACGGAACTCTCCAAAGTGACAACCTTCCTTTGCTAATGAGGTCTCCTCTCCCACAGCCTCCTCACTACATTTCCTTTGGTAACAGACACCTTCCTGTTCTGAATCAGCCACTTATATAATATGTTTAGGATTATGAATAAGTTTCTTTACCACACACTCTGCCCATTGGCACAGACCAAGGACATGAAGCCAAACAAACAGATATTAGGCAAATGTTCTCTTATCTCTTGCCATAGAGATAAAAGAAAAAAAATGATTGAAAGAACAAATGAAGCCACCTGCTCTGAATTTTAACCAAAAAAATTAGGAACCTAAGGACTTTGAATACTGCTCTAAGCACTGAGGGCATTTCCATATTACTTGGTACAGGCAGGTATGCCTTAAGAACCAATGTTTAATTCAACAAAGCCTTAACTTTCCCCTCCTTTACTAATTTATAAAAGAAGGGGGATATTGGCCTTTCACTCATCTGTGGGTCAGGGAAATGGACAGAGGCAAAAGTGCTGTGTAAATTGAAGAAAACCACCCCAGTGTTCCATGAGTTTTACTGTATAGTTTTGACCATAGAAATCTCTTATACCCTCTATATTGATTGGTTTCAGAAGACAGGAGAGGGAATAATGAGAGGTAGGATGGAGTACAGGCAGAATAGTGCCCCCCAAAGATGTACACATCCTAATCTCTGGAATCTCTGAATATGGCCCCTTATATGATAAAATGGACATTATAGGTATGACCAAATTAAGCATCTGGAGATGGGAGATTATTCTGGGTTATCTGGCTGAGGCCAATGTAATTGCAAGTATCCTTACAAGAGGGAGTAGGAAGGTCAGAGTCAGTAATGGAAGTAATGGAAGATGGGATGGTAAGAGCAAGAAGGTGCAGTGACCCAAGGAAGAGACCCTAAGCCAAGGGGTGCTGGTAGCCTCTGGAAGCTGGGGAAGGCACGGAAACAGATTTTCCCTCAGAGCCTCCAGCAAGCCAGCCAGTGAAACTGGTTTTGGACTTCTGACCTAGAACAGCAAGATAATACATGTGTGCTGTTTTAAGCCACTGTGTTTATGGTAAAAATGAAACGGATACGAGTGGGAAGCTATGTTCTCTAGTGAAAAAGAGCAAAGGACTGAGGGTCAGAAAGACTTTGGCTCTGGTTTTAAGTTTGGCACTACTAGCCATGGGACCTTAAATGAGTCACATTACCTCTCAGGACGTTATTCATACACCACAGGGTTTAACTCCGGCTAAAGCTTTAGTCCCTTCTTGCTAGCCCTGAGAGTCTATGATGGGCACAATGCTAAGAGTACAGAACCACTTAACATCCTCCTCATCCTCCAGATGATATTCCAAACTTTAGTTTATATTCTCCCTGCCATTCCACCTCAAATGACTCTATAGCCAGGTCACAAATCCGACATTGGCACTAAAGATACAGTGGCATACAAAATTTATATCTAAATCCTGGAATGTATTTGCCTAGTACACAAGATTTTTTTAAACACATGGTGCTTGCCTTAGGTAGTTTTATTTTGGAGAAAGAGCTTCTTAGTTCTAGCCAAACATATGGTCTGGCAGTTCCACTACACCCACTGAGTGTTCATCTTCTCTGCTCCTGTGCAATAATTTTAATAAAAACTCTGTACCAGCCTTCACCCCAGGTGGTGAGCCAGCCTCACCTGTCTCTTCCTGACAGACTGTTGAACATGGATGCCTTCCAGCAACTAAAAGTCATTATTTTGCCTCCCCAACCTTTCTGCTTTTGCTCCAGGTAGCTGTTGCACAGGGTAGTATATTTAGAAACATGATGTCAGCTATTTCTTATCTTGCCATCTTTGAGATGTCCTGTGTCTTGGAATTTCCAACAAAACAGATCCCTCTTTGCAGCACTCCCCATTCTAAACACACAAAAGAAAATTAAATAGACTAAAGGAATCCCATTATTTTATCTGTGTTTCATCTTCTTCAGAATAAATAAGCCCGCCCAGGCACTTGGTGCTGGAAGCAAGCTGAGGAGGACAGCCAGGTGATGCTTAGCCTTTCACTGGCCCTGTACAAAGGATTTTTTTTGGGTCTGAAACTGAGCTGTTAATTTCTTTTAATCAGACAGATCCTATGAGAACATTTTCACCAAAAATCAAAACAGATACCAAAATATACTGAGTACACGTTTAAGAACCAGATTCCAGGTACTTAGCAATTCTGAGAGTTCATGAGAGCACTCACTGTATTTTGTCAACTTAACAAAGAAATTTCTCCTGCCCTTTGTGAAGCTAGCAAACATGAGGATAAGAAAGAGTTAGATTTTTATATTTTTTTTCTCTCAGACTTTTAGAGGGGCAGGTTTTCTATATCGACTATCGTGAGGAATCTGGGGCCTCTGAAAGCTTGAATAATAATATGGGGGCCTTTTAGAATGTGGCATTAAAAAGGTTATAAAAACTATTTGGGACATTAAGATACAAGAGATATGCTAGGAGATTAACCATCACAGTACAGAAAGGTCTTTGTGATACTCCTCCTAAAAGGCCAGATGATAATGAAATCCTTTTCTCTCTCTCCCCCTTATTCGCAGGATCTGAAGCACTCACTTCACCTTCTCCTGCCCCTGCAGGCCTGTTCCATCCAGCAGTGGAACTAGATGAAGATGAGAAAGGCAAATAAACCACACTGGAGGCACAAAGGCAGAACTTTGCAGACACAAGGCACAACAGAAATTCAATAATATTCTTTGTAGATAAACATTTATCTCCCTGAGAAGAGTTTAATTTTCTATTAGTGGAAATTATTCCACTTTTTCTATTTTTTACTTTGTTATGTAAAAAAGTAGATGAGTAAAAAGAACAACAACCATACAAAATAAAAAATCTGCAGTGTTTTTCATGTGGCCCTTGATTTTTTGTGTCTCGCTGTCCCCAGATAGAAATCAAATGTTATCCATGAATCACTCTTGTAAAGGTCAAGGCTCTTGGTTGCAAGTAATGGAGACCAAATATCACTAACTTAATGAAGCGGTAAGGCATTTATTAAAAGAATATTGTGTTGCTAATTCAATCAACAGGAAGGCTAGAGAGGCCAGGCTGAGAAAATGGGCAGGGCCAGAGTATAGTGAACAGCAGGGAACCAGAACATTCTGTCAGGATGCCACCACCGGTTACTATCACCACCAATAGCTCAATGTTGCCACTACCAGACACTTCATGTCCTTGCCTCTAGAATTTTGACACTAACCACTGCCATTGCTGAGCTCCATGGAATCACCAAACTAGCACCAGGATGTATTTTTCACTAGCTCTGTTTGTAATTTTTTTATCACTATCCCAGGAATGCTGGAGGGCTCAAGCCTAGGTTATGGTGGCATACCCCAGCACCAGGGTCCAGGGAGGAGTGTCTGGCCATTTTAACTTCTATAATGGGAGATGAGGCTTCCCTTCTACCAAGGTTCACATTTGGGAGTATTTCTCACAAATACAAAGGTATTTCGATGCTGGGTAGCCAAGCATTAGCAGATGTCCAGCATAGTCCAGTACTCTTCTTACCTGATTTCTACATATAGTCCTCACTCAAAAATACTCCTGCTTCATAATGCTCCTCAAACAATCAAGCCTTCTTCAGTCCATCCCAAACAAAGGAAGGTAACCTTCAGCCTTGTTAGTTACTGCCTCTAAATCAAAGTCTAAGATTTCTGAGTAATCTTTTTTCCTCCATTTCTGTTGAATGCCTATTTAATATTCTGCAGCATATGACCTGAAATGTAAAGTTAATCAACAAAACTTATTTAGAAATGGTATACAAAAAAGGTAGGAAAGAAAAAAGAAAATTAGTGAAAATACCCAAATCTACACATGACATGGCAAGGAAGGTCATAAGATGGAGTTGATAGTTAGAATTTTTCTATCACACATTTCGTTTGCCCTTCATCTTCAGCCAGCATTGTAACTGGCATGGGGTCTTTAGCCACATGGATGACACAAACCTTTCCCAATTTGGGGATCTCAGTCCTGTGGGTTAGCCTAGAAGGGGATACTGTAGGGTTTCAGTAACTTGTTTTGTTCAATAGAGTGATAAATGGATGCTGCCCAGGGAATTAATTACCTGTACTCAACTCCTTCTCTTTTATTTCTTCTCGATAGTCAGAATCCATCACCCCAGTTACCACCATGATCCTCTTTTTCCTCTGTTCTTCCAGAAGCTTGAGTGGTCTGAAATAGTTAATGTTAGCTTCCAGTTCAGTTGAAAATTAATGTGATACCTTTGGGAAGAAGTATTTCTCTTGGGGTACTAAAATTACTAAACCAACAGAATCCAGAGTCACAAGGACAGAAAGCAAGTTTTATATGTGGGTCATTAGCCATGCTAGGTAGAGGATCCATCCCACTTCCAGTTCATTATTCTTGGACATGCACATTGTGGCTATGGGAGAAAGACCACCATATTTCAGTTGTCGGTTCGGAGCACATTCTGAATTTTGTAAGACAGTATCCAACTTCACTAGGCATTAGCACTAAAATGAGTATTGCATAGTCCACTGCACCATTCCATAAAGCTAATTGCTTCTAGTGATAAAGATATAAATTTAGTGAATTCCATGGACATCAACCATCGCCTTGTTTCCCATACTGTAGCTCAGCTTCCACTTGGCCCTTCCTACCATATAGTCCTTTCTTCATGAATCAGAAAACTAATGAAGAATATAGGTCAGGACACCTATTCTGACTATATGTAGTATGTATACTTATCTTTACATATATTTATATATGCACATATATACATCTAAACTTACAGGAACTAGGTAAATAACCATCTATAGAAACCCACTGAACCCACAGTGAGGTAGACCTGGGTCAAAACTCTATTATCCGTCTTTTTTAAACCCCCATTCTTCTTGGTAGACCTCAGTGGAATTTAGGGTCACCAGAAATTAGCCTGAGTTAGAACCACTGTGAAATCTGCCCTGGAATAACTGGGTATTTCCCTTTCTCTAGGACCTATTTTCCATGGTAAATGGCTATAGGGACTTTAAGGAACAACCAATGCCTAAAGTATATAAAGACTACACATTCATGACTTTCTAGTGTGTCCTTTCTGAGGGGTCCCAGACCCACCTTCGTTCAAGGGGCTCCAGGTCTGTGATGTGGCTCAGGGCTGGGAATTGGGTGAGGAGCTACTATTCGATCGTAAAAGCTCATTGGGCCTCTTTTCACCAGACCTACAGATGTTTTTGTTTTTTATTTAAATACATCAAGAAGCACCGTAGAGAGTTTCTAATTAGATATCCCATGATCAATTATCCACCTCCAAAATCTATATGGGTCACACTCTTCTAGTCAGCCATTATCCCAGCTGCCTGTCAAAGTAACCACACCCCTTTGCTTCTGTCAATAAACACCATTACTTGGCCTAGGCATCTGGGTCCTTTCCATCCCCACTGAGTCTATAAGTCCATTTTCCTGCAGCACTCCCCACTGCTATTGCAGCCTACAGAAAAGAACCCCTGAACTACTTCTCAAAGGAGTTCACCTCATCCTTGTATTACTCAAGACCTTGTTGAAGATAGTTTCTTCTGAGACCTCTTGGAAGGCGTATCAATGGGAGTCACACTTGATTAATGCAATAAGGACTCCTGTCTTTGTAGACACAGGCTACATTGTACTGAGTATTTTCTGACAGATCAAGTTTCTTTACTCCAGAGCTCTATGAAACCCAGTTTTCATACAACCAGCCAAGCCAACATCGAGAACTACTTCCAGCTGCTTGGTCCAGCACATAGGATCCAGAACCATCCAGAACCTCTGGGGACTGTGTCTGCACTTACAAATTGAGTCTGTTACATAATTATGTTCTTCTTTCCTTGATACAGCTTCCTCAGAAGTCATTTCCCTGCAGATTTTGCTGACATGAATTAGCAAAGATATTTAATTCTTTTCTTCCGTCACCTTGTCCTTCTACATTTGTATTTGTAATTTCCCAAGCACCCACTCCTCCATCACCCACATTCAAAACACACACTCTGGTTTCTAGTCTAGAGACATCACTAGAGTGAGTGAGTGCAAGAGAATAAGTACTTCTTCCAGGTCAACTCCCTCAAGTGAAGGTACTGTGAAATAAGTGGCCTAACCCTCTGAAATCCAACAATGCTTATAGAAATATTTTTGCATATTTTTACAGACTTTTCAGGTGTTCTGAATTGAGAGGACTACTCTGGACAGCAAAAGCACCATATTCCTGGAAAACTCTCCTACAACATTTGATGATGGTAATTACTCTCCTATTTGGAAACCCTCCTCCTTTTATGCTTCTATGTCATTTCATTTGTCTAATTTTGCCTTTCTCCCTCAGTTTCTGACCATTCCTCCTTTATCTTCTCTATATCCTCTCTTCTCTTCCCACAGTTCCAACTACAATCAATTATTTATTTTTTTCATCCATAGCTACATGCCTGGGTTTTCTCTCTCTTCTGAACTCAACTCCCGCATTTCCAGCTGCATGACAGACACCCCAAAGTTGCCACTGCAACATAATATCCCTAAGACTGAACTCCCCTTCTTCCTACAAAACAAGTTCAGTTCACCATCATCTGAGTTAGGGTCTTGGAATCATATTTGAGTTGTTCTCCCTCATTCACACATCCCATCTGTGCCGGTTCCTTTCAAATATTTCCAGAGTCTCTAGAATCCATACTATTTCTTTGGTTATATCATTTTCTGCTAAAAAAATTTCAAAGGGTTCCCATTGCCTTGAAGAAAACAAAAACTATGTAGTACAAAAAAGGTCGGGCTATCAGGAATCTACTCAGTCTTTTTCCAGGTCCATCACTCTCTAAGTAGATCTCCAGTTTACCCCTTGACCTCCAACCATACTTCCCAAGGTAATCTCAAGTGTCTACTATTTCTCATACACATCCTTTGTGAATTCACTTTATTATCTCTGGTCATGCTATTCCCTCCATCTTGCCACTTCTAATCTTCCTCTTCCAGCTGGATTAGATAAAGAACCCAAGAACTAGAAGATAGATAAAACAGAGCCAGAGGGAGAGGATGTGACAGCGATGTCTTTGAGAGGGTTTCCTGTGCAGAGCCATCTCCTTTCCTGAAGAAGTTACAGGGATGAGGAGGGGTGAAAATTACAAAACCCTCTGGATACATGTTTGGGAGATACAGAGCAAAGGGAATCTGTGCCCTGTGCCCAGAAGAACCCTGAAAATTGGCAAGATCCCAGTGTCCCAAACCTCCGAATACATGGGAGAATAGAGTAGACATAGCAGTTGGGTGGGAAATCCAAAACAAGAACCTTATGTGGTCTCATAGAGGGCCTGGGTGCACATTCAGTGTCAAACAAGAGAACGAATGATTTCATTACACCAAACAGCATTGCAGAGCAACAACTAGCATGGAAGAGGTGACTCAGCACTAACAGCTCCTCACTGGCTGAGAGCATTCCTATATTTGGAAAGGAAGATACAGGAATTACCTGGGAGAAATAACCCAAGGCCAATAGGAATGAGCACATCTTGGCCAATGTCAGAGGGATCAGGGACAAAGATCCACACAGCATATGGTCCTTTTCAATGCCTGAATATCATAAAGCCACTGCCTTCTCTTAGCGCCCTCTCTTATTCCATGAACACAGCCTTGGGTTGTGCGGGGGGCGCTGCTAAATGGATGAAGATGTAACGTCTGCTACCTAGCAGAGTGAGGACTCTGAACAGAAATTGAACTCACTTATAAAACGGTAAAAATTCGGGCGCCTGGGTGGCTCAGATGGTTAAGCATCTGCCTTCGGCTCAGGTCATGGTCCCGGAGTCCTGAGATCGAGTCCCGCATCGGGCTCCCCACTCTGCAGGAAGTCTGCTTCTCCCTCTGCCTCTCTCTCTCTCTCTCTCTCTCTCATGAATAAATAAATAAAATCTTAAAAAAAAAAACTGTAAAAATTCTGAGCCATCTGATATTGTGTTTGAGATCCATATCTGCATGGGTGTATTATGTATATATGTATGTGTACATTCATTTTTTTCTTTCATACATAAATCATCAATGTGTCTTAGTCCATTTGGGCTGCAACAATGAAATATCACAGACTAGGTGGCTTATACACAACAGAAATTTATTTCCCACAGTTCCAACGGCTAGGAAGTCCAAGACTAAGGTGCCAACACATGTGGTGTCTGGTGGACTTACTTCCTGTTTCATAGATGGCAGTTTTTTCACTGTGTCTTCACATGCAAAAAGAGACCTCGCTAAGGTCTCTTCTAGGGAATAAATTCATTCCTGAAGGCTCCGTTCTCATGACCTAATCACCACCCCAACTCCAAATACTATCACACTGGGAGATAGGTTTCAACATATGAATTTTGGGGGGACACAAATATTCAGTCCATAACAATGTAGTGATAAATACTGTGACAAAAAATAATCTGTCAGTAAAAGGAGTTTGTGACTATAGAACATCATTCTAAATACTTCTAGATACAAAATCAGAATCAACTAACTGACAAAACAAACCCAAGTTCTCTGTGGGAAACACTTTCCTGAAGGACCTCCAGGAAGTCATTTTCTAAACTTTCCTGAAAACTCAAGTAAGACTTTATTATAAATAATAGAATCTGACAGCACTGGGAGGCAATTTATAAATTCCATTCTATGATGAAATCATGCAGCTGGAAACTTGAGGAATGGACTAAATAAAATGACCTTAGAGGTGACTTCAAAACAGCAACCCTCATTATATTTCTGGATCCTAATTTTCCTACTTCCTATATAATTTCAGGACATTTAAATTGCCAGTTGCAAGAAGAGATCAGATCAAAATACTCAGATTTAAGACACAACTATAGAAAATGCCTATCAAAATATGTACATTTATATATATATATACACACACAGAGAGTAAAAATACATAAATATGCAATACATAAGTATTTTTTTAACCTTCTATAGTTTGTCTCATTTTTTAAGTATTTTGCTATGTGTGCATGTGTATATATATATGAATCAGTGGGAGACATACTGATTTATATAAAATCATTGACAAAAGTAGTAGCTTATTGATGTAGAAAACCAGCAGAAAATACAGGAACACATCTAATTATAAAAGATGGAAACTATAAATGGAAAAAATTACATAAAGACATTGAAGCTGAGTCAAGTCAAGGGAAGTCTCTAAGCTCTTCTTTGAAGAATAACTGTTAAATAGATTTCATTGAAATTATACTTCAAAACATGTTAATTTTCTGTCCCTAAGGGATTCCATTTTGCATAGAACCTAAATAAACTGCCTAAGAAAATTTTGCTGAGATTGGATTTAATTACCAGACCTAATTCTTCAGTAATGGAAATTCAGCCACACAACTGGGAGAAAATGCTGACTGAATAGAGACCTGAGTGACCCAGCTAACTGGAAGGGAACAACACTTTTGATTAATTGAAAGGACAAACACTTCATCTTAAAATATCTAAAGGTGAGACATGTAGAACTAAATAAATCTACAACACTGTTTGATAGAACTTTCCCAATAACCCAGTGGAGTACCTTTTCATATAATAATATATGAAATAGCAAGAAGCGTATTTTTGCAGGCACCTTTCTACACCCAAAGTAAAATTTAATGTTTTTTAGAGTCTCCTGAATAGGCATTTCTACTACTCATAAAAACAATTTCTTACATTTTCATGGTTTTATGGCAAAGGTCGCCAATTATAATTGGTTATAGTATTTTTGTATGGCACATTTGGAGTTGGCAATTGACTGTTAAGTGAAAAATCATTTTTGGATCTTCTAAGTCGAGTTGTGTGTGTCTTTACAAGATGAACTGCCTCTATAGCAATGAACTGCAAAGACTTTACATGTTATTTCAAACATGAAAACTTCATAATTCTTCCCCTTTCAAAGCCATCCTGCAATTAGCAACAATTAGTATGCTTGTTAAAAAAGAGATGACTTTATCAATATTAATAATTCAATGCCACCTTAGAATCAAGTTTATTATCACTGCTCTAACAAATCTTAAAAGCAACATGTAGCTTTAACTGGTATGTTTTGCTTGTCTGTTAATACATTTTTAAATATTATACAATCTGTTCAATATGTTTCTTAAGTAATAAGAGAGGCAAAAAAGATCTGGCTACTTTAAGAAGTCACTGTGGTACTTTTATGAAAATGAAATATCGCTAACCAGGAGGAAGTTATTTAAAGGGACATAAAACGGTTGTTGCCAAAGTAACCTCCCTCTGATTGGAGGAAAATCATGACTGCAGACAGAAGATTATACTGCAGACAGAAACATAACACATCTCATTTTTCTCTCTTCTCTCCTTGTTTTAGCCTAGCGGGAAAGAACAAGGAGTTTATCCTCAGAGCCGCCTGGAACACATATGGAATCTAGTGTCACTTTAAGAAGCTGAGGGATAAGCAGAAACACATCCAAAGACCAGCAACCAGAGGGACAAGGAGTCTGGAAGTCACAAGATGAATGTTTGCAGCAACTGGGAATGTCTAGTTTGGAGTGGGGACCATTAGGGAAATATAATAAATAATAACTAATTCAAATATCTGGAGTTTTTTTCTTTTAATTCAAATTATTTAAACTAAAAACAAAAACAGTTCACACATTTCTTCCCCCACTCCTCCCAGCCCCATTCTGGAAACTACCAATCTGTCCTTTGAATTTATGAGATTGGTTTGGTTTTAAAAAAAATGTTTTTTTTAGATTGCACATATAAGAGAAATCATATGGTATTTGTCTTTCTCTGACTTATTTTCACTCAGCATAATGCCCTCGAGGTCCATCCATGTTGTCACAAATGGCTAGAGTTCCATTTTTTATGGCAAGATAATAGTCCATTGTCTCTAGATACCATAATTTCTTGCTCTGTAATGTAGAATGTCTTTTTTTTTTTTTTAAGATTTTATTTATTTGACAGAGAGAAACACAGCGAGAGAGGGAACACAAGCAGAGGGAGGGGGAGAGGGAGAAAGAAGCAGGCCTCCCGCCGAGCAGAGAGCCCGACGTGGGGCTCGATCCCAGGACTCTGGGACCATGACCCGAGCCGAAGGCAGACACTCAACGACTGAGCCACCCAGGCGCCCCTAGAATGTCTTTTAATACGTTTGTGCAATCTACCCACATCTGAGCAAGCATCTGAAGGCAGCAACCTGCCCCAACTGTAAGCCATGGACTTCTCTCCTCCTCCTGCATATTATTATTCCCTTGATTTCCTTATGGGGGACTTTGCTATGTTAGGTTTCTCCCCTGGGTCTTTTCCCTTTTTTAAAAATACATGTAACATACTCAGATAGAAGTAAGTCTTATCCATCCATCATTATATAAAGGATGCTATTTGCCTGGCCTGTCTATAGGAAATTTTATTATTTATTTCAAACTGGAAATAAATTTACATAAATTTAATTTTTTAAAGATTTTATGTATTTATTTGACAGAGAGAGACACAGCGAGAGAGGGAACACAAGCAGGGGGAGTGGGAGAGGGAGAAGCAGGCTTCCTGCTAAGCAGGGAGCTCGATGTGGGGCTCCATCCCAAGACCCTGGGATCATGACCTGAGCCGAAGGCAGACGCTTAACGACTGAGCCACCCAGGTGCCCCTATAAACATAAATTTAATTCGTGTTCCTTAGATGGAAAAATTAGAATATGTAAAAATAGAAATTACCCATAGTCCTGCTACCCAATCACTGCTAAAATTATGCTTTTTCCTCAGGACTTTTCTGAGTACTTTTATAAAGTTCTGATCTTTGTACAATCACTTTTATAAACTGTTCTCTTCACTCATTAAAACAAATATTTTTATATTATTAAAACTACTTCAAAATATTCAATGATTTTATACCTCTCCATTATAATGTCATTTAGCTATTTTATAATTTGGGGGCATTAGAGTGATTATCAACTGTCCCTATTGTAAATATGTTGGATTAATCTGTTAATAACCTATCTGGGTTTTTTTTCTTCAAAATTCTCATTTTTCTCCATGACCTCTCTTTTGGGCATTTAGGCTTTGCCTCAGGGAAAGGACAGAAGGGCAAGTGAAAAGAGTTCACACTCAGCTACTGAGTTTTAAAGTAGACTTCTGAAACTCGCAGCAAAGATGAAGCAAAAGGTTATTTTTGAGCCTCAAAAGCCTGACTTTCAAGTATCAAGTAAAATCATGATGTTATTGGTGGTATTTGTACCATACACAATAAACTTGAAAGCATGTGAGATTGGCCAAAGCAGTTTAAAAGGGATAGAAATGTACAAGAGAAAAGTCTGAGATATGAGAGGAGAACCCTGGAGTTAGATTGTGAGTCTTTGAAAAGAGATCCTGCCCTCTGGCCATCACCACCAGGGCCAAAACTCTTGGGAGAGGGTGAGGGGCAATGAATCCCAGATAGGTTTGGGGCTTTGAGTGAAGAGGAGACCAGTGCCCCACTTTCCAACTAGAGACTAGGCAAGAGGCAAACCTTACATGGGGCACTACCTCAGCAAGATGACAGTGGGTAGAGATGATGCCTTGGGAATGTCTATAGGGAGGTGCCTGAGAAAGCTCCACAGAGTTTCCTTTGGCCCCCTTATGGAATAGAAGAATAGCTTAATTTTGCCCTCAAGAGGCATGGGGTTGTTAAAAGAGAGCTCACATGTTCATCACATCCCCTGGGTTGAGATATCTCAATGGCTGAAGTGTGTACCAATGGATTATAGCAACTAAAGACCAATGGGAACCCAGATGCCTCAGTAGATGCCACAGTGGAAAAGTCACAGAGCCCAGGGATCAGTTAGAATAGTACATCTCACCAGATGTCGGCTTGGGCAGACAGCAGCCCAGGTGCATTCTCTTCTTCATGCCTTGATGTATTATAACTTCCTCACAATTGAGATACAAAATCAGAAGAGGGAGGGGCGCCTGGGTGGCTCAGTCATTAAGCATCTGCCTTTGGCTCAGGTCATGATCCCAGGGTCCTGGGATCGAGCCCCACATCGGGCTGCCTGCCCCACGGGAAGCCTGCTTCTCCCTCTCCCACTCCCCCTGCTTGTGTTCCCTCTCTCGCTGTCTCTCTCTCTCTGTCAAATAAATAAATAAAATCTTTAAAAAAAAAAAAATCAGAAGAGGGAATCCTGAGTTTACTGAGAAAACCATAATTTGACTAAGTCTATCCTGAATTGCCTAAGATTAAATATCCAAGTAGAACAAGGGGCTCAACATCAATGCTAATTTCAGTTGGATAAAAATTATTACATTTTTGTATACCCAAATCTGCCACCTCTGCATAATCAACGCCACACTTAACCATTCATTGCTTTGCAGCAATAAGAACTTGAATGACTTCTCACCTGGGTTTAGTCATTCACCTTTATACTCATTTATTCCTTCAATGAACTTTTTAAGCACCTATTTTCCAGGCACTATACCAGACATTAAGGTTAGAGCAGGGAACAAAACAGATGTAGCTCCTCTCTGTTTTCACTAACTTCCAGTTAGGAAGACTGACAATAGAGAAGTTATTATAACAAAATAATGTGGTCATTTTGACAAGGGAGAGGTCCTAACCTAGCTTTCTCGGCAAAGCATCAGTGACACAGAACCCTAGAAAATTAATAGACACAAGACAGTGAAGAGTATCCTAGTATCCTTTTTTTTTTTTTTTAAGATTTTATTTATTTATCTGAGAGAGAGACACAGCGACAGGGGGAGTGGGAGAGGGAGAAGCAGGCTCCCTGTGGAACAGGGAGCTCAATGAGGGGCCAATCCCAGGACCCTGAGATCATGACCTGAGCTGAAGGCAGACACTTAACAACTGAGCCACCCAGGCGCCCCAAGTGTCCTAGTATCCTATGGAAGAAAACAGCTTACCCAAAATGTCAGGAGTCAGAGAATGATATGGCCATACATTACCAAGCATACATTCAGCATTTGAGGATGTGTGCTGTGTGTTTTATAAACGGAGTTTCAGGACCATGATGCTATAGTTTAAAGAAAAAGGTAAGACTAACAGCTAGAATTAGAAAAATAAATTCTGTGAAAAATACATTCTCTCTCTTTGATAACCTACCACTTTTATTTCCACTTAAATCAGTAAATAGATACCTCATTTTTCGATGACTAGAACAGAGACAGATAATTGCCTACCTAAATCTTAATTTTCTACCTTTTCTCTAATTTTAAAAAAGGATTTTGCTCAGTACAGTCATATGCTCAGCTCTTCTCCAATTTCAGACGTAACCAGGAAAATAAATTCTGGCCATCCAGATATAAGTAAAAGTATAGGAGGTACCTACAGGAAATCTTCTTAAGTTTCTTTCTTTCTGCTGCCATCCTAGAATGCAAGCATGATGTCTGGATCTCCAGCTGTCATCTTGAAACATGAGGACAAAATTAGTACTCTAGGATTTGTAGAGTAAACAGTGAGAAGGATCTTGGTTACCAATGGCTTTGTAAAAGTTACCAGACTAGCTTCCCAAATTGATTTTACATGAGAGAAATAAATTTCTCTCATGTTTAAGCCATGTTATTATTTATCAGGGATATCAAATATAGAGCAAAGCCTAATCCTACCTAATATAGTGTGGTAAGGAGCTGATTTAGGATAACTGAGAAATATTCTAAATCTATGCCAAAGACCCAAAACAATAATCAGAAAACTGGAAAGCTCAAAAGAAATGTAGAAGTCATTTTGTCCAACTACTTCATTTTGTTAACCTGAGCGTATCACTCTCTGGGTTGAGGCTGTTCATCCTCTGCATTGGCAAGATAGTGTCTAAGTCTAAGTTTCCTGAATGGTATGATCTGGTCCTTTCTACTTGCTACCCTTACCTCCTAACATAGAAATTATGCTAAGAAAGGAAAGAAAAGGGAAAGGAAAGGGAAAGGGAAAGAAATTATGCTCGGGAATTATCAACTATTTTTAGTATCCTAATATAACATGCATGTTATAATCCCCTGTTTATTATGTACTATTCTCTCCATCAAAAATATGCTTCCCCTGCTTTGCCATTTTGCTCAAAACTTTCCTTCTCCATGAAAGCTGCCTACCTCCAAATTACCAGGCAGGCTGATAACTTCCTCCTTTGTGTTATCTTTTTGATGTATATATTTTTCTAATATTATACATAACCATGTAAATGGTTACCATCTAATGAGATATTGTTTATTCTGTATTACCAGGGCCCAGCACAATAACATATAGTAGGTGCTGAATAACTATTTGTTGAATTGACTGGCACTTCAAATTAGAAAACTAAGAACTTTGAAAAACTAATCAATCTAGGTTGTAACAGAGCAAAGAGACCCAAGATTTATATCAGGGGCCAAAACAAAAGAGAAAAGATAAGCCAAAACATCACTTTTATATCTAATAGAGGTCAAGTTGGAGGGCTCGACTTATATGTTGACACCCACTAACACTAAACTCCAGAATCAGGCAGACTTACTAGACAAGTAAGGTAGCACTGGAACAGGGCAAGGCTCCCATGTGCCCTAACAGAGGGAAATGCATGTTTACTTCTAAAAGGAGGAAAATGGGAACTGAGCTGAGCATGCCCTATTAACTGGACTCAGAGGCTAAGAATCTCCTCAGAGGCAAAGTGTTTAACAGGGTAGAGAGAAGCCCAGAGTTATAACAAATTAAGCTCCTTTTATAAGAACAAAGCATCAGGAATGGGGAAGAGGTGAACCCAACCCATATCTCCCAGCTTTTCATTCTCTTAATTCACTGGACTTAAGCATGAAGGCTTTGGTCAGCAAGAGTTATGACTCTCTCCCTGAGGAGAACTTTGCCTCCAACCTTCATGAGACCACACTCTACACCAATCTCTGCTCTTGGGGGTTTTCTCCTGGGTCCAGTGGCAAAGCTGAAGCTTTTAAATGTTTAAATATTTAAACGCTGTCCCCAGAAGAATCTGCAATGGGTCAGGACAACACATCCAATATATCAACTTTGAAGGGCGCCTGGGTGGCTCAGTCGGTTAAGCATCTGCCCTCAGCTCAGATCATGATCCCAGGGTCCTGGGATGGAGCCCTGCATCAGGCTCCCTCATCAGCGAGGAGTCTGCTTCTCCCTCTCCCTCTGCCCGTCCCCGCTGTGTGTGCTCCCTCTCTCTCTCTTTCTCTAATAAATAAAATCTTTAAAAATATATATACATATACATATCATATATATATATGTGAAATATATATATATATTTCAACTTTGAGTCCACTCCATGCCAAAAATGTATTTCGTATTCAATTTTCTGTCCAAAATTATGTCCTGGCATGCTGTCCAATGTAGCATACAGAGGTTCTGCAGAGATTGAATGCTATCTTAAAGATACTTCAATATTAAAATGCCTTTAAAGAGACGCTTCATATTTGAACACAATTTCCCTTCTATTATTAAAAATAAGTCCCAAGATTAAATTCCTCTACAAGTTGAAGACATTAAAACCCAAAAGAACTAAAGTCTAAAATCAAATTCTCTTGTCCTGTGTTTTAAAAGTGCAAAGTGCAAAGTTCACTGCAAAACAAAACTCATCCCTCAATTCTTTATTCTACACAGGCTCAGCTAGAGATTTTCTGCCTGAGTAGAGCGGGGTTCCTGCAGCAACTACAGCAATTTCTCCCTGGAATGGGTCTAGAGCTTTGAAAGCCTCAGAAGTTAGAGTAATTCAAGACCTGGTTTCTCAGAAGCCTCAATTCCAAAAATCCAAAGAGTTAACAGGCCACACAGATTTATCACAGGCCTTTTCCAGATCTACCTAATATGGAAAGCCATTCTCTTGCCATTAAATCAGTTAGTGCAGGCAAAATTACATTCCCAGAACCAGGGTTGCCAAGACCCCAAGAGTAATCCGATGATACCTGAGAGGAAAGGAAAATATTCTTGGCCTCATTCTCAGCAGGAAGTCTGTCATTCCAGACCAACTGTCTGGGATTCCATGACCTGTTTACTTAAGCCAAACCAGGAAAATTCTTCCGACAAGAAGTTATTTGAGACTACATGTTTAGCATTTGCAATTACATTTCTTCACATTTACATTTTTGTGAAGAAAATAGATCCATCTCTAATTTCCTGCATCCTCACATAGGGAGTCACGTGAGGCATTTCCATCTCCTTGCAAACAACTGCAATGGGGGGCTGCACCTTGCCGGCGCTCACTTCAGGCACTTTCTTCCACATGCAGCACATCCAGTACTTAATCCCTTTCCCATTGAGTCTTGGGCCCCTAATGCTACCCTGAGGATAGGCTGCACCGTGTCCTGAGAGCAGGTATTTTGGCATTACTCAGGCTGTGAGACCTGCCCCCTAGGGAAGAGTTCTTCATTTCCAATTTGTTTTAGCTGAAGAATCATCCTCAACAGATTCTTGCACTAAGAGATTTTGATGCTTCTGAAGCTTACATGCTGAGGAAAAGCAGTTTTAAATGTCCCAGGGTCTGAGTAGCTTTTTTTTTTTTTTCCTGCTATGTCTTTTTCTGAAACACTGGGACATACCACTAGTATTTAATTTCCCTCTGCTATTTCTTGACAGCTTTCAGGAATCCTATTTGAGTTCCTTAAGAATTTAATTTCATTCTCAAAGTGGCCCCTTTCCTTCTCTAATCTGTGTAAGAGCTAATGCTGCTTGCCGGAATGGAGTGTCTGTTTATCTTTACTTTCTGGCCAGATGGTGATTTTCATAACTACGCTGCATTAATAATAATAATAATAGAGGAGAAATCAATAAGTTCTGGGTTTATTGTTTAAATTTTGTCTACTTTACTCTCAATGAGATGGATAATCCCCACCTCCCTGGAGATATTCTTCCATCAGACATTTAGCCAAAGTCTGGACTTGTTCTCTGATTATCACATCTAGATTTCTTCATGTCTTTCCTCTACTTTCCTTTAGGATCCTCACTTCATAAATTTATTGGCTAAAGTCATTACATTCCCTCCCAAAAGTATTTTTTTGATGAGACAGAATCATAACATATGGAGAAACAGGCCTTGCCATTGCACTGAGTAATGTATAAAATTGTTCAATCGTCCTATTGTACCCCTGAAACTAATATAACACTGTATGTTAATTACGCTTGAATTAAAAAACACTTTGCCTATTTCACATGTATTTTCTCTCCCAATTCTGCCCAGACTTTTTGTAACCACTTGGGGTAGCTGTCCCAATCTTTAAGAAGTGGTTCTCCAATTGCTCTGACTGAGGGCCTGTGGCTTTCAGAAATCATCTCTCAGTGGCATGGCCTTTCCTGTAGGAATCACTCAAGCTTGCTCTCTGTTAGATTTCTCTGGATCCCGTCACCATTTCTGATCTGTTAATAACAAAAATATCTTTCCTCCTAAGGGCAGTTAGAATCTGGGTATCTTTCCCCCACTTGTGTCTTTGTCATTCAGGATACCCTTTTCCCCTTTACTCTTTCTTGAATGAATAAATAAAAAATCTCTTCCTCCAGTTTAATCAGCCTACTATATTTATTTTCCTAATCTTTAAGTGCTCCTGGATTTGATAGTAAAACTGAAGTACCCTTTTCAAACCACTCTGGTTTCTCCTTGTTTTCCTAAGCAAATGGGACTTATTAGAGGCAAACAATTCCAAACATAGAGCATTTTTGTTTCTTTCGAAGACTCTGCATTTGTAATAATGTCATTTAGTTGATTTTCTTTTTTAAGGATTTTATTTATTTATTTGTCAGAGAGAGAGCACAAGCGGGGGCGGGGTGGCAGGCAGAGGGAGAAGCAGGCTCCCCACTGAGCAGGGAGCCCAAAGCAGGACTCGACCCCAGGACTCTGGGATCATGACCTGAGCCAAAGGCAGATGCTCAACCAACTGAGCCACCTAGGCGTCCCAATTGATTTTCTATCTTAAGGGGATGGCATTTTCTTTCTAATGAGGGCTCACATCTCTTACCTGTTCATTAAATCTAACACGAGTTTATGGTGAAGCCACAGTTCGAGTCTCAGATATCAAGTCAGAGTTAGAACTTTTATCAACACAGAGCTAAACTGAGATTCTATGATGGGACAGTGAGTCATAAAAATAGGCAGAAATACACATGAAGTCAAGGTCAATCCCTTCACAGTGCCCTCCTTGATCCTGAAAGAGGAGAGAACCTGGAATACCCAATTTGGTTACCTAACTAGGCTTGGTACTAACTGTATAAAGCTAGGACATCTCTAAGTATGATATGTGCAGATATTCAGCTGCCCTTCAGTTTAAAAGTAGCAAAATATTCTTGTGTCAACCAATGTCTAAAATACATGTAAAACTCTTCTCTACAATGGAATCTTTGCCTTAGCTGAAGAAAAGCTAGCCTGAACAGTAAGCTAAAGCAGTCTCTACCTGAAGCCCCCAACACAGCTAAAGGGTTGTGTTTTATTTTCTCACATAAGTTGCATAAGTCATGAGTTGCAGTCACCTGCCAAGCTCAAAATACCTCAGCTAGAGCTTCTTTCCCAGGCTACAGAAGTTCAAAGCCACGTGCAAAAGTGTAAAAACATGTGTGGCCTAAAATAAGACTCTATAAGCCAGGCACAAATATCTTTTCCTGAAATTTTCTCCCTCAAGGTGTTCTCCTTTACTTCTCAATGCTCCTGGTGAATAAACCAAATCTCTGAGGGCCCCTCCCCAGTAAATAGCACCCTAATCCTACACTCAGTTTAGAACAAGCTGAGAAATACAACCAAATAGAAAAGTAGGAGGCCAAAATATCACCTGTTACCGATAGAGAACAGCTTTCAGGACATGGTTTGTTTGGAGAGGCAGTGCTGGATTTGGGTAGGCCTCTCCATATGAAGGCAGCCTGCCTACTTAAGATTTACAACTTAGAACACACAGGCTTATTCTCAACAGGGATAAAATCGGAGCTAAGTCAAGCAGGTTCATATACTCTTCTTAATGCTAACACTCAAAACACTTCATCTCTCTAGGAGCTGGATAAATAAAGGATGAAGAGAGGCCTGGAGTTACATTAAGAGAGCCCACTTCCCAGGAAGGAAACATCAGGAATGGGGAAGAATTATTCCCAGCTAACAATACTTACAGTAACTTTTCTCAAGATGTTTGTGCAATTTTGATAGTGTAATATTCTCATATTTAGTTTTCAGTTCCATATTGCACTGCAACTTAATAAATCCTATTCATGGAATATCAATGTTTCACAATATTAACATTAATTCATTTTCCTAAAATTTGATATCAGAAAGTCCATTATAGAATTTAGCCTTCAACTCTACAATTTGGGAATGTATTCATACTTAGGTCTGTTATTTAAATGTCTAGAAATTGATTTCCCATAAAATTGTAAGCCAGATTATTCCCTGCCAAATAATTTCCCAAATTCCAACTTTAATAGGAATAAGTGTACCAGAACATTGATGTATGTAATGGTGTAAGAATAACTTTACACAAAAATATTCACTGTTTAGATGTGTTGTATTATTAACTAAAGAATCCAATCTTTACAAGGCAGGAGGTATGGAAAAATTAGGAGTAAAATTTCCCTTAGTTTACATAAACAAAGTTGATTCTTTTAACAATTCAAAATAATTTTTACCTAATGTCTATGTAAAACCAACAGACACCTGTATTATGTACTCAGCTTATCAACAAAGCATTATACTATCTATAGTTCAAATTTTAAGAGTATATCTAGCTCATGGTGTTAGTTTCTCATTCCATGAAGGGCTTTGGCTTGTTTTCACACACACACACAAAAATGAGGCAATGGATAGCTATAAGTTGTATAACCTTGCAACTGGATTTACTTTGTGTGTTGGGGGGAGGATTTCAAAATGAACATCAACTACTGCAGAAGTAATATTTATCTTATCCCAAACCTAGCCATAGTTCCTACCATGGCTTGTTTCATAAGGATGTAATAAATATGCTCCCTAGGTGTTTTATTATACATAGAAATATTCTTCACATCTTCACATCTGCAAAGAAATATGCTTGTTCAATTTTCTCAAATTATACAGCCCTCTTTCACTTCTCATTTTGCCACTTTTAGTGAGAGAGTTGATTATAAGAAATAGTTCATTTTCCTCACCTCCACAAGTAAAAACAAACAAAAAACCTGCAAAGGCTGACAGCTAAAACTCAACTTTAGGGACATAAAAGAGTGTGGTAAGAACTGTGCCAAAATGGAGAATGCATACTCTAAAAAGATTCTACCCTACCATTCCTCAGCTCCGATGAATTAAATTCTAGGAAGGGATGCCAATATTCTGATTTTCTAAAAAAAATGAGAAATTCATTCTTTATGGGGTATCTCTAGATTTTAAAATATTGATAATAAAATATTTTAAAGCAATGTGTAAGCCAACACTACATAAACCAAATAAAATACTTTATAAGCCATGAGTATGTAGGCAAATGTTTATATGAACAGTAATTAATACTCCTAACCCAGTAGCTAAATTGATACTGTTAAAACATAAACCTCATCATGTCATCCCTCTCACACCCTCCACTGTTCAAACCCTCCACTGGCTTCCTTTCTTGAAAGAAAGGAAAGAAAGGGAAGGGAGAGGAGGGGAGGGGAGGGAAGAGAAAAAGAGGGGAGGGGAGGAAGGGCAAAAAAAAGGGAAGAAAGGAAGGGAAGGAAGGGAAGGGAGGGAGGGAAGAAAAAAAAGAAAATTTCATTATCGTTTATAAGACTCTACATCATTGGTGTGCTAGAGAAGACATATTAGCTCACAAGCTCTATTAAATTTTAAGGAATTTTTGAGAGCTAGTTGATCTCGTGTTGGTAGCTTGAAATTGGCCGTGGTAGGGGTATTTGTATCAGAGAAATTGGCAAACAGTGCAAATCAGGGCTTTTTATTAATTTTTCCCCCAAGGAGCCAGCTGTTAAAACATTTACCAGCACACCACTGTCCTATGTGAACTATCCTACTCCATGACAACCCAATGTACCTCTGACATCTCCTACCACCACTTTCCCGTTTTATCCAATCTGTTCCACGGGCACATTCCTTCCTGCCTCAGGTCTTGCATATACTGTTTATTCTGCTTGGAATTCTCCTATCCCTGATTAATTCCCTAATTTATTAAAGAGGCTTTTCCATGATCGTCCTATGTAAAACAACAAACCAATTCCCCATATCCATAGCATATCTGACACGCAGTATTTTATCTATCATCTATCATTCATCTTTTTGTAGTATAATGTAAATTTCACAAGGGGACATGGTATCTATTTTGTCCTGCTATATCCCCAGCGTCTTTAAAAAAAAAAAAAATGCCATGGCAAATAGGAGGTGTTCAATAAATATTTTTCTGAACTAATGGATGGATAGAAGTTGCCATTTAGTGGTCTGAATCTAAATATTTATATTCATATGTCTCTCTTTCTTACATAGAAATTAGTTGCTAGATCACTTATGTTGCTGAATATGAAAAGTTATAATTTTTTTAACATATAACTATGTTTTGCATTATATCCATGCTTTCTAGAAATCTGTTGTGCCATTAGAGTGAGCCTAACCATGAATCCACACAGTCTGTCTGTTACCCTCAATTTAGTGGCAGGTACAATTACATATACCAAATGGTGCAAGTACAGAAGGATGAAAATAACATGTATCAGAGAAAATAACCAGAACTTGACAACTGGCTGTTTTAAAATAAAGGGAGAGGTCAATTTACTCCACAGTTTTACACCAGGTACCTAGAAGAAAAGTGGAGTCCTGACACAAGCAAGAAGCTAAAAGGAGTAGTTGATTTAACAGAAAAGCTGATGAATTGTTTTTATGATAAACTAAAGTTAGTGAAGATTATATTAGGAAACACATCAAATGTCTGGACATGGGAGTCATTAGCATATGCATCATTTATTAACCCCAAACCGAGTTGTCTCAGGGAACATAAGACAAAGATACTAAACTGGTCATTGAATAAAGAAAATTAGATGGAACCACAGGAAATTCCAACACTTGTAGAACGTGGAAAACAATCAGAAAAGATGACTCTGAGAAAAGGAATACTGGAAAAGATCTAGATGGGAGCTGGGAAGATCAAAAGCTCAGTTTGGGACATGTTTAAGTTGAGATGTCTTTGAAGTATTTGTGAGTAAGTATCAGATAGATGTTTAGATGTAGAAGTCTGAAATTCAGAAAAAGTCTGAGCTTATTCAAATGAAATCATTGGCTAACAAGTGGTGTTTGAAGCCCTAAGCTTGGATAAGGTCACTCAAGGAAGTTTTACGAGCAGAAGAGTGAAAGATAAAGCCATATTCTTTTTTTATTTAATTACATTATGTTAATCACCATACATTACATCATTAGTTTTTGATGCAGTGTTCCATGATTCATTGTTCGTGTATAACACCCAGTGCTCCATGCAGAATGTGCCCTCTTTAATACCCATCACAAGGCTAACCCATCCCCCCACCCCCTCCCCTCTAGAATCTTCAGTTTGTTTCTGAGAGTCCATAGTCTCTCATGGTTCGTCTCCCCCTCCGATTTCCCCCCCTTCATTCTTCCCTTCCTGCTATCCTCTTTTTTTTTTTTTAACATACAATGTACTGTTTCAGAGGTACAGGTCTGTGATTCAACAGTCTTACACAATTCACAGTGCTCACCATAGCACATACCCTCCCCATTGTCTATTACTCAACCACCCATCCCTCCCACCCCCACCACTCCAGCAAACCTCAGTTTGTTTCCTGAGATTAAGAATTCCTCATATCAGTGAGGTCATATGATACATGTCTTTCTCTGATTGACTTATTCCGCTCAGCATAATACCCTCCAGTTTCATCCACATCATTGCAAATGGCAAGATTTCATTCCTTTTGATGGCTGCATAATATTCCATTGTATATATATATACCCCACATCTTAAAGCCATATTCTATACTTGTTAGTTTAGTAAGAATAGCCTGTAAAGTGAGCGAAGAAATAGATAAAAAAAAATACAAGAGAATATTTGTCTCAGGGAAGCCATGGAAAAAAGAGGAATTCAACAAAGAGTAACAAATATTGCTGACGTCAAATAAAAAGAGTTCATTGGATATAGAGCATAAATTCATTGAATGGAGACATACGCATACCTGTTTTTAGACTAGATGGGTTTTCAAAGTTATGAGAGGGAAAAACAGGTTGATATGGGTTAAGAAGTGAGAAAATTGTGGCAATGAGAACAGAAACCATTTGTTTAGAAGTTTGTAAAGAGTAGTTAAAAAGGCTAAAAGATGGGGCATATAGACACCTTTAAAAATTTTTTTTTTTTTTTAATAGGAGAGACTTGAAAATATTTACAAACAACGGGAAAGAATTCTGCTTTTGGTTTGGCTGACTGCTCCTATCAGGCCAACCTTCCAGTAGATGACAATGATAAACACTGAACAAACTATAAGAAGCAGTTGCTGGGCAGAGAAGAAAAATAGCAGCAACTGGAAGGGAGTCAACCATTGGGATGTGGAGAGAGCACTGGCAGAGTTTCCTATTTTTTAGGGCTTTTACTAAGAGCAGGCCCTGGTCTACATTAAGATGGGTATCTAATACCTCATGGAAATCCTAGTTTTACTGATTGAAGAACTAGAAGACTAGGGTAACCACAACTGCTAGAAAGTTAATAGAGACAATCTCAGAAAAGAGAGAACAAGAGAGCCTGAGCCTGAGCCTGTGGCTAATGCCTGAATCATTCAGAACCTCTGGTACAATTCACAATTACTCAATATACCAAGAAGTAGGAAAACAGGACTTATTATAAAGAGAAAAGATGACCCACACAGACCAGCCTCTTAAGGATCCAGACTGTGAAATTCACAGAAAAGGAACTTGATGCATTGTATATAACCAGGCTCTAGGATGTAAAGGAAAATACATTTATAATGAATAAAAAGAGAAAATACCAGTAGTGAAATAGACATTGTTAATTTAAGAACAAAACAGAAATTCTAGAACTAAAATATACAGTATCTTAAAAAATGTACTGGATGGTCCTAATGGGAGAATCAGGATGACAAAGGAGCTGGAGAAATTATCCAATCTGAAAAACAAAGAGACAAAAATGTTTTAAAAAATGAAGACACAGGTATCTATGAGACAACAGCAACAAGTCAAATATATGTGTAATTGGATTCCTGGTAGGAGACGTGTAAGAGAATGAGTTGGAAAAAACTTTTTCATAAATAAATGGCTGAAAATAATCCAAAATTTGGTGCAAAATATAAATTTACAGATTTAAGATCAATGAACCCTAAGGTGATTACAAAGATAACAACATCAGGCATATCATAGTTAGATGCTGAAATCCAAAGTTAAGAAAAGAGTTAACTAAGGACATTATGTTAAGTGATATAAGCCAGTCACAAAAAGACAAATACTGTCCTATTCCACTTACATGAAGTACCTAAAGTAGTTAAATTCATAAAGACAGGTAGTAGAATAGTGGTTGTGAGGGGCTAAGAAAGGGGAATGAGGAGTTTTTTATGGGTACAGAGTTCCTGTTTTCCTAGATGAAAAACGTTCTGGAGATGGATGGTGGTGATGGTTGCAACAATGTGAAATGTACTAAACACCACTAAACTGTATTGTTAAAAATGGTTAAGATGGAAAATTTGATGTGTATTTTACCACAATTAAAAATAATAAAACAGGGGCGCCTGGGTGGCTCAGTTGTTGGGCGTCTGCCTTCAGCCCAGGTCATGATTCCAGGTCCTGGGATCAAGCCCCTCATCGGGCTCCCTGCTCGGCAGGAAGCCTGCTTCTCCCTCTCCCACTCCCACTGCTTGTATTCCCTCTCTTGCTGTGTCTCTCTCTGTCAAATAAATAAATAAAATCTTTAAAAAAAAAATAAAGATAAAAATAAAAATAAATTTAAAAAAATTTTAAAAATAATAATAAAACAATTTTCAAAGGAAAAATCTTAAAAGCAGGCAAAGAAAACTGAAATTACACATATGAGGACAAGGACATACACACATATGTATGACCAAGGACTTATCACAAATAATGAAGGTCAAAAGGTACTTCCTTCAAACTTCCAGTTATAAAATGAGGAAGTGCTGGGGAGCTAATATACAGCATAATGAATATAGTTAACAATGTATTATATACTTGGAAATTGCTAAGAGAATAGATCTTAAATATTCTCACTACAAAAAAAAAAATGTGGTTGATGGATGGCTAACTAACCTTATTGTGGAAATCATTTAGCAATATATATGTGTATCAAGTCATCATATTATATACTTACAGTGTTATATGTCAGTTATATCTCAATAAACCTGGGGAGATAATCGAAGAAAATGTGAGGATGGAAGCAGAGTCAGAGAAAAATTTGAAGATGCTACACTGCTGGCTTTGAAGATAAAGGAAAAAGGAATGAGCCAAACAATTCAAACAACCTCTAAAATCTGAAAAGGCAAGGAAGTGATTCTCCCCTAGAACCTCCAGAAGGAACATAGCCCTGCAGACATCTTGATTTTACCCCACTGAAACCTATTTTGGACTTCTGAGCTCCGGAAATGAATGATAAGCTACTAAAATCATCACCGTCGGGGCGCCTGGGTGGCTCAGTTGGTTAAGCGACTGCCTTCGGCTCAGGTCATGATCCTGGAGTCCCTGGATCGAGTCCCGCATCGGGCTCCCTGCTCGGCAGGGAGCCTGCTTCTGCCTCTGACCCTCCCCCCTCTCATGTGCTCTGTCTCTCTCTCTCATTCTGTCTCAAATAAATAAATAAAATCTTTAAAAAAAAAAAATCACACCGTCATCAAATAGCAGAGCAACAACTTTCAACTGATAAAAGAAAAATCTGTCAATCTAGAATTTCACATCTAGTGAAAATGTCCTTCAAAAAACTAAGACAAAACAAACACTAAGAGAATCTGCCATTAGACCTACACTATAAAAAATGCTATAGAAAATTATTCTGGCTCAATGAAAAGCAAAACAGACTGAATCCTGGATATTAAGGGGGAAAAAGTTTCAGAAAAGGTAAATAGTAAATGTTAAAATCTATTTTTCCTCTTATTATCTTATTGTTTTTTGGGGGGAGCAGGGAGAGGCAGGTGGAGAGGGAGAGAGAGAAGCTTAAGCAGGCTCCACGCCAGTGATGAGCCCGACGCAGAACTCGATCTCACAACCCTGAGATCATGACCTGAGCCGAAATCAAGAGTTAGATGCTTAACTGACTGAGCCACCCAGGCACCCTGCTCTTAATTTTTTTTTAAAGTACCTGGAACTGTTTTTGTTTAAGCAAAAATAATTTTGTACTATAAGTTATATAAGGTTGTAGATGTAACATATGATAATTACAACATAAATCATAGATCACTTTGGAGAGAATTGACATCTTGATATTTGGAGTCCTCAAATCCAAGGCAAATTTCTCCATTTATATCATGTTATTTAATTTCTCTTAACAATTTATTTTTAATATACAGGTCTTAAGATCATTTATTAAATTTATTTCATATTATTTTGGGGGTTTTCTGATGTATTATAAATTGAATCAATTATTTAAACTTTATTTTCCAATAGTTTACTATTACTAAATTGATTTCCATACATTAACTTTATATCTTATGATCTTACTAAATTCACTCATTTGTCAAAGGAATTGTTATTTAGAATTTTTCTAGGAAAACAATCATTTTGTCCAATACAAAGAATTTTCTTTCATCCTTTTGTTTGCTTATTATGCCCATTATGTTATTTTTCTTCCCTTAATAAACTAGCTTATTAATGATATACATGCTAACAGGCTTGGGAGAAAATGTACTGATGTAACTTGCTTTGAAATGCAGCAAAAACGTAAGAGGACTGAACGATGGAGGGAGGGATAGATATATGACAAAGTAAATAGTTAAATTTCACTGTAAAATATTTTATGAATGCTCACTGTCAATTTTTTTCAGTTTTCTGTATGTTGGAAACTTTAATAATAAGATATTAGGAAAATCAAAATCAAAGCAAGGATCTACTTTTGAGAGGACTGAAAATACAAGAAAAAGAAAGGACAGATGTCAGGTTTTTAGAGACAGGCTAAAATTGATGAAGATTAGGCTTAAAAGGAGATGAGCAGCTTCTCTTTATATCTGAGAATATGAATACATATAGAATATATAGGATGCATACAGATGAACATATAGTAATATAGAATGCATATACATTTGGTGTTGTTAGCTGGCTGATAAGGAGATAAGTTTTGAAAGAGACACTGTGGAGACTTAATTAGAGAAATGTAAATTTGTTGGGCAGTATTGAAAGACTATTTCTTAGTTGGTGGCTTTGAATTTATTAGAGTGGAGCCTGTGCTCAGCTGCCTGGATCATTTTCTCACTTGCAAAACAGGATAACGACGCCTAGCTCTGAGACTGTTAGGAGAGTTAAATGAGAGGATGCCTATGAAGAATCTAGTACAGTGCCTCACACAAAGGTACTTCGTGTTATCCTGGAAAGGCTGTGTGGAGTTCTTTATGTGCCTACTAGTAGTCATTATTTTGCACAGCTGCTCTTCAGGAAGTTGCTGAAGTTTCTCATGCTGCTGTATTAAAGAGACAGTGATTTCAGCAGGCAATCAGCTAATCAATAGCTGCAACAGGCACCTAAGGTACCAAGCCACAAAGGTACCATATAGTGTTTATAACCAGCATTAGGCTGCAATTCAGACATGAGCTAAGGTTTATAGGGACCACTATCTTTGCAAAGCTACTGAGAGGAAAGTAATTTATTATAAGTCTTGCACACCACAATCAAATTGATAAACAGCATCTTGTGATAATGTTCCAATTTCCATAGGAATTATAAACAGGAAAGAAACCAGGGCAAATAGCTAGTGAAATCTAGCTCATCAATTTGAAAAATATGAAACGATTATGTTTTTCTTGAGAACTAGGTACAAGGAAAATTGCTGCCAAGAGTTGATTTTTTTACTTCTTAAGAACTGTGTTTCACAATTTGGAGTGCTATAATTTGGAAATAACACTTAAATTCCTATTACTCAGCTCTGGTATATCTGGATATAAAACAGAACTTTATAAAAACCACAGCAAGACTTTTTGTTGTGATGTATATTGCACAACTTCAAATTTTAGGAACAAAATTTTAATTTATATTATAAAAACATGAAAGGAGAGCAATATCAGCAGCATTGCAGCTTACGACCTCCCAACTTTTGTCACCCACCCACAACAAAACTTGGGCAGCCATGGGCAGAAGTGCCTTTGAGAAAGCTGTGGGGTTCAGCCACATAGGTCAAGGGACCCTAGAGGATTCACACATCTGTGCATAGAGTAATAGACAAATAGTCCGTGGTCCCAGTGTTGACCCTGCAGTGGCCTATAAACTGGCTCCAGGCCCTCTCCAATCAAACAGTCCCCTGGAGAACATTAACTTAAGACAATCACTTAAAGAGGAGAAAACCTTTGTGGAAGTCCAGGTTTCCAAAAAGTTCTAGCACTCCACTAGAGAAAAAAAAATACAAGTTTCAGTGCATTGTAGTGATAACAGTAAGTTTGACTTTATCCATCTCACTCCCTCCCCACAGCATCACAACTTTGGGCCAAAAGGACACCTTCCTTCACCATATTTGTCCCATGGGCAAAGAAGAGCATGTGAGTGAACACTTGGCTTCACCAGCTGTACTTGATGCTACCAAAGAGGCTCCTTTCTCTATTGTACAGAATCATGATCTACATGACTGGAGGGCAGGAAGAGACAAAGAGAGTTGCAAATATAACTACTGGATGATAGTAAGGGACTCAGATCCTACCTGCATCACAGATTCCATCAAAAAATCTGCCTGTGAGCTGCTGGGAATGGCTCACTTGTGGATCACCCCACCTGCCCCACAGAAACCCCCAGCACTCTGTGTACCTCATATACAAACCTCCCTATCCTGTGGCCACCTGTTTGTGCTCCCAATGGTGGCAGCTAGAGTGAACTTTGGAAGGGGATAGTGAATATGCACATAGTTGGCCAAATCTGCAGGCCAGGGAGAGACCATAAGTTTGAGCTTTAGCACCACCTTTGGGAAACAAAAGAGAAACTGTCAGCACTTGGCCTGCTAGATTGTAAGATGCAGAAAAGGCTTTAAAGCTTAAGAACTCTGCTATCCGAGGGGTGCAAGAAGTGACAGTTGGACCCAAAAGAGCTCTGGGATAGCTTCAGAATTTATATCATGGCAATCTATACCAAAAGCAGTTAGTGAAGCCCACAGGAGAAGACTGCTACTTCAGAAGTAAAGAAAGTAATGCAAAACTTCAAAGAACTTGAAAAATCAAGGTAACATGATTCCACCAAAGGATCACAATCACCTTCTGGTAACAAAACCTAAAGACAAATAGATCTGTGATTTACCCAATAAAGAATTTGGCAATCTAGAAAAAATGGATAAATTCCTAGAAACATACAATCTACCACGACTGAATCATGATTGAAAGGAAAAATCTGAACAGACCAATTACTAGTAAGGAGATTTAACTGGTAATTAAAAACCCTCAACAAATAAAAGTTTAGGACCAGAAGGCTTCACTGGTGAATTCCATCAAACATTCAAAGAATTAATACCAATATTTCTCAAACTCTTCCAAAAAATTAAAGATGAGGGAACTATTCCAAATTCATTTTATGAGGCAAGCATTACTCTGATTTCAAAACCAGATGAAGATACCACAAGAACAGAAAATTATAGGCCAATATCCCTAATGAGCATAGATGTAAAAATCCTCAATAAATTATTAGCAAAACAAATTTAAAGTGCATAAAAAGGATCATACATCATAATCAAGTAGCATTTATTCCAGGGATACAAGGATGTTACAAAATCTGCAAATCAGTCAATGTGATATATCACATTACTAAAATAAAGGATAAAAATCCTACAATAATCTCAATAGATTCAGAAAAAAAATATGACAAAATTCAACATCCATTTATGATTAAAAACTCTCAACAAAGAGGGTAGAGACGGAAAGTACTTCAACATAAGGGCCATATATGACAAACCCACAGCTAATGTCATACTCAACAGTAAAAAGCTGAAAACCTTTCCTCTAAGACCAGGAACAAGACAAGGATGCCCACTCTTGCCACTTCACAGTATTGGAAATCCTACCCAGAGCAATTAGGCAAGAAAAAAACAAAGAGCATCCAAACTGGAAAGAATAAAATAAAACTGTCATTGTCTGCCGATAACCTGATATATATAGAGAGAGAATATCCTAAAGACTATCAAAAAAATGTTAAAACTAATTCAGGAAAGTTTCAGGATACAAAATCAATACACAAAAATCTGTTGCATTTCTATACACTAATAACAAACCAGAAAGAGAAATAAAGAAAATAATCCCTTTATAATTATATCAAAAAGAATAAAATAACCAGGAATAAATTTAACCAAGAGGTTAAAAACCTGTATATTGAAAACTACATTAATGAAAGAAATTGAAGAAGATAGAAATGCAAAAGATAATCCGTGCTTATGAATTTGAAGAATACTGTTAAAATGTCCATACTACCCAAAGAAACTTACAGATTCAATGCAATTGGTTATCAAAATTCCAGTGGCATTTTTCACAGAAATAAACAGTCCTAAAATTTGTATGGAACCACAAAACAATCCCAAACAGCTAAAGAAATCTTGAGAATGAAGAACAAAGCTAGAAGCATTGTGCTTCCTGGTTTCAAACTATATTACAAAGTTATAGTAAATAAAACAACATGGTATTGGCATAAAAACAGACACATAGATCAATGGAACCGAATAGAGAGCCCAGAAATAATCCCATGTGTATATGGTCAATTAATTTATGACAAAGGAGCCAAGACTATACAGTGGAGAAAGGACAGTCTCTTCAATAAATGGTGTTGTGAAAACTGGACAGCCACATGCAAAAATAATGAAATTCAACCTCTATCTTATACCACAAACAAAAATTAACTCAAAATGGATTAAAGATTTGAATGTAAGACCAGAAACCATAAATTAACTCCTAGAAAAAAATACAGGTAGTAACCTCCTTGACACAGATCTTGAGTTTGACACCAAAAGCAAAAGCAACAAAAGCAAGTAAGTGGATCTACATCAAACTAAAAAGCTTCTGCACAGCCATGGAAATCAGTACAATGAAAAGGCAACCTACTGAATGGGAGAAAATATTTGCAGACCATATATCTGATAATATCCAATATCCAAAATATATACCCAAATACCTAAAAATAAAGAATTCATACAACTCAAGAGCAAAAATGAAAACAATCCAAATAAAAAATAAGATCTGAATAGACATTTTTCTAAAGCAGACAGATAGCTAATAGGTACACGAAAAGATGCTCAACATCATTACTCATCAGGAAAATGCCGACCAAACCAAATGAGCTATCACCTCATACCTGTGAGAATGGCTATTATCAAAAAGACAAGAAATAACAGTTTTGGTGAGGATACAGAGAAAGGAAACCCTTGCGCACTATCGGTGGGAATGTAAATTGGTACAGCCACCATGGAAAACAGTATGGAGATTGCTCAAAAAATTAAAAGAACTACCATATGATCCAGCAATCTCACTTGGGATATTGAAGAGATATATGCACTCCCATGTTCATTGTGGCATTATTCAGAATAGCCAAGACATGGAAGTAACCTAAGTGTCCCTCAACAGATGAATGGATAAAGATGTGATGTGATGTGATTCAATGGAATTATTATTCAGACATGAGAAAGAAGGAAATACTGCCATTGTGACAATATGGCTGGGCCTTGGGGGCATTATGCTAGTGAAAAAGACAAAGACACATATTGTATGACATCACTTGTATGGAATTTTAAAAGGCCAAACTCATATAAACAGATGGTAAAATTATAGTTATCAGGGGCTAAGAAGTGGGGAAATGAGAAGATATTGGTCAAAGAGTATAAACTTTAGGTTTTAAAATGAGTAAGTTCTGGGGATCTAATGTGCAGTATAGTGATTATAATTAATAATACTGTATCATATATTTGAAAGTTGCTGAGATCTTATGTTCTCACCATAAAAATGAAATGTAATTTCATAATGTGACAGAGGGGTTAGCTAAAGCTCTGGTGATAATCATTTGGCAATTATGTTTATCATATCAACACACTGTACAAATTACAACTGACACAATGTTGTATCTCAATTACCTGGGGAAAAAAGTACATAAATCACAGAGTTTTAAAGAACTGTGTAAGATTCACACACAGAAATCAGGGCTTTCAGTTAAAATTCTTAATTCAAGACTTTCACTACATAAAAGAGTAACTGATCCTAGACTTGCCCTCCCATTGTAAACAACAAGAAAACTAGACAAAATATATATAGCAACTCTATAATGGATACTGGACAGCAGGCAGTGCAAGACTGTGATGCATAAGAAAAAAGAAACCAATGACATAAACTCTAAAATCACCTGCAGGTAGGAAGGGCAAATCCAGGCAGACAACTGTAGTAACAATGAGCTGGAGAAAAGAGCAGAATTCAGAGGATGAGGCGGCCGAATACACACAGCAGAGATCTGGAAAGAGTTATAAAAAAAAAGCATACAAAAATCTGCATAAGGATTTCCTTGCATCCTTGGCTGATTACTAAGCCACATATGCATTGGGTGTGACTCCACAAAGCCAGACCAAAAGAAAAAAAAAAAAAAAACTACTGGGAAAAGATCTGTTGGAAACTATAAGCTGAAAAATTACCAGAGCTCACGCAGGGCTGGAAGACATTTGATTTCTGGTGATCCAGGATACAGATAACTCAGTGATTGCCAGGGCATTTAGTAGACCACCACAAAAATCATACCTCAGTTGTAAAGCTCAACTAGGGATAAAAACTACTCTAAAAAAGGTGAAAAACAAGCAGCAAAAGGGATCAAGCTGCTAATCAAATAACTGTTGCTAAAACAAAGTTCAAAACTGTTTAGGGGAGCCTGGGTGGCTTAATCGGTTGAGTGTCAGGCTCTTGGTTTTGGCTCAGGTTATGATCTCAGGGTCATGAGATCAAGTCCCACATACAATGAAAAGGCAACCTACTGAATGGGAGAAAATATCTGCAGACCATATATGGTCAGGTCATGATCTCAGGGTCATGAGATCGAGTCCCACATACGATGGAAAGGCAACCTACTGAATGGGAGAAAATATTTGCAGACCATATATCTGATAATATCCAATATCCAGTATCTGCATGGGATTCTCTCTCTCTCTCTCTCTCCCTCCACCCCACCCCCCATGCTTGCTTATGTGCTCTAATAAATAAATAAAATAAAAACTCTTTAGGGATGCCTGGGTGGTTCAGTTAAGTGTCTGCCTTCAACTCAGGTCATGATCCCAGGGTCCTGGGATGGAGCCCCACGTGGGGCTCTCTACTGAGCAGGGAGTTTGCTTCTCCCTCTGCCCCACCCCCCATTAGCGCTCTCTCTCTCTCTCTCAAATAAAATCATAAAAAAAAACTCTTTAAAGACAACTGAATTCAGATACTCAAAATGTAACATTACAATATAATATTCAAAATAGCCAGCATCCAGTAAAAATTCATGCACATACAAAAAGGCAGGATACCTGACCTATGATCAGGAAAAATTATCAGTCAACAGAAACAGATCTAGAAATGACTGATATGATGGAATTATCAAAGACTTCAAAAGGGTTATTAATATATTTAAGAATTTTTTTAAAAATCATGAACAGAATGAGAAATGTAAAATATAAAAAAGAACCAAATGAAACTTACCTTCCAAAGTGGAGAAATTCATTATTTAAAATGACAATTTCACCGCATGGTCTTAAAAGCATGTGCAAAAGATTAGTGAACTTGAAGGCAACAGAATCTATTGAAACTGAAGGACAGTGAGAAAAGGCCTGGGAAAAAAGAGATTCTATAGGACACTATCAGGAAGTCAGAGATATAAAACTAGAGTCTCAGAGGATAGGGAAGAAAAATATTTGAAGAAAACAGCTAAATTTTTCTAAACTTGATAAAATACATAAACCCACAACTCAAAGGATCACAACAAGTATGAAGCAATATAAATAGGAAAATACGAAGAAAAATAGTGTCAAGACACATCTTAAAGATTTTATGAATTTATTAGAGAGAGAGAGAGCAAGCGGGGGAAGAGCAGAGGGAGAGACAAGCAGACTCTGCACTGAGCACTGAGCCCCATACAGGGCTCAATCTCACGACCCTGAGATCATGACCTGAGCCAAAATCAGGAGTCAGATGCTTGACTGACTGGCCCACCCAGGCACCCCTGACACATCTTAATCAACTTCTTAGCAGAAATAATTGAAGGTAGTAGAATGAAATATTTAAAGTGCTGTGGAAAAAAAAATAAAAGTAAAATCAACCAAGAATTCTATAAATGAAAAGATATATTCCAGATAAACAAAACTGAGAATTCATTGCTAGCAGACCTTAACTAAAAGAAATATGTCTACCATGCAAACACTCAGCAAAAGAAAGCTGGAGAGGCTATCTTAATAGCCAAGATGTCCATCGACAGATGAATGGATAAAGATGTGGTACACACACACACACACACACACACACACACACACACGAATATCATGCAGCCATCAAAAGGAATGAAATCTTGCCATTTGCAACGACATGGATGGAACTGGAGGGTATTATGCTGAGCGAAATAAGTCAATCAGAGAAAGACGTGTCATATGACCTCACTGATATGAGGAATTCTTAATCTCAGGAAACAAACTGAGGGTTGCTGGAGTGGTGGGGGGTGGGTGAGGTGATAGACATTGGGGAGGGTATGTGCTATGGTGAGCACTGTGAATTGTGCAAGACTGTTGAATCACAGACCTGTACCTCTAAAACAAGTAATACATTATATGTTAAAAAAATATATTAGATAAAGTAGATTTAGCACAAGAAGTATTATCAGAAATAAAGAGGCACATTTCATAATGACAAAGGTGTCAATTCATCAGCAAGACATAATAATCTTTAATATGTTTGCACCTAATAATGACTTTCAAAATGCATGAGGTAAAACCCAAAAGAACTGAATTAGACAAATCCATAATTATGGCTGGAGATTTCAATATTCCTTTCAGTAAATGATAGAAAATTAACAAGAATAAAGATGACCTGAAAACGTATCTGGAAAAAACTTATTTGGAAACTAACACATTTCCAAGTAATAATTCACTCAAAGAAAAAAAGCACAGGTGAAATTAAAAAATAATTTAAACTAATGGAAATGAAAACACAAATATCAAAGTTTGTAGAGGAAGCTACATCAGTATGCAGGGTGAAATTTTTAATTTTAAATGATATTAAAAAATTGGTCTAAAATCAATGATCTAAATTTCCATATTAAGATTCTGGAAAAATAAGAGCAAACTAAATCAAAAGTAGGAGGATGGGATTAATAAAGATAAAAAGGTAATCAATAAAATATAAAACTGTACAGAAAATCAATGAGACCAATTTTATAGGAACAACCAGAATTCTCATATTTTGTTCGTAGGAATGTAAAATGGTACAACCTCATTGGGAAGCTTGTTTGGCAACTTTTGTGTTTTTTTGGTTTTATTATGTTCAGTTAGCCACTGTATAGTACATGATTAGTTTTGTAGTGTTTAGTGATTCATTAGTTAAGTGTAACACCCAGTGCTCATCACAGCACGTGCCCTCCTCAGTACCCATCACCCCGTTACCCCCTCCCCCCACCCTCCTCCCCTCTGAAACCCCAGATTGTTTCTTGGGGTCCATAGTCATCTCCCTCTCTCATTTCTCCCCCCTTGGATTTCCTTCCCTTCCCCTATGGTCCTCCATGTTATTGCTTATGTTCCACATATGAGTGAAACCATACGATAATTGTCTTTCTCTGCTTGACCTACTTCACTTAACATAATCCCCTCCAGTTCCATGCATGTGGATGCAAATGGTGGGTATTCATCCTTTCTGATGGCTGAGTAATATTCCATTGTGTATATGTACCACATCTTTATCCATTCATCTGTTGAAGGGCATCTCAGCTCCATCCAGTTTGGCTATTATGGACATTGCTGCTATGAACATTGGGGTGCATGTGCCTTCTTTTCACTACGTCTGTATCTTTGGGGCAAATACCTAGTAGTGCAATTGCTGGGCTGTCAGGTAGCTCTATTCTTAACATCTTGAAGAACTTCCATACTGTTTTCCAGAGTGGCTGTACCAGCTTGCATTCCCACCAGTTTGGCAACTTCTTAAAAGTTAAACTTACACCTATCCTATGTCCAGTCATTCTATTCCTACATATTTACTTAAGTCCAGAAAAAGACTTATACAACAATATTCAGAGCAAATTTGTTTATAATAATCAAAACCTGGACACCCAAAGGTCCATCAATAAGTAAACAGGTTTAAAACATATACGAACTGGTCAATAAAAATTAAAATTAGTGAAACATTAAGTTTCAAAAATATAGAGGAATCTCAATTATATTTCTGAGACAATGAAGCCTGACAAAAGGACGATACACTATTTGACTCTACATTCTTGAACAGGCAAAACTAACTTATAATGACAGCAAACAGATCAGCGGTCACTTGGGACAGGGTAGGGGTGGACTGACCATAAAGGAATGTGTAAGAAACTTTTTAGGGTGATGAAATCTGTATCCTGATTGGGATGGTGGCTACTCTGAATATGTTTGTCAAAAATCAGACTTTAAATAGGCATGTTTTATTATATAAAATTATATGTCATTTCTCTAAATATCAGCCTCTTTATTTTTATAGAACAATACCTCCTAACGATGTAAGTTTATAGTAATACATAGAAAGTTCCCAGTGCAATGCCTAACATATGTAAGCATTGCATTCTCCATTAATTCACCACCTGAACATTTCCTGTTTATAAGGAGCTCTCAAGCTTGCCACACAATTATGATAGCCACGGTTAGAAAGTTGTTCCTTACCTCCAATTGTCTCTCTTTAATCTATGCCCATTGATCCTAAGTATACATTCTCTAAAGCAGTGGTTCTCAAACTTAAGCATACATCAGAATTCCCTGAAGAAGTGGTACAACACAAAGACTGCTGAGGCCCATTCCCATAGTTGCTGATTCAGTAGATGTGGAATGAAATTTGAGAGTTTGTGTTTCTTATTTCCCAAGTGATGCTGGTGCTGGTCCAGGGATTCTACTCTGAGAAGCACTGCTCTAGAGATAGGCATATTATAAGACCACTCATGCTTCCAAGTGCATTATTCTAAACATTAAAAGACAGTCACCATATTTTTACTTTTCTTTTTTCCAAATTAAAACTTTCTTAGCTCTCCCAAATCTCACTTCGCCCCTGGCATATAAACCCCTCAGTGACTGGGACTGCCAACTGGGGCTAACTAGTACCACCAAAACAAACACAAAAAGGCAATCATCATCTCTCTTGACCTTAACAGTTTCCCATAAGCCTAAAACTGTATTAGGCTTTTTGTATGTGTGCAGCTGTGTCTGTCAATTAAACACTTCCTGTTTATTACTAACTGCTGGAAGAACATGTCTCCCTGTTACCCTTACAGAGGTAATTTAACTTATTTAAACTTAAAATCTTTTATTTCACCTTGTTGGTTTAGCTTTTTTTGGAGTCATGCTTCTGTTGCCCCAAATTAAAGAAAACTGTTTGGAGCCTGTAATACAAATCTGTCAAGCAAACTCTTTGTTCCATGAACCAAATTTCTAATGAAAATATGTTCCAAAGGATAGATTAATGACAGAAAAATATACTTGTTCAAAGAGTAATTTCTATACTAATATACCTTTGCTGTGAACCACATGACACATGCTCTTCAGGAACCTCAAGCATATAATGAAAACATGCATACTTCTTAGTAGCCAACCTAATACCAAATCTGAATCACTGAAATAAAAGTTGGATTTCTGTAGTTTCAACAGAAATGGTTCCAACAATTTTCTTCATACTCATGCTATGACATTTCAAAATTAATCCTTATATTTCCTGCAAAAATACAGTTCTTGATTGAGGGAAAATATGATTAAAGGTAATGACCTGCCAAGCAAAGAGTTATGTGCCCATGGCCAAAAATGGTCCCTTGGAGGGTAGAAAATAATCTCTGCTTTTGTATGTGGTAAATTTCCTCCAACAGATGAGAGAATGAATGGAAAATGAGAGGACCAGCACTGCATACTTGGATAGCAAATTTTGAAAGTACATTAAAATCATGTTTTTGGACTCTAAAGTTTCTAAGTTGTGTCTTTTCAATGTACTTCTTTAGTATAAAGGAGCAATTATTTAACTTAGAGTATAATAATCCACAGGGGAATTATTACAAAAAAAAAAACACAAATAAGACATGATTAAGTAAAGTTAGTTTATTTTACCTGCAGCTCTTCCAATATAAACTGAATGTAAATGCTGATACTGAGAAATATTAGGAAGAATTAAGGATAGATGTCAAGATGTCAAAACATCATGCCTTCCAATCCATCCTCCATGAACTTCTTATAAAGTGCCATAAATTTGGCCACAAATGCTTCCAAGTGATAAATGGCTTTGCTACCGAGCTGTAGACGATGTTCATAGTAAGCGGCCATCTGGGCCACTTCCCCTTTCAGTTGTCCATCACAATTATGTAAAAGTTCTGAGAGAAGGCCCTGAAAAAAGATAACTCGTAATTAAAAAGTAATCACTAAAAAGAAAAAAAGGCTGAATAAGCTTTCCAAAATCTTTAATTCTTTTATATAGAATGGCAGTCTTCATCCAAAAAAGCAAAAAATTGTATACCCTTTCTATAATGTAAAAATGTGGTAGTTATCATATTCCAAATGCCAACTTGAGGGTGCAGAGATATAAGTACAAAGATGCTTACTGCAGCATTATTAATTATAATAATAATCTGTAGACAATCTGAAGTTCCACCAACAGGGTCATATTGAAAACCTATGCTATAGTCCTACAATGAAATTCCATTCATCCACTAGGATAAAATAAATCCATACTGTCACAAAACCTCATTCACGCTACACTGTTGAATAAAAAAAACACAATGCAAAACACGGTGAAGTTTTGTGAGACTACACATACATAGCCATACATATGGGCTTATTTCTATGTGACTAGAATACAGGTCTGTTGAAAGTGCTTACTCACCCTTGTGGAAATGGAATGGTGGACCTTCACTTTTTTTTTTTTTTTTAAAGATTTTATTTATTTATTTGACAGAGAGAGACACAGCGAGAGAGGGAACACAAGCAGGGGGAGTGGGAGAGGGAGAAGCAGGCTTCCCGCCGAGCAGGGAGCCCGATGCGGGGCTCGATCCCAGGACTCTGGGATCATGACCTGAGCCGAAGGCAGACGCTTAACAACTGGGCCACCCAGACGCCCCCACTTTTTTCTTTTAAATTTAGTATAATATGAATTGTTTCATGTAAGTATTGCCATGTAATTTTAACAAATACAAACAAAAACCCTGCATTTCCTAACATCCAAGTCAATCAACACAGCTGGCTAGGTGGCTAGAAGACCAAACCTAAAGCTATGTCTCACAATATCCTACATAGTCCAGACTCACCAACTTCTTTAATGTCATTCCCCATGTGCACTGAACATCACTGTCTGAAATACAGCTGACTCTTAAACAACATGGGTTTGAACTGCGATTTTTTTCGATAAGTACAGTACTATAAATGTATTTTCCTTATGATTTCCTTAATACGTTTTTTTTTTCCTCTAGCTTATTTTAACAATACAGTGTATAATATATATACATATAATGTGTTAATCAACTGTTTATGTTATCAGTAAGGCCTCTGGTCAACAATAGACTATTAGCAGTTAAATTTGGGGGTAGTTAAAAGTTCTATGCAGATTTCAACTATGCAGGGGGTCAGGGACTTAATCCCCCCACAAGGTTCAAGGGTCACCTGTACTTGTTCCCATCTATTTACATAGTTCTCTTCTTTTACTCCTCCAAGTCTCAGTTTAAACATGACTTCCTCATAGAAGCTGTCACTGACCTGCCACAGCCCAACTTCCATTACTATCATTTCGCCTTGTTACTTCCTTTTAGCACTTACAATATTCTGAACCCTTTTGCTTCTTGTCTCCCATTTCACCCCACTAAAATATAAATTGTCTGAAAGCAGGCCCTCCCCAGTCTTCTTCAACACTCCCCTAATGGTGTCTGACACACGGAGAGGCTCAATAAATATCTGTTGAATTAATGAGTTGGATAAAAAGAAATGACAATGTGTCTCAGTACTGCAAAAGCCCTGTGATCATATACCCAAAGTCCAAATTTTATGATTCAATAAATGGCTCAAGATCTGAAATCAGATTACCTTCATTATTATTTCAGGAGGAATACAATGAGTTAGAAGTTCATAAAGTCTTCCACGAACTTCAAGGAGCCTATATAAAACAAGATAATTAATATTTTATAATGAAAATAAGACATTTTTTCAAGTTCCTACTATGCTGTTTTACTTTATGAGTTAAACAATCCAATACAGACATTTTCTTAAATGGCTTATCATACTTAAGATACACATTTAAGCTTTTCCTAATTTCAGTTCATTTTTCTAAAAATGTTCAGAACTCTTTTAAAGTCAGACATTTATATTCAGACATCTAGAAAATGGTCATGAAAAGATTAAACAATCATTAATTAGACAAGTAAGAGAGAATATAAGCATGATATGTAATATATGGTACTATCTCAACTGCTAAGTAAAAAGGCGGTGTGGCAAAGAAAGCTGTCCTGTCACAGAAAGGGCAGTGCAAGAGGTCATAGATTAAGCACAGAATCAGGCTACCTAAGTGAATATGAACATTCCAACCTCTGAGCTCTTAATTCTAGGCCCTTCTTATAACAGTTTCAGGAGAGAAAAGGGTAAGGAGGGAAATATACATATGACATTTTAAAACAGAAAGAAAAAAGTGACAAGTAAAATTGTAAATACACATAAAACAATTATCTTTATCTCTCTATATATACTTAGTATCCTAAAGGGAAAACACTGTTCTGAATCTTTACTAAAATAGTATCACAGATGTTCCGTATTTCAGATCAGAGAAGTGATTCATCAAAGACTTCTTAAAAGTGGAAGTTCAGATCCTTTTCCAGGGACCCTAAGAGTAGGAAGCTGTGCCACAATAAAAGTAAATAAAGTGAAAAAAGGAACTAGCATATTTTGAGCCCCTGCTATGTGCAAGACACAGTAACAACTTAGTCCTCACACTAGCTTTGAGTGGAGGCATTACCTCCATTTTTTAGATGAAAAAACTAAGGATCAGATAGTTTAAGTAACCTCACAAAATTGACTATAGTGGAACCATGATTTAAGAACAGATCTGCCTTACTCCCAAATCCATACCCTTCCAATGTCTGTCAAAGCATTTATTTAACCCCTTCCTCTGTAAGATGCTCACTACAGTATGCTATTTAGACCTCACAATACCACTCTTTTACTGAAAAGAACTTAAGTTCAGAGAGGTTAAGGGTCCATTAACACTCATGTAGTTGAGGCAGAATTTTAATTCAAGTCTGACTCCAAAGCCCTTGATCCTTCTTGGCCGTGGTAGTAGATCTCAAAAACAAACAAACAAACAAACAGCAACCCTGATTAAAAAGTAAGAAACAGACACAAATGACAGATGGTATGAAATTATTTTAATAATTATGCATATAGTTCATTTCTGAAGAGTTAAATCGGTATCTATTTCCCTCTACAAGTGTGCTATAACTACGCTGTGTTCATCTCATGTATGTTACATGCATCTCAGCTTAGTCTGAGTTCATTTCTAGTGTGACTTAGCTTCTTAAAAATGGACATATTCTACATTTCCTATGTTTGTGTCATTATTTCTTGGGGATTGCAAGTGATAAAGAGTGCAAATTCTTCTGTCAGAGAAACATGGTATTATAGAACTCTCTCTGATACTTAATTAACTGAATATCTGTGAATAAGCAACAATCTCCCAAAACAGCAGTTTTCTTATCTACAAAATAAAGATGATATAATAGTGTTCTTCATAGGGCTGTTCTATAACTTAAATGATATATCACAGTATTAAGAACCAACATCCTAATTGTTCACTAAATATTAGCTGCTATTCAAATTAGAAAATTATGACTCCTCTAAAACAAATCAGACAAGAATCAAGACTAAGGGGTCAAAAATAATAAACAGTCATTTGGTAATTTGTGAGCCAACAATCAGAATGACACCAGCCCTCCCAGTATTTTCGGTCAACCTGGAAGCTTTTGGGAATTGAAATTTCTTTTTATGTAACACAATGGAATCAATTCCCACAACTGTTAGTCTACAGAGGAAATAACAGCACCTCTTCTTAAACAACTTTGAGAGCCTCCCAAACTTATGTGGAAAATTGGAAGAAGAGGTAGCAGCAGCTAGAATTAAGCAAAGCAATAATCAACTAAAGTCTTAAAAACACAACTAGCAATTGTCAAATATTACAACATCTTGTACCAAGCTCTCTTAAAATTAGGAAAGTTCTACAACTACTACCACCAAGTTTTCTTCTTTAAAAATCAAAAAACAAGAAAGTCATCTTCAATGTGGAAATATTTTACAAAAGTAAAAGGCTCCTAAAACAGGCTTTGTTTCAATTTTATCTCCTTAAAGCTGAGATTACTTCACAGCTTAACATTTTACAAAATGGAATGTACACTTTTTCCTAAAGTTAAGGTTTCTTTTCTGAAGAGATTACTTATAATATTTGGCACTTTTTAAAAACTATTAAATTCTTCAACTAAAATAATTGAATTATAGGAATTCAAAGCAAACCCTGAGGAAATACTAAGTACCCATTATGTGTGATTATCCACCTCCACTAATCTACATAGGAGCCAAAGAGTTCATGTTATAATCCTTTTGAAGCATCTTTATAAAAATTAGAATTCATCAGATATATCCCCCAAGAGGAGAAACATGGTATATTTTTCTCATGATTATTTTCATATGAACCAAGAAGCTTAAACTTCAGTGGTTGAACTCAGTCCAGTCTGTCTCCTAAAGCGATCAACTACCTTCTCTTAACTCCAAAGAGGGTTTCTCAGTTCTGACAGGCAGTGAGTAAGAGTAGGAGACTGCACATCAATGAGCCTTAAAAATCTCCGGGCTTCCCAAAGGTAGTGGACCTTAAGACTGTCACTCTTGATTTACAGAAGAGGAGATTGCCCTTCTCAATCAAAGCTATCATAAATCAAACAATCAATGGCTGAAGTATTTTCAGTATGGCCCACTACTGAATAATAGACCCACAGAAGTAAATGTAAACAACTGTTCAGCAAATGTGACACAAAACACTTCCTAAATACTGGTGCTGTATACACAGTATTATTCTTAACAGAGCTTATCATCATGCATGAACACAAAGTTTTCTAGTTCTCAAACCATTATCACACAATCTTGCTCTTCACAACCAAGGCCCAAGTATTCCTAGCAGGGTAATAACAACAGCATTTTCATTACATAAATGAAAAAGTTCAAACTCTAAAATGAAGTTACCTGAAGAATCTTAGCTAAAAATCCATAGAAGTCTGATTCATAAGCTGGTGTCTTTCTAGGATGTGATGCATCAATTACAAAGTTATATATTGTTCTTTTCAATATTAGAAAACTAAGCACATTATGTTACATACTAATATTAAGTCATCTGAGATTCTGGAAGGAAAACTAAAACTTCCAAGATTTGTTTTAATTTATGTATAAATTCCATATTTACCTGTCAATAGCTTAATAAAAGCCATGATACTACCTACCAGCTATTCTGAAGCACTAAATTTATAAAATTAAATCATACCTTTTCTTTGAAAGTTTAGTGTTCAGATACAAGATTTACTGTAATTCTAAATGGCATATTGGTAGTATAAAACAGCTAATCCAAAACTCAGATCATCTGTACTATTTCCATGATGAAACTTTTATGGTCATCTTTGATACTATTTACCTTTGTGGAGTCTGCTGACTGACAATAGCATTGGCGGTCTCCCTGAGATACACCTCCCAATCTGTTTCAGGGATTTCTTGATCTGCAGTAAAAGGATATCTACATGATAAAAAGAGTACACAATAAATTAAATGGAAGTGAGCTTGTGTCCCAAAATGTTTCCTGAAGTAGCAGCCCCTTTCACTCACTGTTGCACTCTGCAGGCTTCACACATAAGTAGGGCTTTTCGGAGATTCCTGCCCGACTTCTCTGCAAGTCGATGAGCCAGTTGTGAAGGAAGATTCAGACCTTCCTTCTTGCACACAGTAGATAACACATGACAAATCTACAAACAAAACGTTATTAACAAAATTGGGCAATCTGTCAAACAGCACATGGACGCAATTCTGCTGATAACATCTTTATAGACCCTTGTTATTTATTTTTGTCACTCCCTACCCTAACTCACATGTTCCTTTAAGTAGAAAGCCAGGGGTCTCGTCTAGCTGTAAGGAAGGGGCAGCAACTGGCTCTGCAACCAGAGAAAAACCTGGTTTAAATTCCAAGCCTGCCAGCCACCTTGAGGGACCTGTGAGGAAGACACACAGCGCCTCAGGTCTTTTACAAGGACACCACTCACAGGGCTGCCAAGTAGAGCTGCAAAGGCTGAATTCTGCATGACTCAGGGTCATTATTTGCATGCATGAAGATGCCAATGGTGCCCATAGGAGTGGTGTAACCTGGTAGCCCTGCCTTTTTAACTTTATTAAATTTTAACTATATCACACTATTTTTAACTATATCAAAATGTTTGTAAGTGAAACCTTTAATAAAAGTACTTTACCACTTTGCAACACAAGGTCACAGTCACCTATTATCCCTACTTTGCACAAAATCACCCAAAATCTATTAATAGCAGGAAAGCTGCTTATTGTGAGAAATTTGCATTTTTATTTATAAGTATTAAGAACGATAAAGGAAAAAAAAAATGTATTAAGTTGTTTCAGACTAATTTTGGTCCCCTAACTAGGAAACTAGGTATTCTCACATTAATCTCCTTGCAAAATCTATATCCTCCACCCTCAAGTCATTTCCAAAGCCAATTAAATCAGCTTGAGGTAGAAGACACTAAGTAACTAGCCCTTGCCTAGTTTAGTAAATTTCATAATACCTACTTGCTTAAGGTAAAAAATGACTTAAAAAGAACTTCCTAAATACTGATGGCATATACACAATATTATTCTTAACAGAGCTTACCATCACATTTTCTATATAATGGTATCTGGCATTTACTACTATATATATATAATACTACTATATATACTATATAGTAGTATACTACTACTACATAGTATATAGTATATATACGACTATATGTACTACTATATATGTATATATATACAATATATATATATTGGCTTACATTTCTACTAACAGTTAGCATCCAGGTCATAGATGTTCCTGAATTACTAATACACTTCACTATGTTTTTACAAAACGAACATGACAGGGATATACACATAGTACTCACAGAATCTGAAATAATTTCTGAAAAGTTTCACTTGACTTACATCTTCAATGCTGGGAGCAGGCACACGAACTGCCAGGCACCTACTACGAATAGGTGGTATCACTTTAGATGTAGAATTGCAACACAAGATGAGTCTGCAAGTGGACATATACTTTTCCATGGTTCTACGCAAGGCATGTTGAGCGTCTTTGGTGAGTTTGTCAACCTCTGTCAATAATACCACTAGTCAAGGAGAAACAAAACAAACTTTAACTTGAGTATCTATCTCTTTCTCTTCCTCCTCATTATTTAGAGTGAAATCCTAAGTAAGTTTGATATACTACTCTTTGCTTTGGCAAGGACATATAAAAGTCAAAGGTAGGTGAGAATAATTTATTTTTATTTAAAAAAAATCCCAATCAAACAAACCTAAGAAACACTACACTAAATGAAGTTAAAGAGGTTACTTTTTTGTAGAATTCACTGCAGCATTTATTATATTTATATGAACTAAAAATTACCAAGACAGGGAGATACTGTGCTGCATTTCCCCTAAATATTTTATCACAGGAGCACCTTTCTTATCATTTCTTACCAATCTTACCATTCCTAGAAATATAATTTGGAAAATACTAATGAAAGAGACATAGTCAATAAGGAATAAATACATCTGGTCATGTACACAGTAAGATTCCACCTGGCCACAATAAAAGATGGGCTTTAAGGTGTTTTAGGAACAATAAGTAAGAACTGAATCCCACTATTGTATTTCTCTTTTTCTTCTTTTTAAGGATTTTATTTATTTGAGAGAGAGCGAGAGAGAGAGAATACACACAAGCAGGGGGAGGGGCAGACTCCCCAGTGAGTGGGGAGCCCAATGCAGGGCTTGATCCCAGGACCCCGGGATCATGACCTGAGCCGAAGGCAGACGCTTAAGCAACTGAGCCACCGAGGCTCCCCTGTATTTTTCATCATACTAAGTTATTCCTAGAAGATGGTAGTGGTAGCAGTGTAGATCTGAATCTCCCGCATAAAAACAGAGATTCCAAGACCAAAGACTCATCGATAACATTTATATCAAAACAAAGTGACAGGTTTTACCATATTACCCTGAATATGAGCAAGTGAGAACAAGGAACTATGTGTGGGAGGAAGTAGAGGGGGTGTACTAGGTTTTTACAGCCCTGAGTACAGAACCCCAAATCGCCCACAACAGCACACTGTGAAGTATAATGGGCCAATCTGAGAACAACACCTACGGGGTTCAATTTATGGGTTAGAGCAAAGGAACCTGGATGCAACAAGGTTTGACAGAGCAGTAAACTGAAAACAACAAAATGAAGCTCCCTTCCAAGACAATCCTTCACAATGAGGAGAAATTCTGGAGATAGAAATCCAAATGGAACAGAACAGGGAAAATAGAAATAAAGAGACTGATCCCAAAATCTAACAAAGATAGCACTTAACAAAGTACTACAAACCAACTAATATAAAAATAAGTCCTTGGTAGGCAGAAAACAGCAGCATATTTAAAAAATTAACACATCATGACCAAGTGAGCTTTATTCTAGAAATAAAAAGCAGTTTCACTAGAAGACCCAATATAATCTACGATACCAATACAGCTAAGAAGAGAAATCATAAAACCTCATTCATGGATGCAGAAGCAGCATTTGAAAAAATTCAACACACATTTATGTTAGAAACACTCAAAATATGAATTGATGCTTACCTTCTTATTATGATTAAATAGATACACCTCAGGCCAAAAATCCAGCAACTAAATAACTAAATGGGGAAACTCTAAGGCCCCCCTCCAAGTCATGACAAGGACATCCACTATCTTTAGTACTATTAAACACTGTATTGGAGGTGTTGGCAAACATAATTAGGTTAGAGAAAGTGTTCAAAGCCATATAAATTGGAAAGGGGAAAAATCTTCTCTACTCACAGATGATACAAATATATATATATATATATATATGAAAATTCAAAAGAAACAATGAAAAGGCTATTACAAAGAAGAGAAGAATGTAATAACATAGTAAGATATAAAATTAAGACACAAACGTCAATAGCTGTCACATATGTACACAAAGGTTAGAAAATATAAGAAAAGACTCCTTTTATAGTGGCAAAAAATAGATAAGGAGCGCCTGGGTGGCTCAGTCAGTTAAGTGGCCAACTCTTGATTTCGGCTCAGATCATGATCTCAGTGTGGTGGGACTGAGCCCTGAGAACAGGCTCCACACTGAGGCTCCATGCTCAGCGGGGAGTCTGCTTGGAGATTCTCTCCCTCTGCCCCTCCCCACAATCACTTTTTCTCTCTCTCTCAAATAAAGGAACTAAAAAAAAAAAAAGATATATGTAAACTTATTCTGAAATACAGTGAACTAAGGAGAAAAGATAAGAAATAGGCTGAAATATGCACAGGCAATTCACAAAACAGTAAAAAAGACAATGAACAAAAGAAAAACTTATCACACTAACTAAAAAAAAAAATTTTCTCCACTCAAACTGACAAAGATTAAAAATAATTAACCGCAAAAAAAATAATAATAAAAAAATAAATAATAAATAATTAACCGCAGTGGTGATAAATGTCTGGGAATAAAGGGCACTCCCAAATATTTCTGGTGGTAGGATAAGACTACCTTTCAGATGAAGAATTTGACAAAATATATCAAAAGTATTAAATGCTGGCATATTTATCATCACAAAATCTTCTATGAGAATATACACATATATATGCATATAAATAATATTGGAAAGTAATGACAAAGTAATTGTCTCTGGAAAGCAAAATTATAGCTGATTTTCTTCTAAATATTTGATAATGAACACATAACTTTAGTCCCAGGAACAGTTATTTTTAAATGTTATTTCTTGTTTTAAATAAAGTGTTTTTTCATTATTCATCTAGTTCTAAAATAACAAACAGGTAGCTCAAATAGTCCTCTTTCCACCAAAATTCAACTCCATTAGGCTATACACTTTCATGAGCACAGAGATCATGCCTCTCTTATTTACTTCTATATCCAAAAATAAGGGAGCATAATGTTTGGCATGGAACAGGATGTTAATAAATATTGGCTAAATAGATGGAATTTATGTTTCCCACTACATTTTCTCTTATACTCACTGTGTACAATTTCAGTGTCTGCCTTAAAAGAAATCTGTTTATCACATACCTTTAAAATCTCTTTGAGAGTTTGTTTCAAGTTGCTGTGATTGTGCCACTGTTTTCAACATCTCCTGAATTACTACCCGGTCACTATTTCCAGCATCACTATACAAAACAAAAATAATGGTAAATATAGATGTAACTATTTAGAAAATATTATGCCCTTATTCTTAATCTGTTATTGTAAGAAAAACACTGAAGATCTTATTTAAATTTTAATCAAAATCATTCACACCTAATTACATTCACAAAACTTTCAAAGTGAAATACTCTAGGGGTCATTAAATACAACAATATTCTAATATTCAATTGCAGTTTGATAAGTATCATTGAAAACAACAGACATGTTCTTATATTAAATTTACTGTAACTTAAAAAGAGCAATACTAATCCTTAAGTTTCTTAATTATCTGTAGTTACTCAAAATGTAAAAATAACTCTTGAAACAAATTTAATCTTCATTCTTCTTCTCCATCCCCCAAATAGTAAAGGTCTGAAAGAGAACAAGCCTAGACAGGTCTGTTCCCAACACATGGAGCTGATTCAGGGTCTTAGCAAGTGGATGGGACAAGCAAATGGAATTTAAGATAGTCAGAACTCTGTAAGCTGTTGACTTATTATAAGCATTATCTGTCATTTATACTCACATTATCGCTTTGGCACTTAAGTCATGCAACTCACAAACCAACGTAAGTCACCTAGTTAATTTAGGCTGCCAATTTCAAACACCTGAAAAAAAATCAGCTCAGTCTCTGACTATTCTTGCTACAGAGGAACTCACAGTGAGAAACAGGGCAAAGCAATTAGCTTTAGTTTATTTTCCCAAACAACCATCACATCTTTCTTAGATCAATACACCTAGAGTCTCTCTTTTATGATCATTTCCTCGTCAAGAATCCCAAAACATTTCCCTTCTGTCTATGGAATTAACACTTTCTTCTAATTTTCTGATAAGACCCTTTCCCACCAATCTTAGTTCTCTTAATTTTCTTGGACATACCTGGGGAAAATAGTAACACCTGTTAGGGATGTTTTGAGGACTAAATATAATCCATGTAAAGCTCCTCACACAGTGCCTACTACTGAATACACAGTAGCTTATAACTATATTCTTCCTGATCCATTCAGTCTTGAAATGGATGTTCACCCTCATCTCTGTTCCACTGCCGAAAAAGGTTGCCTTTGCCTGAAGATGTCCTTGATTCTGTACTCCTTAAAGAACATTATCAGGCCCCAGACAACCCTGAAGCTTTACCCAACTTTGTTCCCAATACAATCACTTCTACACTATTAAACAGTACTGCATGAGTTTTCAATGTGCCTCCCAACAGGATTCTCATCTTATTTAATCATGATAATTAATACAGACATTGGTTGTTAGACTATTATAACATACTCTAATCAAGAAACTGAAACAAAGGAGTGGCAAAAAAAAAAAAGATCTAATAACCCTAATTCACATTCTGAAATAGTCACTCCAGACATTACAAACTTTTTAGACAAACTTTGCTCATCAGTTCCGAATTAGTCAATATAACAAAAATTTAATGACATGAAATGTACTCTGTATAAAACACTGAGCTCTGTAGAGCAAGAAAATTTAATTATTAAAATTATTTGACTCAGGGGTCAAAGAGAAAAGGGGAAGTAGAAAGGTTCTTGGCTCCCTATTTCACACTGAGCAGCATTACTTTTATCTGTGTATATATTGTGCTTCCTTCCATACATGATTCTATTTCAAGAATGGGTTCTACTCTTTAAAAAAAAAAAAAAGTCTTAATTTCTATATAGTAGCCTTACCTTGGATTAACTTCAAGGTGGTAATTGCTTGCAATAGTGCTAATTTCAATTTTCTTTTTAGATGGAGTCTATGGACAAAGAAAATAGATGTTTTTAAAGTTTATTTATTGGCCATTTCTCCTCTTTTCTGTATTTGTTTTTTAAAAATAAACAATTTATGAGATGAACCATGAGAGACGATGGACTCTGAAAAACAAACTAAGGGTTCTAGAGGGGAGGGGGTTGGGAGGATGGGTTAGCCTGGTGATGGGTATTAAAGTGGGCACATTCTGAATGGAGCACTGGGTGTTGTGCACAAACAATTAATCATGGAACACTACATCTAAAACTAATGATGTAATGTATGGTGATTAACATAACAATAAAAAATTTTTTTAAAACACAAAAAATAAAAATAAACAATTTATGCTTTATAAAAAAAACTTCAGATAACCACCATTAATATTTTAACTTCATTAATCCCATTCTTTTCTCTATGTGCAAATAAACATGTTTCTATATAACCTGGGTCACACCACACATCCTGTTTTTATTATGATTATTTCTTCCCTCTACCTCCAGAATTCTACAAACCATTCCATTATGAGATCATCACTGTAAATGGTCTGCATATGTCCGTTCACAGACTTTACCGTAACAGACATATGTGTGTATATATATATGTAAATATATTTTTACATATTTTATATATTTTTATATATTTCTATAGAGTGTCAGTGTTTCTTGTAAAAAAAAAAAAAGGAGTTATAAAAAAAGAGGCAATCATATCTATTTCTGTTTTACTTTTCCTAGTTAACAATACATCTAGGCAATTACCCTCTGATACTGATATAGGGCAGTTGCATATCAACCTGTAACTTGGATGTCCCCAAGCAGTTATACCGGTGGGCGTTTTGTTTCCTGCTTTTTGACATCTCACACAATCCCACAATTAACATCCTTCTACACATGTCTAACACACTGACTTCATTTCTATGTAACAGATTCCCAATAAAGGATTTGCTGGATTGAAGGGGATATGTTTTCTCAAGTTTTGTGTGTATGTGTGTGTGTATGTATAACCAGCCTGTTTTCAAAAAAAGAAAAAAAAAGATCTAACACATCAGTTTTCCACTGGTAACAAATACTCTTCCCCAACATTCCCCTTCTGCAGGTTTTATATAATGTCCTCAATTTCTGCCAACTTCATAACAGACTCACGGCTTCTCTTCAACTATCACAAACGTCAAACATCTTTACATATGTTTATTGGCTGCTTATATTTCTTTCTTGAGACTCTTTCATTCAGTTTTCTACCAGGTTGTCTTTCCATTATCAATTTGTAAAATCTTTTCTCTAACATGTTCCTTTCAAATATTTTTTGACAATCTTCTGTTTTTCTACTGATTTTACATACATTATCTTCTGTCACACAAACTTGTAAATTTCATATATATACAAGCACATATTTCTTTTTTTCTATCACTTCCATGTTTTTATTAAGAGTATTAAAAAAAATAGGTATTCCTGACCACAGGCTGTTCATTTAATCTAAGGAATTTAGTATTTCATTTTAATATTTAAGGCTTTAATTCAGATGGAATTCATCTTTATAAATCATGAATCAGAGGGATTCAACTTTATTTTCTTCAGGTTAGATAACTAGTTATGCTGGCACATCTTGCTGACTCATGCTTTTAATACTGATTTGAAATAGCTACCATATTTTGGGGCTCTCTAATAAGTTCCACTGATTGAATTCTCTATTCCCAAGCCAAAACAATATTGTTTTGATTACAATAGCCCTACAGTAGGATTTAATATCTCATAACACAAGTCCCACTTCACAAATCTTTTTCGTAATTACTTTAACTAGTCTCAGAAATGTATTCTTCCATATGTACTTTAAGATCATTTCGTACAACTAAAATAACATGTTGGATTTTAATTGTAATTTCATTGAAATTTATACTGTAACTTGAGTAGAACAGGTATTTTAAAGTATTAAGCCTCTGAGAACTTGCTGCATCTTTCCATTTGATCAACTCTTGTTTTTTGTCCTTTTATAAAATAGTTTTCTTTCCACAAATCTCACACTTTTCTTATTAAATTTGTTCCTGCATACTTTTTAAGAATTCCCATCAGGGTGTACCACCAGCACCTCAAACTCAATGTGTCTAAATACAAGCTCATCAACATTAGCCTAAAATCCATTTGTCTTCAGGGCACGTGGGTGTCTCAGTCCTTAAGCGTCTGCCTTCGGCTCAGGTCATGATTCCAGGGTCCTGGAATTTAGGCCCGCATTGGGCTCCCTACTTGGCAGGAAGCCTGCTTCTCTCTCTCCCACTCCCTGTGCCTGTGTTCCCGCTCTCTCTGTCTCTCTCTCTCCCAAATAAATAAAATCTTTAAAAAAAAAAATCCATTTGTAAAGATTCCATTAATAGCACTACTTACCATCCAGTCACTCAGTATACAATTTTTCAGTGCCTAATATGTACAAGATGCTATACCAGGGCCTATGAAGGATATAAAAATGAATAGGACATGTTCCCTACATAACTTCAAAACAAACACAATCTTGTCAAAAAAAAAAAAAAAAAGGTATGAAAAACTATAATCAAGACCAAACAAAGTAAGTACTCTAAGAAGTATAAACTATGGATGGTAGAAGGAAAAATTAATTCTAAAGGGATTGAGGGGCACAACAAGAGGACGTATTTCAGCTAAATTTTAAACACTGTCTATAAGGAGAGTATGAAAATTCAGTTTTCTACCAGGTTGTCTTTCCATTATCAATTTGTAAAATTGGTATGGTATGAGGCTGGAAAGCTCAGCCAAGGGCAAGATCATGGGAATTCTCTGAACATCTCAGAACTTCATGCCTCTTTTTCTTTTTTTTTTTTTAAAGATTTATTTATTTGAGAGAGAGAGAATGAGAGAGAGCATGAGAGGGAAGAGGGTCAGAGGGAGAAGCAGACTCCCCGCTGAGCAGGGACATGCCTACTTTTCTAATCAGTCAGCTGCCCAGTCTCTACCAAGTTGCCTGACTCCATATTCAAAATTTTTCTCAAAATCATTCCCTTCCCAAACCCACTACTGCTCTCAGAACAATGAATTCTAGAGACTTGAGTTCCCGTTCCAGCTGAGGTAGTGATTCACTAGATAATCTAAAAGGAATCCCACCACCTACATTTTACTCAAAATCTCCTGTTACTCATATTTTCTAACATAACTGACTTTGATCTGGCTTTAATAGTTAGGTCTATACATCAGTAGCTCTCAATCCTGTGTACCTGGGTTATCTGTGAAATTCTTAAACACACATTGGGCAACAATGGCTGGGGCCACAGGAATATATATAAGAACTGAAAATCCCTGCTATAAATATTTGGAGGCCTCAAAGTAAAATGCTTACTGTGATGGTCTGATGTTCAATTCTTAATTTTTCCACTCCAACACCATAAAGTTCACGTAAAATACACATAATTCTTGTCTTTTTTCCAGCACCTGACGGTCCATACATTAAGAGATGAGGAAAATCACCACACTGCACCTGGAAAAAAAAGAGGCATTTCCCCTGGTCAAATGACTACTCTAGGTAGAATTAAACTACTTTTTAGGTATCAAATATTTTGTCTCCATCTCTGAGGTGGAGATACTTAAAAATATATATGTATGAGTATATATATACAGAGATTTTTAAAAGTAACTGAAATGTTGATTATTCCCCTGGCATTATTTTATATAATTATATACCAAGCACAATACATGCAGGATACAACACCATGTGCTAGAAAGCAAAAACTTCCAAACCAAGTCTGTTAAAATCTCCTAGAGAACTTTTTAAAATAAAAGACTAATTAATTACTGGACTCCATCCATGAGATTATGATTCAACAACTCTGAGATTGATGCCTGTCTTAGTTTGGGCTTCTATAGTCCTTCTGATAAGAACTGAGTGTATTTGGTTTATTTGAGAGGTAAAGGAAAATTTTGTAGGGGAATAGGGAAGCAAAGCAAGGTCAGGGAGGTGGCCAATGAGCGCATTATCTGCTTAAATATCACTGGGCATCTGGGGTTTAATTCTGCTGGGGATACTCTTGAAGCCAGTGTGAAAAAAACGCAACAGCGTTAACCCATCCAAGAGAGGGGGAAGCTGGAGCATGATATGCTATTTCTCATCAGTCCTTTGATGAAGCTTGCTTGGGAAAGTGGCTGGAATTAAGGGAGGGCATTAATTCCCAGGCATCAAGTCTGCTTAGGGGTGTCTGCAAAAGAAAGCCTTCAGGAAGCGCGGATCCAGGAAGCTGGAAGTCAGTCTGTGTGCACTTACAAGTTAAGAGCAATGGGATGGAGTAGAGCACTGACAGTACTGCAAAAGACTACAAGACTGTGTGCACTTAAAAGCTTCCCAGGTGACTTTCATGATCAGTTAGGTTTGGGAATGAGTGCTATGAAGGGTATAAAAATGATGAAAACACAAACCATAACTTCAAGGCCATAAAATCTTGTGGAGCAAAAGCTTCTAGGTAAGCATTATAGGAAAAATGAAATAAGTACCTTAACAGAAGTCATTATTGCAATAAATTTTAATACTTTGTAAACTGATCTCTGGCACTGAAAAAAAAGTTTCAAGAAAAGGAACTATTTACCCCACACAGTGCATGGAAAATAGCAAGTGCTTCACAAATACTTGTTGCCTCTGCTTTTTAAACTCAATCTAGCCAAAATAAAGGGTATGCTTTAAAGACTTCATAGTTTCATTAAGTTGTAGATTCAACAGTAAAATGGGTGAACATTTTTTGAAAGCAATCTATTACACACAAGACCAGGATATTGAATTTTTGTCCAAAATATTTACTCCAAATTCTGTACAACAAAAAGATGGCCATAGAATATAAAATGTATCCTATAGCTAAGAAAATCAAGTGAAAGCTATTCTGAGAAAACACAATTTGTCTAAACATGAAGTATATAGCTGTAATAGATTTATTTTATTTTATTTTATTTTTCTTAAGATTTTATTTATTTGAGAGAGAGAGAATGAGAGACAGAGAGCATGAGAGGGAGGAAGGTCAGAGGGAGAAGCAGACTCCCTGCCGAGCAGGGAGCCCGATGCGGGACTCGATCCCGGGACTCCAGGATCATGACTTGAGCCGAAGGCAGTCACTTAACCAACTGAGCCACCCAGGCGCCCCAGTAATAGATTTATTTTAAATTAGATGGAACACCATCAAAAAAAGAAAAAAGCCCTCAATCTCACAACATTATCAATTATTCTAATGATTTTCATATAAGGATGGAGGGATTTTTTTTATTATTTCTCATTTTTAAAAAGTACTTAACAGACAGTACCTGTAACTCTGAAAGAAGGTGGTTATTGAAACTGAGCTGAGCAAAACACTTCCATTAGCATACAGTACTATTAGATTCTTAAAAGGACTGGATAAATAGCTTCCACAGACACTAGATTTTTCTCAAGACCCTTCTTCCCTCTACATTTCCTGGAAGATTCAGTTTGCTTTTCAGAAAACATTGCCATTAGACACTTTACCAACTACAACACGAAAATACACAACAGGCTGGAGAAAAGGAAAAAAAAAAAATCTTCCACGAGGAATTAAACTCAAGGACGACCTAATACAACCCATTTTAGAATTAGAAAAGACCTCCAAAAATAATAAATACCTTCCTTTTTGTAAATAAGGGCGATGACACCAAAAAATTTTAAATAAACCTGTTAAAAAGTAAAGTCAGATGATGTCAGTGCTCTACTCAAAACCTTCCAATGGCTCCCTATCTCACCTGTAAGGATTTACTGGATCTGCACCTCCCCCGCCCCGCCACACACCCCCGCCCCATTTCCTACTACTCACCCCCCTGGCCTACTATTATCCAGCTACAGTGGCGTTCTTGCGGTTCCTAGAACAGGCCGGGCACACTCCCGCCTCCAGGAATTTGCACTTGCTGTTCTCTTTACCTGTTCCACTCTTCCCTCATATTTCTCCTGGAGAATTTCCCACTTACGGTCTTAGCTCAGAGGACAGTTCTCAGGGAGGCCTTCCATGTTTACAAGCACTACCTCGCCCTCCACACTCTTTCCCCCTTCCCTGTTTCATTTTTCACCACAGCGCTCATCACCTCCCGCAGAGGGTGGACGATGCACCCCTCCCTAGCGGAGCGAAACTCCCGAGCTGCGGCCTACCTCCGCGCCCCCGCCCCGCCCCCCCTGCGCTCCGTCCCGCACACTCACCAGGTTGCGCAGCTGGGCCGCTTGCTCCTTGTGATAGTCCAGCCGTCCCAAGGAGCACGGCCGGTATTTGTCCACCCAGAGGCTCATTGCAGCTCGAATTCCCGGGGTCAGACGCTTGAAAGTCCCGCGCGCGGGCACTCTCCCCGTCCGGACGCTGAGACGCGTTCTCCCGCGAATTCCAAATCTCGTGACGTCACTACCGGCCCGGTGGCGTACGCGACTTAAGATCTAAAGACTACGGAAGCTGGGTGGGGACAGTATTAGCCACAGTGTTGGTGCCCACCCCCCCCCGCCCCAGTCATTGATGTTCATTGTTTATGTAATCATTTTTGTTGTTCTCACCCTCCATGATAGTCCAGAGATTACTAAACAAAATTGGAAATGTGGCTCTGATACTTCGGCTTCAAATGCAGGTACCTCAAAGAAGCCATGTTCCTCAATTAATTTCGTTCGCTCATTCATTCATTCACTCATTCGTTCTGCAGAAACCTGCAAAATATCTACAGTGTTGAGCTCTGTTCTTGGCACTAGGATATATACGACTTGGGGCATTTCTCACTGGGCAGGCTCTCTATAAAGTTTTTAAAAATAAATTGCTAAAAATAAAATCTAATCTTCACTATCTTTCCTTACTTGCATTCTTCAAGGGTCTTACTGGGTTGAAAGCAAGGGAATCAAAAGGTCATGAAAAACTACAGGACTGTGGCCTGTAGGAGAGACAATATGAGGTTAGTATGCTATCTTAAGTCCAGAATGCTTGAACACCCTTCTGATTAAAATAAGAATAATATGAAACCCTTGGGAAAATATTCTGCATATCAAGCCTTTATAAAACTTGAATTCTGCCCCTCAAACTGCACCTCTCAAATGCACTTTTCTAGTTGTACATAAAATTAATTCCTTATTTAAGTTATGGTCTTATTTTATATATTGTTCAGAAGCCTGTCATTGGATCTCAAGTTCTTACAGGACAGGCATTTATTTCAGGATATGTTTTATGACCTATCAGAGTACCCCCTTTCATTCTTTTATTAAACAAGAATTTATTGTGCTCTATGAGTCATCATATTTACTGAGTTATTCCTATGGGCAAGATATTATTGAGCACAATCAACAGCACCAAGAACTATAAGATATAGCCCCTATTCTCAAGAAACTTTCTGAAACAAGCCTGGGGGACTTCTACCTCAGGACCTTTGAACTTAATTTCCTCTTCCTGGACCACTTTTGTCCAAGTGTCAATAGAGCTGAGTCCCTCACTTCTTTCAGTGTGTTTGCTCAAAGTCATCTCTTCAGTGAGGCCTCCCTAGCCCTATTTAATACTGCAGAGGCTTCCACATTCCCTATGCTATTCCCCTGTTGAATTGGAATGGAGGGGAAAAAAATGTTTGAAATTAGAAGGTAAAGGAAATCAGAAGCAAAGATGTTGAGTTGTCATCTATGTGGGTAATGGAATCCTGAAAAAAATAATAATGGAAATAATTATTCAGAGAAAGAAAGTGAACCAGGTACTAAAATGATCAATGAACTGACAATGACCCTGAGCATGACAGACAACTTCTACTACTATGAAAGGTAGAAGAGAATGGAGTCTGGAGATATGTAGACATGTGTTTCAAAGTTGCCAGAGGTTCTAAGGAAGGAAAAATTGGTGTGGAGGGGACAGTAATACATAAGAAAGACCCTAGCTCACCTAGGGTTGTCGGATTCCACAAATAAAGATATAGGAAGCCTGGTTAAATTTGAATTTCAGATAACTTTCTAGGATTACTGCAAATAATATTTAGTATACTAAATATTACTGTAAACATTGCATGGGCATACTTATACAAAAAATATTCATTGTTTATCTGAAATTACAATCTAATTGGGTGTCCTGTATTTTATCTGGCAATCCTACTCCAGACTCTTGAATATATGGGAAGTGAGAGATGGCTGCAGAGGAAAATAGGATCCTCAGGGGAGAGTCAGAAAATGAAAGAAGTGTTCAGAGAAGTGGTTATGCATATTAAGCAGTGGCCAGCAAACAATAGCTCCAATCACTGGATTACTCAGCTTCCTCAGCCCTAAAATGGGGTTGATGAAACCTGCTTTACATAGTTCATTTGAGGATTAAGTAAGGTAATGTAAGCAGCAACCACATAGGAGGTACTCAATAATTAGTGGTTATGTTTTACTGAGAAAAATATTCATGGTGATACAGAATGAGGGGGCATGAATACAGAGATGGTTAAGAACACACCAAGGTTAAATTTGCACTGAGCTCATCCAAACAAAAATGATAAAGCTATCATCTTGTACCTGTAACTCAGGGCTAGGCAGGACCAACCTAAACTTCTAAAGACCCTCAAGGATTGATCTGCTCCTAACCCTTGGCAGTTTATCCCAATGTACCTCTCTCGGGCAATCCTATAATCAGCTCTTGCCAGAATCAGGTGCAAGGTCTTTCTATAGGCTGGATCTAATTTGGCTTCTTTAAGAAGAAGTAACAAAGCAGATATGTCACCATCTCAAGAGGCCTAGAGACTAGTCAAAGAGTGTGTGTAATTTTACTTCCTCTTAAAAAAATACTATCACTTTGGCTTCACGTTTTTCTCTTTCATGTGTCTGAGAAGATTTGGACCTTCCTTTACAGAGAGCATACCCAGCAAATTTTGCTGCATCCTTGCTTCTATTTTAAAGTGAGGGAGTGTTCTGGTCCTTTTTTCTTATAATTTATTCTTTGAAATTGTCAGTGATAGTGTCAAGTTGTAATTCTGTTTCTCCATTCGGGGAAGGGCCAATGGGCAGATCCCTCTCCACACTTTAGAAATAGCATTAAATAGTAAGCTGGAAAGAATTTTGAACAGAGGTTTATCACAGGAACTTCACATAATGTCACATTTTTTGGTGGCAATAATATGAAATTTATCTTTCTAAAATAAGTAAGTATAGATTTTGCTGCAAATAACTTGAAAACAATAGTTTAAAACTCCCAATGAGAGAGAGGAGAGGTGAAAATTCATTTTAAAATTGTGGCAGAGCCGATGCTCTGTGTTCACCAAATCTCCTGATCTTCCTGGGTACACGGGTAATTTTTCCAAGCTTCCTTGGTAGTTAGTAGAATCACGTGACTCCGAAGGACTCCGTAACACCCCCGCATCCAAACAAGAGTCAGAGCACAAGATTCAGATCTGTGCTGGGTGAAAGGGACCTGAGGGTACAGGCAGCTGATAACATGTGGTGCTTTTATATTCCATCTGACAAGTCTTGTTACTTATGTTTTTATACATATTTATATCTGTGTATCCACAATCTATATCAAGATATAGAACATTTCCACTACCCTTAAAAGCTCTCTCATGCCCCTTGCCATTCAATACATCCCCCAGAGTAGCCACAATTCTAAATTCTATCATCATATATTATTTTCTCTGTTCTTAATCTTCATGTAAATGAAATCATATAGTACTTTTTCTTTTGTGCCTGGGTTCTTTTGCTCATCATAGATCTGCAAAATTCATCCATTTATTATATGTGGTAATAGGTTGTTCGTCTTTTATTGCTGTGTAGGATTCCATTGCATCAATATCAGGACAGGCTTCATGGGAATGTCACGTGGGCAGCGTCACATAGCCTCCTGTTTGCTTTAATGCTCTGCTGTTGACATCTTGAAATTCTTAATCATTTCTTAGCAAGGCACCTGCATTTTCATATTGCACTCTAAAATTGCCCTTAAATTATATAACCAGACCTGATCAATACAGCTCAATTTATTATTTGTTGTATTGTTGATGGACATTTGGGGTGTTTCCATGTTTTGTCTAGTAAGAATAATTTTGTTGAATATTCTTGTATATATATATTTTTAAAGATTTTATTTATTTATTTATTTATTTATTTATTTGACAGAGAGAGAGCACAAGCAGGGACAGTGGCAGGCAGAGGGAGAGGGAGAAGCAGGCTCTCCAAGGAGCAGGGAGCCCGATGAGGGGCTCGATCCCAGGACCTTGGGACCTGAGCCACCCAGGGGCCCCATATTCTTATATATATTTTTGAGACAGGTACTAATTTCCATTGGATATATACATCTAGAAAAGACATTCCTAGGTGATAAGGCAAGCATATATTTAGCTTTAGTAAATACTGACAAGAGTTTTCCAAAATACTTGCACCAATTTACGTACCCATCAGCAAAAACTGAAAGTTAGATGTTTCCCATCTTCCTCAACAAGCTTCTTTTTCTAATGTGGTCAGTATTCATAACATAACATGAATCATTTGAGCCCTTTTTATGTGTACAGTTCAGTATCATTAAGCACATTCACATTGTCGTGCAACCATTGCCACCATCCATCTCCAGAACTTTCCATCCTGCCAAACCAGAACTCCACACCTATTAAACAGTAACTCCCTATGCTGGTAAACCCCAGGCCCTGGAAACCACCATTCTTTCTCCTCTCTATGAGTTTAACAATTCTAGGTACCTTATGGAAGTGGAATCATATAACATTTGTCCTTTTGTGTCTGGCTTATTTCACTCACCATATTATCTTTAGGGTTCATCTGTACTGTAGCATGTAACAGATTTTTATTCTTTTTAAGGCTGAATAATATTCCATTGTAAGTTTATACCATAATTTGTTCCTCCATTTATCCATCAATAGATATTTGGATTGTCTCCATCTTTTGGCCTTTGTGAATAATGCTGCCAGGAACATTTGTATACAAATATCTGCTTAGGCTCCTGCTTTCAGTTCTTTGGGGTACATACCCAGAAATGTAAGTGTATTACATGGTAATTCTATGTTTGATTTTTTGATTAACAACAGAAAACAACTGTCTTCTATGGCAGCTGTACAATTTTACATTCCCACCAATAATGCACAAGGGTTACAGTTTCTCCACATCCTCACCAACCAGCAAGCTTTTTAATTTTAGCCATTCTGGTGGGTTTGTAGAGAAATCTCAACATGGTTTTAATTATCCTAATAATGAATGATGTTGAGAATCTTATCATGTGTGTATTGGTGATCAGATTATTCTCTTGTAAAGTGCCTATTCAAACCTTTTTGCCAATTTTTTGGTCTCGTATTGATTTGTTTTTCAAACATATGTATTGTAAATACCTCTTTCTGTGGTTTGGCTTTGAACTCTCTTGATGGTTTATCTCGATGAACAGAAATTATTAATTTTAATGTAGTCCAGTGCATACTGTTTTAAAAAATCTTTGCCTACTCTAAACTCATGAAAATGTTTTCCTGTGGGTTTTTTTTAAGCTTTATTGTTTGATTCTCACATGTAGATTTTAAATCCACTGAAACTTATTTTTTTGTCTGGTGTATGACCTAAGCGTCAAGATACATTTTTTTCCCATGTGGATATTCAGTTACACCAGAACTATTTTTTTTCAAAGATTTATTTATATATTTTAGAGAGAAAGAAAGAGAGAAGGGAGGGACAGAGGGAGAGGGAGAATTTCAAGCAGACTCCGCACTGAGCATGGAGCCTGACCTGGGGCTCCATCTCATGACCTGAGCTGAAATCAAGAGTTGGACGCCTACCTGACTGAGCCACCCAGGTGCCCCACACCAGCACTATTTATTAAAAAGAACTTTCTCCACTCTACTGCAGGATCACCTTGTCATAAACCAGGTGACCATGTATGTGTGTATTTGTTTCTGAACTCTGTATTTTGTTCCATTGGTCTATTTGTCTAACCAGGCAGAGATACCACACTGTTTTGATTACTATAGTTTAATAATAGGGCTTTGTTTCTGGTCATTGGACTCTTTATGTTCTTATCCAAGGTTGTCTTTGCCAGTTTTGTCCTCTGCATTTTCATATACATTTTAGAATCAGCTTGTCAATTTCACAAAAAAGTCTTGGTTAGGATTCTTTTGAGGGCTGTTAGTTATAAGCATTTAAGTCTGTATTTGAACGTTGTAGATTTAATCTTCTTGATCTTGGAAATCATAAAATATATTTTTTCCACGTGAGCACATTCCAGACCTGTCATCCATTTTACTCAAGCCTTTATGTATGCAGCAAAAATTGCAAACACGAAAAAACACTTTTTTCCACATGATTTAACTGTGATATATATTTAACACCTAAATATTATTTTTTAAAGATTTTATTTATTTATTTGAGAGAGAGAGAACGAGAGAGAGCGAGTACATGAGAGGGGGGAGGGTCAGAGGGAGAAGCAGACTCCCTGCCGAGCAGGGAGCCCGATGCGGGACTCGATCCAGGGATTCCAGGATCATGACCTGAGCCGAAGGCAGTCGCTTAACCAACTGAGCCACCCAGGTGCCCTAACACCTAAATATTTAACACATTTAACACCTTTTCAATTGCCCTTGCTATCTTCTTGAAAGGTAGTATATTAAAACTGAAAATAGTCATTCATAAATGTTAAAAGGGAGAATTTATTTTACATGAAATGGCATCAGAAACCAATTACAAATTTAAAAACACAATATGTGATTAAATGTCTGTTATAAAAAGAAGGGCCTTTAGTCCTTTGAGGTTCTGTGGCTCTTGTCACAGATTTCACTTCATCTTGATGGGTTTCAAAAATGATCAATCTGTGGCCTCTGAGAGACGGATCTTGAAAACAGGAGATCCCATTGTGGAGCAGAGCAAAAGGACATTCCAGGGTCCCAGTGTGGGAAAGCTCCAGGCAATAGTGACAGACAAGCTTAGAAAATGAGTGCTTTAGGCTAGAGCAGGAGAACAACTGTCTCCGGAAGATGAAATTAATATCTGATGTGCTCACACATACTGAAATGAGGTTTACACATGTGCAAGAGAATTTGGGGGTGAGTTAGCAATAGGTACATTAAAAACTAAGTCAAAGAGAAAAACAAGACAATTACTAAGAGCAAGAAACATAAAAATTATATAAAAGGATATAGAGTGTCTAAGAAAGAAAATGTGATAACATTATAGCTTGTGGCTGAACTATAAATAACACATATTCAAATGTAAATAACACATAATCAAAATAACATAAACACCATATGTCTACCTCACCAGAAATTTTGCTGTAAATGCGCTGGGAAGTGTGAGAGAAGAGACTGGTGTGAGAGAGATCAGACCTCATTCTCCGTAGTAAGAAATCAATGGCTATCTTTTCAAAATCAAGAAAAAAGCAGGATAAGTATGTTTTCAAGAAATATGGAGTTAATACTAAAACACACACACACACACACACACGCATGCATACACACATACTAAAAGAGTTGAAAGTGTTTTCTTCGGGAAGTGGAAATCAATTAGTAAGGCAGAGACCAGGGATAAGGGGTGCCACTTTTCAAACCAACCTTTGTGGAACCTTTTGACTTTTCTTACTATGTCCTTTGATAAAAGTAAAAATTGAGTAAACAATACAATGATTAATACAAAGTGAGCCCAAAGAAAATACTGGTCTCTACTGCCACTCATATTAAATTGTTTATTTCAATATTAGCTTTAAATGGGATTTCTAGGGGCATCTGAGTGGCTCAGTCAGTTAAGCATCCGATTCTTGGTTTAGGCTCAGGTTATGATCTCAGGATTGTGAGATCAAGCCCTGACTCAGGCTTCGTGCTCAGTGTGGCGTCTGCTTGAGATCCTCTCTCTCCCTCTCCCTCTGCCTCTCCCCACCACCCCCCAGCTCATGCTCTAAATAAATAAATATATAAATAAGTAAAATCTAAAAAAAAATTTTTTTTTAAGCAGGATTTTCTAGGGAGACCCACCTAAACAGGTCAGTCAGGAAAGGTTTCTTTGGAAGAGTAACACTTAGAATGAAGCTACAGTTGGAATCAGCCAGAAAGGGAGGAGAGTGTATTTCAGGATAAAGGACCAAAACTTGTGTAGGCCCTGAATGGGCAAGTTTCAGGGCTCCTACTGAAAAACTTGTTGGCCAGAGAGGAGTAAACACAAAGGAGAAAGGCAGGAGATATGGTGGAACAGGCCAATGAAGAGATTGTACTTGGCGGCCCTTGTAGCTTTTAATAAGGATTTTTTGTTTTTTGTTTTTGGTGTTTTGTTTTTTTTTTTTTTTTGGTCTATATCCTGAGTTTCCTCTCATTACCTCCCAGGTCTGTAACAGGATTAAGCTGGTTCTTCCCAAGTGCAATGTTCTGCAATTCTAAAGCCCTGAGCTGTTTTCCCAGGAATTTTACCCTGATGGACAGTTCTCTGCTGGGGGCCCTGCATTGTCCCTGGCCTCTTGTTTCATTTTGGGCAGGTCGCTTTCTCCAGGCCTGAATGGACTCGTCCACAAAATGAAAGGCTGCATGGGGTAACCTCTACGTGCCCTGCAAGCCTGAACACTGTAGCTCCTTGTACTCCTCTGTGCTTTTGCCAGAAGGAAGAACACCTAGTTCTTCACTGTATTCACACTTCACAAGTATTCACACTGTTGTGTCAAACTCCTCTTTTTAACATGATATTTAGCAATTCCTCAACTTCCCATTTTTTGAGATGTTTCTACAAAGTGGGATAACGATATCAGCGGGTGTTGGTTTATGCAAATGGGATGCAAAGATGATGATCTAGGATGATCTTGATGTCAGTCTATTATTAGATCACTTCATTTCAACATTGTTTGCAAAAATATAGTTTGATTTTTTCCCTTAGAAATTAATCATCATTATGCACATTTTTATTAACTAGATAATTTTAGCAACATTCTAAGCTTTTCCTGTAATCACAGCAGCTCATTACCCCATTTGTTTGATGGTTTTTCCGGTTTCTATATATCATCTGCAGCAGGAGCCTCTTGTATGGGGCTCCCCTGGCAAGGAGACAATCCTCTCATCTGCCTGATACACAGGACTCCCACCCAGCAGCCTTCCACAGGGGAAATGGAACATCGTGGGTGGAGAAAAGAAGGGCTATTTGGTTTCTTACTTATGCTATCACAATGATCAAAGGTCAGTGGTTACTTTCCTTTTGGGTTACTGTCCTAATGGATGCCCTAACACCTGGCAACTCAGATCTCACCAGCTTAGCTCAGTCTTGACAACAGCTCATCACCAACACGAGATACAACATATTTCAAGCTCTACAACAGCTAGGAATGTGGGATTGGGAAAAAGGACTCTGTAAAATATCGCAGTTCTTGGAAGCAAGCCAGTGGCATTTGAGTATTTTGAGGATATGTCATTAATGTATTAATGTTAATAGGGTGAGATTTTGTGTCCTGTCACATTTCCCCTTGGGGGAAGACCCCACAGGGCAATGCAGCTCAATCCTAGAAAGGGAAAAAGCCTCATTTTGGATCTTCCAGAACGCTGATGCAGGAAACACAAAGCTAGGCTTTTCAGGCTGAAAAGGATCCTGTCCTGGACTCTAGAACAGCTAGGTTGAGCAGAATTGGTTCACCTTTCAGTTTAAACTTCTGGGGCTGTGGAGCCTGCTGTCATTAATTGCTCCAGTCTAGTCAAGGTGCAGCTTGCTTTCAGTTTCCCATGGCTTCTGCAGGGCAGAGCTAGCATGAATAGTTCAAAGATGGAAATAACCCAGGGCCTCTTCTTAATCCTTTGTTTCAGGCTCCTCCTTGAAGGTAGCAACATTTCAATCATTAAGGTTTTGTTCCACTTCCTGACTCTTGTAATATCTCTGTCTGTAGCAATAAAGAGTGGCAGGTGAGTTCTATAGCTGTGTCCCTCTCTGCTGATGGATGGTAGAGAACAGTGAGCAGCCCACCTCTTGCCAGCCCATCAAAGCTTTCTGCATGCATGGGGTATGTGCTCTCTGTTCTAATGTTCCTACTTTTAATACCTAATACCTCACTTTTCACCTGCTTTAAGATTTGTTTTGCAGGATGCCTGGGTGGCTCAGTTGGTTTGGCGTCTGCCTTCAGCTGGGGTCATGATCCTGGGGTCCTGGGATCAAGTCCTGTGTTGGGCTCCTTGCTCAGTAGGGAGTCTGCTTCTCCCTCTGCCTTCTGTTCTTCCTGCTTGTGCTCTCTCTCTCTCTGACAAATGAATAAATGGAATCTTTTTTTTTTTTAGATTTTATTTATTTGAGAGAGAGAGTGAATGAGTGAGAGGAAGAGCACGAGAGGGGAGAGGGTCAGAGGGAGAAGCAGACTCCCTGCTGAGCAGAGAGCCCGATGCGGGACTTGATCCTGGAACTCTGGGATCATGACCTGAGCCAAAGGCAGTCGCTTAACCAACTGAGCCACCCAGGCACCTGAATAAATGGAATCTTAAAAAGAAAAGAAAGAAAAGAAAAAAGATTTACTTTGCTAAAAGTTATGTATCTAACCACCTTAAATCTTTTCGAACATGGCAGAGTGTGCATAAATAAATACACAAATCATCGATACATTAGCCATTTAGAAACAAAACAGCAAACAACTAGAGCAAACACTTGGAAGGGGTCGAGTGTGGCTAATCTAAAATCTTGGTAAGTATGTCTTTCAAAAATCGAGGGAATCACTACTTCTGTTAGGAGGGGCTGTTCTGATGCAGAGCTGTCAAGGTCACAGTAGTCTGAAATTTCCTCAAATAGAATCACATCTTCTCAGAAAACCAGTCATAAGCAGGTCCTGACTAGAACCCCAAGAGTCTATGGCTGGGAAGGCCACACTGAAGGAAATCATTGTTGTGGCACTTTTGTATTGTTTCGGGTTTTGTTTTGTTTTTCTTTTGAAATACACTAATGCTAAGACCAAGGAGAAGGAAAAACTAAGTAGAAAAAGCCAAGAAATTTATAAACAATGGATTGATCCTACTTTTTTACACTCAACAGTGTGACTGAAGGGCTAATCTCATTTGTCCTGCCATACTAAGAAACCGTTGTTGCTTTTTTAAAGTGTCATGATTCTGTTGACAAAAAAAATGAACAAACCTTTCAGAATTTCTAAAAAAAAGGAATAGAGTTTTATTCAAGCCCAAATTAGGACAGCTGTCTGGAATACACAATCTTCACAGGGAAGCCAGTGCTCGGGAAAGAGAACATACATTTTTTTTACATAAAAAGTTATAAATTATTAGATAAAGAACATTTCAGAAAGTTGCAGACCTTAAATTCCTATTACATGCAGGGCTGTATGACTTTAATCTTATGGGAACCAGGAAAGTTTCTTACTTTTTCTTACCCTCTGTGTTCAGAATCCTCCTTTTTGGTTATGTTCTTTAACAAGGCAGATGTACAATGTGTGCTCGGGAGAGAAATAGAGCCCCTTGCCTTGAGATTTTTCGGAGTCATTTTGACCTTGGTAAATGTTGAAGTGTAGCTTCCCTGGGAGCCCAGGAGCAGAGTCCACAAACGTTAAAAGTTGAAAATTTCCTTTAACAGTTCCCAATTGTTCTTAGATGGTCAGAATTAAGAAAAGAACATGAAATACGCAATACCTATGTAGTCTATATCCACACCTTAGCTTTCATTTGAAAGACTTAATTTTTTTATTTGTCTTGGGGCTGTCACACTGTCATTTTAAGAAGCACTAGTCATAGTGCCATTAACAAAAACAGAGAGATAGGAAGAGGACAGCTTAGATGATTCAAAATATGTGAAATGTAAACCTAAATGCCGCTATTTTGACTGTGAGGTATTACAAAGAGTTTAGAGAAGTCAAATCTGTTGAGTTATTTATTCTCTTCTTAAGATTTCTACATTTTATTAAGAATTTAGAGATTCATCACCGGGGATGCCTGGGTGGCTCAGTGGGTTCAACGTCTGACTCTTGATTTCAGCTCAGGTCATCATCTCAGGATTGTGAGATCAAGCCCTGCATCGGGCTCTGTGCTGGGTTTAGAGCCTGTTTAAGACTCTCTCTTCCTCTCTCTCTCTCCCCCTCTGCACCTCCCCCAAAAGAATTTAGAGATTCATCATGAAAACTTCAAATTCATTAATTTAAAGATGGAAGTATACTTTTTTCAAATTATAATTACTGACTGAACGAGACAGGAAGCCCTCAACACATAGTGTAGGTAGAAAAACAAATGCATTTATGCTAAGTTAACAGCTGTTATTTCTTTGTTTCAGTATTCCTTATCCAGCTCATTTAAAAAAACCCAAAAATCAAAAGAGACGGGCATGTCAAGGAATATCAGCAAACTAAAAAGTTTGTTTTTTTTTTTTTTTTAATATTTCTGCTCAGCTGCTGTGAATGATCCAGTCCATTATAATAAATGCCTTGTTTTAGAAGTGGTACTAACACCATCAATTCCCATTTTTTTCTCTTGAATAAAGATCTAAATTGTGGAGGTTTTAAAACTTGCTGTTTCTTCGTATCCCTATCACCCCACCCCTAGTCTTCTACACCGGAGTTACAGATAGAAATGCCAACAGGGACCAAATAGGCAAATACATGGTCCAGGCTTTGGGAGAGCCAAACAGGAAGAGAACACAGGAAGTCTGTCCTCACCAAAAAGGGGTGGCAGCCCCTCAGCTTCACTTGATCCCCCCAACAGGATCCCAGCCCAGTGGGGATAGAATTCCATATGTTTTGAGAAAAGTCCTAGTCCAGATTGTTTTTTTCCTAATCTCCTGAGAAAAACGATGACACTGTGCAGACGTACCGAGCACATCTGCAGGCCAGACTCAGCCCACACTCTTTGCCTTACAAACTTTGCTTAGACCTTGGAACATTTGGTTCAAATCTTCTCAGAAAGGACCAAAGCTCAAATCAAGCAGTATTTGATTTATTTCCCCCTTGATGTATTGATTTATTAGCCGTTGTTTGGTACTGGAGGGAAACCTTTGGGGTAGGCAAGTACTGGAACGGTTGACTGAAAGGTGAAGGGAGGATTCCATTCTGACTATCATTGATGCAAACACTCCCCGCCTGTCAGTATTATGGATTGCCAGCAGCTGATAAACTGTTATCTGGAAGGCTACCACTTTGGTTTCACAAGTTAAAGGAGATTTGCTTGTTTTCATTCACAAAAATGTGTAATAGAAAAAAATACATTTATTTATATTTTCCTACAAATAACAGCTTGTCCACAGATGATGCTCAGAGATGGAAAGCAAAGTACATCTGACCATTTAGTAATTTATTTACACAATAATCTGTTATATAGAAATCAATTCTCTGTTTCATTTTTGGAATGAAAAGGCTCAGAAATCCCTTTAGTTTCATTTATTTTAAGTGATGGACAATATATGTTATAACCAATAGTTATAATGCTATGAAATATAAATGGCTTTTATTATGAACAAACTGATTATACAAGTGAAAATGCAAAAGATTAATAATGACTTCTAATAGAACCAATTGATTTTCCTTGTATTCCTCACACTTCCTTTATGTCCCTGATGCTTTCTTGACAAATATTCTGCTAAATTCCTTATCCCTCCTACCTTCAAATTTAGGAATGATTTTGTAGGAGCTACTTACCATGAAGGGAATTTCAAATTACTATGTCCTTTCCTATAGTGCTTTTGAATGTTATTCATTAGAAACCAAGTTTCAAAATGCAGTTCTGTTTACTCATGGTTTTAAGGGCACATGTATATTTAGATATTTTCCTAGGAGCCATTAATATTTTGAACTTACTTATAATTTTGTTATTAACTATTATAACAAAAAATTGTTCACGTAATTTCTGTGCCACATTTCACTGGTGAAACTAGACACATTCTAAATAATGTGTTTTTTTTTAATTCTAAATAAAACAGTTACTATTCAAATTAGAACATGGTTTTTACAGCACACAATTAGCCTTGTTCATCCACCTGTGACCACGGGTATAAAAATAAAAAGAAACTTAGTTTAACAGTAATTTATATTTATAAACACCCCCTGCAAAAAACACTGAAAACCTTAGCCAGTCCCAAACAATACCAATCTTGCACTAATATCATGGTATCTTTCCACCAGATTACAAAATTACCACTGCTTTAAGTAGGGTAGGAAGTTTACTGTAAAAACAGATGCCCCAGATGTATAATTGCTCAAAAATTCTGCAACTTTATTTCTCACTTATGTAAGGTCGAAAGTGAATGATTCTAGAACAGCAGGTGCCTCTTGCAAGAAGCAATACAGGGTCACAAGCTCCTTCCATCTTCTGTCTTTGCTGTCTTCACCAGTTGGCTTCCAAGGTCACCATGCTTGTCTGAATCAAGCCAATGAAAGGAAAAGGGCACGTAGAATCACATGTGAAAGCATGTCAGGGCCAGAACTGGGAGTAGGATATAGCACACCCCATTGGCTAGACTTAGTGACATAGCCATATCTAACTCAAATGGAAGCTGGGAAAATAGCCCAGCTATATGTTCCAGTATAAGGGGCTTAAAGAACACATAGCTATCCTCTGCCTCACCAAATATTTGTGACTATGCATAAACTGCATAATCCAAAAAACAAAAAGGAAATAGAAGAGGACTGTACCTGTATCCTTGCTACTCAACGGGTGGTACCCGAACCACAGCAATCCATAACATCTGGGAAGTTCTTAGAAATGCAGACTCACAGGCCCCACTCGAGTGCTTCTGGTCTATATTTTAATGAGAGGCCCAGGGAATTTTCATATACATTAAAGTTTGAGAAATACTAAGCTATATCTCAATTAAGATATCTTATGTTAGCTCAGAATTATTGTTCTATTTATATAGAATTTATATTTCTTGTGTGCAGAGTTGCATATTTCATGCACTTATCTAAACATACCACATATGCTATGTGTACAGATGTGTGTATATTTATGCACATTAATAGGTGTATATATATATGTGTGTGTGTGATTGTGCTAACTGTAACTGTATATATTATATTAATTTTTTGGTATAAAAGCACTTTTTAAAATTATTATTTTCTTTCTTTGACTCTATAAACTATCAGTTAAAATTTTTTTCAGACTTTGTTAAGAGAAGAGCACTTAAATTGGTGGACCCACTGACAATTTCAAGTAAGGTTTATATTCTAGACAGTAGTACAAGAGAAGTGGCATGTCTCACAGAAGGATGTTCACTTTAGGGTATGCCCCCAACAGGTAGGGGGACTGAGGTAGAATAGTAATTAGGATGGAAATTGTGAAATGCATCTTTAAGGTCGTACCACTTGAGTTGGATCCTAAATGATAAATCGGAATTTTTCCAGGCCATGAGAGAAATTTACTGAGGCATACAGACTTGATAGCAGAGATTTATTCAAGAAAAGATGAATGGTATGTTGTCAATGGTTGTATCTGCTAGGATTGCATTTGGTTCCGTGTCCAAGTGACCTGAGTTAGTGGTATAACCAAACAGAGATTGATTTTTCTCACAAAAAAAGAAGACCAGAGACAGGCAACCCAGGGCTGGTGCGGCAATACCATGCTATCCTCCATATCCCAGGCTCCTTGCATTTCCGCACCACCATCTGTGGCTGGTAGCTGTCATCCTCTTTGGCCTCATGGTGAAAAAAAGGCTGTTCCACCTCCAGGCTTCAGTCCACTTAGCCAGGCAGAAAGAAGAAAAACAACAACAACAACAACTAGCAAATAGAAGATGGGGGCATTTTTCAAGAAACCAAACTCTTCCCATAGATTTCCAACAGGCGCCTACATCTCTCTGGCCAGAATTTTGTTAGATGATGACTCCTGGCTGAAACAAAGATGAGAAACAGTGTGTGTGTGTTTTAAACTGGGCATATCGATGCCTTGGAATAAACTGGTTATCTAAGAATAGGGAAAAGGAGAGATTAGATTTTTAGTAGGCAACTACGAGCATCTGCCAAAACAGGTACAGTATGAGGATTGGGGAGTGGGGAGAAATGAAGGGAAACTAGGCCAAGTGCCAGATAAGGAAAGGTCTTCTGTATCATGCTGAGGAATTTGTATACGTGAGATTTAATTCCTGTGACTTGTTTAAAATATATATGGAACCCTAGAAGCAGCATAGATGACAGATTAGAACAGATAGATGATGAAGCGAGGAGACCAGTAAGAAACATACTATGAACACCTAGTTGTGGGATGATGTGAGCCTCTTCTAAGACAGTGGAATTGAGGAGGGATATTTAGAAGGTATTTAGATGAGAATGGGGTAAGGGGGGTGGAGAGAAGTAGTTGTCAGAATGTTTCTAAAATGTTTCTAAAATTCTTGTTTAAATGACTGAGTAGTATCAAAATTATTTCTGAGTTGTGAAAGGTCAAATGCATTTTAATTAATTAATTAATTAATTAACTGGGGGGCAGAGGGAGAAGGAGAGAGAGAATCTTAAGCAGGCTCCCCACCCAGTGCGAAGCCTGATGTGGGGCTTGATCTCACAGCCCTGAGATCATGACCTGTGCCTAAATCTAGAGTCAGACACTTAACTGACTGAGCCGCCCAGACGCCCCTCAAATCCATTTTAAATCGATAGAATTGTTCCTAAATTTTTACTTAGTATATTATAAATTTAATATTATAGTCCAAGCCCTTAGTGAATGTTGTAAACACTTAAAAAATGCAGTTTCACCCTTGCCCCTCCTCTACTTTTACTTGTTTTATTAGTAATTAGAAGAACAAATTTTCCTATGACACCTTAAAATAAAAATATCACAGAACAGCTGAGTGAAGAACAGTTCTGCTAAGCAACCACTTCAAAGAAAATTTGCTTTTACTTCCAAGGGAACTAGTTACTAAATGATAATTTTCCCCCAAGAATGTTAAGTGTTATAAAATGAAAAAGCGGAGTTTTCAATTAGCCCCCATGTGGCTGAGATTCTTTTACCTGAGTCTTGAACTTATCACTGTTGTTCCCCAAAGTGAACTCTCTGTTGCTGCAGAGCCTATGAAACTTTAATTAAACACCATTCAAAGTTTGCTTCCCAAAGACACAGATTATAGTGCCCCACAGTGGTCTGCAAAGCAACAAGACATTGTGTTTGGCAAACTTTTAAACACAAAAGTCTATTAAATAAGTCATGGGGATGAAAAGTACAGCATAGGAATATAGTCAGGAATACTGTAATACACATGGTGGGCATTTTGTAATGAATATAATTGTTGAATTACTATGTTGTACACCTGAAACTAATTTAGTATTATATGTCAAGCATATGTCTATTACAATTTAAAAAAATAAAACCTATTTCAAACATTATACAACTATGTTTGTTTCCTGTTATTTCTATAACAAGTTATAACAAATTTGGTGGCTTAAAACAACAGAAATGTATTCTCTCATAGTTCTGGAGGCCGGAAGTTTGAAATCTAATTGTCTGCAGGGTTAGTACTTTCTAGAGGCTCAGAGGGAGAATTCATTCTGTGGCTCCCGCCTAGCTACTCTTTTCCTAGTTTGCCTGTAATCCTTTGTTTTCCTTGATTTGTAGACACATCATTCCAGTCTCTGCCTCAGTCTTCACATGTCTTCCCTCTGGTTCTTCTCTGTGTCTGGATGTCTCAAACCTCCTGCATTTTGCTTATTAGAACACTAATTATTGGATTTGAGGCTCACCCCAAATCCAGTATCCTCTCGTCTTGAGATCTGTAACTTAATATTGCATACAAAGACCCTATTTCCAAATAAGGTCACATTCACAGGTACTGGGAGCTAAGACATGGACATAATTTGGAAGGACATAATTCTCACTATAACAACCATCCCAGGGTAGAACACCAAGTTTTTATGATGTCAAGGGGGGCCGGAGACAATGAGACCCAAACTTGGGTTGATTGATCTAACCCACGAACCTAAGAGGAACTATTGAAAATAAATGATCTCGGGGTATTCTGTTCATACTTCTTTTTTAAGCTGATGGAGACAGAGAGTCCTGTTTTTATATTTTTCTACATGCTGCGTTTTCCCCTTATAAAAATGTGTTTTTTTCATTAATTTAAAATGATAAAGGTTTTTGGAATTGTTGGGTCATCATTACTTTTTTTCTTCCCCTTATAGCAATAAATCAAAGAAGACAGAGCACTGCCTACCTCGCTTGCACACCTTTTTCTCTCCATATTGCAATTTTATTCACTAGGTGACTCTACCCTGAACATTTCCATATTTCAGTTAACTTTTACTTACAGTTTTGAGATAGGAAGCTCTGAAACATGAAAAGGGCAAAAAATCAACTGAAGTTCTTTGATGCCAACATAAAGTAAATGTGTATATCTGCTACATAGCTAAACAGTATTAACTACATCACTGAGACTAAACTTTACTTTTACTTTAAGAATTTAAAAGATCTTTTAAAGGGAATTAAAGTTTAAAGAAAAGCAGTTTGCATATTGGCAATTTTTGTTTATAAATCTCTCATCAGTAGGTGGCAAATAACATGGAATATAATTTTCTATTTTAAATGATTTTTACTCATCAAGCATATGAATAGAGATGTTTGAGAGAAATTAAATGTAGGTTCTATGTAACTTTTTAAAAAATCTCTCCCTGACGGGCGCCTGGGTGGCTCAGATGGTTAAGCGTCTGCCTTCGGCTCAGGTCATGATCCCAGGGTCCTGGGATCGAGTCCCACATTGGGCTCCCTGCTCCTTGGGAGCCTGCTTCTCCCTCTGCCTCTCTCTCTCTCTCTCTGTCTCTCATGAATAAATAAGTAAAATCTTTAAAAAAAAAAAAATCTCTCCCTGACAAGCAATGAATCATGGAACACTTCATCTAAAACTAATGATGTAAGGTATGGGGATTAACATAAGAATAAAAAAAAATTAAAAAAAAAAATCTCTCCCTGAATTGTATAGTTAAATTTACTCCAAAATATTCATTGAGTGCCGCTCTGAGCCGAGCACTGTTTTAAGGATTTCATGAACAGGCAGACTAGGTCCTTTTTTTCACTGGGATCATTCCGGTGGGAGGAGACAGGTAAAAAATAAGCAATAGTATAATTTCAGACATTGAGGAGTGTAATGAAGACAATAATGTCGGGTAATGTGATCGTGTGTCACATTGTGGCATGGGGTGAGGGAGGTCTGCTTCAGCTAACGCAGTCAGGGAAGCCCTCCCTAAAGAGATGATGCTGGAATTGAGGCTAATGGATGAAACGGTACTTTTAATACTGCCGAAGTGGCTGATACTGTATTAGCAAGGCCAGATCTATCCACGCTCACACTAAGCACAAGCAATCTAAAGGATGAAGAAATGATATCAAATAGCTTCAAGACAAGATCTGAAGCCAGAAAATTTATTTCCAAGCTGATGACTCAACATAGAGCTGGTGCATTTGGCCAGAAACCATCTTAGATGTATGGCCAGAAACTAATTGGGAGCATTCCAGACCCAGACCTTAAAGTTATGGTTAAAGTTAGAGAATATAGTTAAAGTTAAAGAATATACGTTAAAGTTATAGTCAGATTTTTATTTTGCTTAGAAATCAAGCTTTGAATTCTATTCAATATCAAATCAGTGGTCACCATTATTATTACTATTATTTTTTGGTTCCCATTTTTCTTTCTAAAAAATCAACTATATTGAGGTATAATATATATACCATAAAATGTTTATAGGTCCATATTGACAAATATAAACATCTGTATAAATGTCTCACATGAAGAAATGAAGTATTGCCATCACCCAAGGGTCCATGTGAGATCCTTCCCATTCCATTCTCATCCCCTACCCTCAGTCCCAGAACACTGGTCTTCTTTCAATGACTATAGATTTGTCTTTTCTAGAGGTTTATATAAATGGAATCAGAGAGTATGTGGTCTCTTCTGTCTGACTTTTTCCATTTAGCATAATACTTGGAGATTCATTTGTGTTGCTCCATGTCTCAGTAGTTTTTACTTTTAATAACTGAGAAATATTCCACTGTATGGCTATAACACAATTTATCCACACACCTTTTGATGGACATTTGGGTTATTTCCAAAATTTTTGCTAATACAAATAAAAATGTTACTAACCTTGAGGTGCAAGCCTTTTGTGGACATATGTTTTCATTTTTCTTGAGTAAATATCTGAGTAAAATTGCTCACATAAGGGTAAGGGTATATTCAACTTTATTGGAAACTGCGAAATAGTTTTCCAGTGTGGTTGGAACATTTTACATTCCCACCAGCAATGTATGAGTGTTCCAGGTGCTCCTATCTTTGCCAACATTTGGCATCTTGTTTATTTGTGTGTTTGTTTTTAGTCTTGAGTGTCTAAGTGTTATCTCATTGGGGTTTTAATTTTCATTTTTCCTGTGCCTAGATACTAAGCATTTTTTCATGTGCTTCTTGACATATATATTTTTGTGAAGGGTCTACTCAAATCTTTTGCCCATTTTTAATTGAGTTGATTTATTTTACTGAACTGTAAGAATTCTTTGTGTATTGTGGATGTAGTCCTTTGTGAGATACATGCATTGTGCGTGTTGTCTCCCAATATGTGGCTTGCCTTTTCATTTTATTAATGGTAATTGTCAAAAAGTAGAAGAGTTTCCTTTTCTTTTTCTTATTATGTTGCTGATCTTTTGCTTGTTTTTTCTTCTTGCCATATCCCTCAATTATGTATGTTGAGAAACTGAGATCATAATTTGCAATAATATATATCACTAAATACTAAATGGGTAAAAAATTATTATGAAACTGAAAAAAGTTCTATAATTATAACTGCTGTAGTAGTTTTCTATAGCTCTTGTAACAAATGACCACAAATGGAGCAGCTTAAGATAACACCTATTTATTATCCCATGGTTCTGTACATCAGAAATCTGGTCCCATATAGCTCCGGTGGTTCTCTGCTCCCAATTTTAAAAGGCCAAAATCAGGGTATGAATAGGGCTGCATTCCTTTCTGGAAGTTCTGGAGATGAATCCATTTTTAGTTTCATTCAGGATGTTGGTAGTATGCAGGTCCTTATGAGCGTAGGGCTCAGGCCCCGGTTCCTTGCTGACTGTCAGCCCGGGATTGTTCTCATGGCTGCCTCCATGCTCTGGAGCCTGGCTCCCTTCCCAGCCAACAAGGGCAGTTGCATCCTTCCCAAGGCCTCTGTGTCCTTTTGCCTCATTTCTCCTGTCTTCCTCTTCTGCTGCATCTCTCTGACTGACCCTTATGCCTTCCTATTCTACTTATTAAGGGTTCACATGATTAGATGGCACCCACCAAGAGAATCCTGAACAATCTCCTTATATCAGCTTAGCCGATTAGTAACGTTAATTATATCTACAAAAGTTCCTTTACAGAACTACCTAGATTAGTCTTTGATCGGATAACTAGGGGATGGGAATCTCAAAAGAACATCTTTAAAATTCAACCTAACAGGGGCGCCTGGGTGGCTCAGTTGGTTAAGCGGCTGCCTTCGGCTCAGGTCATGATCCTGGAGTCCTGGGATCGAGTCCCGCATCGGGCTTCCTGCTCGGCAGGGAGTCTGCTTCTCCCTCTGACCCTCCTCCCTCTCATGCTCTCTGTCTCTCATTCTCTCTCTCTCAAATAAATAAATAAAATCTAAAAAAAAAAATTCAACCTAACACACTGCCAAACCATTATCTATATTATGTGTGAAAAAAAAACAACTTAAAATTAGATTCAGCAAGAGGTTGGAACTAGGAATGCTAAGAAGATATTTTAATTGGAAATAATCATGCTAATGTTAAATATTAGCTTATAAATTAGAGATAGTAAGGTAAAATTTACAGATATTCTGCATAGGTGTTTTATTCAAATTGTCACTTTTTACCCCTACTTACTGTCACATTTGGATACAGACATACACAAAGGAAAGACAATGTGAAGACACACAGGGAGAAGATAGCCATGTGACTACAATGATGCCAAGGAAAGCCAAGGATGGCTGGCCAAGAAGAAGCTAGGAAAGATGTTCCCCTGGTGTTGTCACAGAGAGCATCATTTGCTTGCTGACAGTTTGATTACAGACTTCTAGCCTCCAAAACTATGAGACAATAAATTTCTGTCATTTAAACCACCTAATTTTTGTTTTTGCACTTGTAATACAACAACCCTAGGAAACAAATACAAGAGCTCCTTTAATAAACTGAGTTGCACTGAGGATTCTCTCCCACTCACCAAGATAATATGCATAGACATAACCACTTCTGAGTGGTTCCTATTCTCTCCACAAGAACAACTAAGAGGCTGGAAAAGGGAAGACAAAAATACATCAGGGGTTATGGAGCTAAAATGAATGTTTCTTTTGAGAAATTTGTTGAAGTATCCCAAACTTGAACTTGATAGTGTAACATCGAAAGTAAAATGTCTTGCAGTAGACAGTTGCTTATTATTTCTTACATCCTCAATAATGTCACAAACTCATCTTTTCACCTTGGTGATCTACCTTCTGAGGAATTTTTAAAGTTCTTTTATCTTCCAATTTTTTTCACTTAAATAAACATGGATGCAAGAAGAATAAAACAAGAATTAAACAAATTAAAAAATTATATATAGGAGGGTTGTGACAATTTAAACAAAATATGTTTTAAAGACCCAAATGTGTAAATACCACTATCACATAAAATAGAGTGAAATAGGGCGCCTGGGTGGCTCAGTTGTTAAGCGTCTGCCTTTGGCTCAGGTCATGATCCCAGGGTCCTGGGATCGAGCCCCGCATCGGGCTCCCTGCTCAGCGGGAAGCCTGCTTCTCCCTCTCCCACTCCCCCTGCTTGTGTTTCTGCTCTATGTCTCTCTCTGTCAAATAAGTAAATAAAATCTTTAAAAAAAAAAATAGAGTGAAATATAACTGAAATGTTGAAATGACCAATCAGCACTGAAATGATTTATATAGCACTTAAAATGTTTCTGCTTCTGAAATAAATATCATATTTATTTCTTGTTTTTCTTTTATTTGTACAGTATATTAGTGGACACTAGTTTTTGCAACAGAACTGAGCCAACACTGAGCTCGACATTCCACTCTTTATGTAAAGCATAAATAAATAAATAAATAAATAAATAAATAAATAAATAAATAAAATGTCCTTTCTTTCTACTAGTTGTAGAAGTTGTAAATAAAACTTCCTTACTTCCTTTCTACTTGCATTTCTAGGACTAGAAGTTCACCTTCCTTTGGTATCTCTTTTTTTTTTCAGAAAGGAAGAACGTTTGTCATTTCATAAAAGCGGAGAATAAGAAACCAAAAATGTGGTTGCCAGGCCAATTCAAGATGCACTCAGGAGCCAAGTGACACATTCCCATACACAAGCCTCAGGCATAATGTATGCAAATTTCCACATGTCATCAACCTTGAGGTCAAAACCATAATGGCAAATGGTGAATCCACAAATGCCTAGGGACTACTGTAATTAAAGGTAAGCCCTGACTGACAGTAAACACGGATGATGGGATGCTGTCCAAATCATACCAAGAGAAGGTTATCAGGGAATTTGCAAGATAGCTTTCTAAATTGTGGGGGGATGGGGTAATTGGGTGATGGGCATTAAGGAGGGCACTTGATGTAATGTTCATTGGGTATTATATGCAACCGATGAATCACTAAACTCTACCCTAAACTTAATAATTGTTAATATGTTAACTAACTTGAATTTAAATTAAAAATAAATAAATAAGTAATGCTGGGATCCTACAGGATAAATGCCACCTGAACAATACTTGGAAGATACCAACACTAAATATCATGCATTAATACTACTTTCATTTTTTTTTTAAATGAAACTAAGAAAAGCAAGAGTATTGAAGAAGAATACATTTATTACTTAGGAGATTTTTTAATTTATAGAGCAATTGGAAAACAATACTTAAAAGTGCATTAGAACATAAAAGCAATAACTTCTGTCCCCGTCAGATCTAAGAAAAGCGTTCTTTCAGTGTGTGTTCTTTATTAAGAACATTCATCTTCATGCCAATCAGTGCCACCAGTTGGTTTCAAACTCCATGGTAACATTAACTACTAGAAATACCAAGAGTAGCAATAAAAATAATAATTATAATAAATGCCTACTTGGGGGAAATTTTCAGCTCCTTCAGGATTTTGATTTCTCCTTTGTCTCACGGAAGCAAATTATAATAATTGTTTTGTCAGTTGCTACTGGAGATCTTTTAACTTCATATCACATCAATTCAGAGATCCCAAGTCTAACTGTCACTCAGATAATGTTAAATAACTGTTTGGGACCCTGCAGGAAGCTGAAGCTTTCTGATTCCTTCCTTTGAGTCCTAGGGAATAAAACAGCATTCCCTTGACACAGCACTTCTCCAGTCCCCCAATGCCTCAGGGTTATTTTCAATCAGATATATTGAAAGGATAATGCCTTTTACAACAATGATGGGCTGGGAAACTCCGTATGTGAATTTAAGAGCTTGGAGGAGTCTACACAGTGATTTCCCATTCAACAATAACCGACAATTCTTATGTAATGGAGAATAAAATTTTATCAGTAAATGGGATTAATGGGCAAAACGGATGAACCGTTTCAGTAATCAAAAAACAGAAAAAAAAAACAAAAAAAAAAAACTGTTCTAACTTACCCTTTAAGCCAGTGAATAGCTGTGTAGGAGCAAGAATAAATAATATAGGTCAAAATGGAAAAACAAGACATTTCTAGAGAGTCCTTTCTCTTTGGGAGTTCTATCAGAACAGGGGCAGCGTTTTCCCTGTTCATTACCGCTGCATCTTTAGCATATTACTCAACATGCAGTCGACATGCAATTAACAATTGTTCAATGACTGGAGGAGAGGCATGGTGGCTATCATAAAAGATCTTTATACAGTTATTTTATTTTTCTTTTAAGATTTTATTTATTTGACAGACAGAAAGCGAGCACAAGCAGGGGGAGCAGCAGAGGGAGAGGGAGAAGCAGGCTTCCCGCTGAGCAGGGAGCCGGATGCGGGGCTCGATCCTAGGACCCTGGGATTGTGACCAGAGCTGAAGGCAGACACTTAATGACTGAGCCACCCAGGCGCCCCTACACAGTTATTTTGACACAATCTTATCTTGATATTTTTATTCCACCTGTATATCTTTATTATAGTCCAAAATGAAAGATAGGAGAAAAAGGATAAGTATAAGTATTTTCTCCATTAATTAACCATGGTGTTTTGGAACAATACTGTGCTAGGGGTCAGATGACTTCTAGTGGGATGACCCTATCCCTGTCATGATGTGACTATGAATTAGTCAAAATCGGAAGTTCAGAGAATAACATCTTGTAAGAGTTTATTATAGATGAAGTAATCTTAAAAGCAACATATACACTGCAATTAGCAAAAGAAGTATTATTATGCTACTTTGTGTTTATACAGTACTCTAGCATTTATAAAATCCCTCCATTTATTATCACTCCATTTGCTCATCACAATGATGCCACAAGAAATAAGGAGCTCAACCATAAAATAAAAAAACATGTTAACCTTGAATCATCTAAAATAAAACATGGGCATTTTCTAACAGCTTTTTTTTTTTTTAGGGTTAATTGCATACCATACAATTCACCCATTTTTAAATGCAAACTTCAATGGTTTTTAGTAAATTTACAGTTGTAAAACCACCAAAATCCAATTTTGGAACATACTCATCACCCCAAAAAGATTCCTTGTGCTCATTTGCAGTCACATCTTGTTCCTACCTGCAGTCAACCGAACGGAAAAATAACAAAGAATGTTTTAGTATATATGTATGTCCCACATATTTCATAGGGCATACTTATACCAAATATTTTTTACCATTTATCTGAAATCCATATTTAACCAGAGACCCTGTTTGCCCTACCAAAACATGGTCTTTTAAAACCTTTTTTTTTTTCTTTTTTAGTATTGTTGATGGATTTACACATACTTATTCACAATCTCTTCATTGGTAACAAAATAGGCTTTTATAAGATGGCTGACCAAGGACTTATATTTGTACAATTCTTCCTACATAAATCACCATTAGAACAACTAAGGAGTTCTAAGAACCGGTATTTCTAAGGAAACTAATCCCCACATCCCCTTCGCATGTGAGGGCAGTTACCAGAGGACTCCAGGCAGAAGGCCAGGCTTTAGGATGTTGTAAGTGTTTACGATTCTACCTGATGTGTCCTGAGGTGGAACATTTCTACCTCTGGCATTCTTTAAAGCACTTCTGCATTTTATTTATTTATTTTTTAAAGATTTTATTTATTTATTTGAGAGAGAGAGACAGAGAGCATGAGAGGGAGGAAGGCCAGAGGGAGAAGCAGACTCCCCGCTGAGCAGGGAGCCCGACGCGGGACTCGATCCCGGGACTCCAGGATCATGACCTGAGCCGAAGGCAGTCGCTTAACCAACTGAGCCACCCAGGCGCCCCACTTCTGCATTTTAAAATTAGCTACAGTACACTGCCTACTTGCCATGTCCAGTGAAGGTGTGACCTCCTACACATTCTGCCTACAGCAGACAATCTGTTCAGGGAATGGTAAATCAAGCAACGCGGGAACCACCAAGAAAAGATTGCTCCACTTTATTAATATTGTCATTGTATTGGAGACCTGAATCTTCAGGCTGGGACTATTTAGTCACTAGAGACCTGTTTTTTGTTTTTGTTTTTATTTTTTTAATCAAATACAAGCTTCCACTGAAGTATGAATGTTAGGTTTCTCACAAGATGAGGCCAAACAAATGTTAGGTTGAAAACAGTCTCCATGATCTCCTTCAGTCTCTATGCTGTGGTTCCTATCTGTTTCCCTCATTCTATAACCTCAGCTTAGTCATTCAATCAATCTGTCAACAAATACTTCCCGAGGGTATTGACTTGAAAACTAGACATTTTGGTGGGATATAGAAGTTCAGGATAGTGTTTGGATTTTGTTTTCCTTTTTGGTCCTGGGGCCAAGCTCAGTGCCCAGGTGGGTTGGCACCCAAATTCATGTGCTAAATAAATGAATGCATTCAGCAGTGAGAAGATAGAAACAGTTCTTGCCCTCGACAAGTTTACAGCCTATTTTACCGACCTTTCTCAGCAAAGTTTTGAAGGGCAGCAGAGAAAGTCAGGCCACAAGAATCTCTGCAGTTCTAGTTTTCCTTTACTTTAGTCTTTTGCTTTAATCTTGAAAGCTTGAATCTTGAAAATCGTTTGATTTCCTACTTTAGCCCTCTGACCTGAAACGGGAGGCAAAAACATGAAATGCTTCTTCTGTGGTTCACTTCAGGGGGCATTATCGGTCATCCCCAACCCTAGAAGTCCCTGACTAATTTTCCTCAGACTGAGGGAACCACTTGGAAATGGCAATATCCCTTCTTTCCTGGGCTTACAATTTTCTTTGGATTACATGGAAATCTCATTTAGATCACTTTATGGTAGAGCAGTGCCCTGACAATCCAAATCCCCGAATCAAAACAAAACAAAAGCTAGGCAGCCACAAAACGGCACGTGACTAAATTTACTGTTTGAAACTAATGCAAACTACTGAAAGCTCAGTTATATATTAGCCTAGTGATCTTGTATTATTGGTACTTTACTGGTATTTAATAATTACCAACATCATTTAATATTTAGTTAATATAATCTGTCATAAAAAGGACTATAGCTTATTGGACATGTAAAATGGTGCAGCTTCAATGGAAAACAGGATGGAGGCTCCCCCCAAAGTTAAAACAGAATTATCATATGATCTAGCAGTCCCACTCCTGTGTATTATCCAAAGGAACTTAAAGCAGAATCTTGAAGAGATGCTTGCACACCCATGTTCATTGCAGCACTATTCACAATAACCAAGAGACAGAAGCAACTCAAATGTCCCTTGACAGATGAATGAATAAATAAAATTATATATATATATACAATATAATATATATATATACAATATAATATTCTTCAGCCTTTAAAAAAAGAAGGAAATCCTGTCTTGTGCTTCAAACCCTCTCATGAATCTCGACATTCTGCTAAGTGAAATAAGCCAGACACAAAAAGACAAATACTATATGACTCCACTTATATGAGGTATCTAAAGGAGTCAAAAGAAAAGAAACCAAAGTAGAGTGGTAATTGCCAGGGGCTGGAGAAGAGGAAAATGGGAAGCTGTTGTTCAATGGGTATAGAGTTTCAGTTTCCCAAGATAAAAAAGTTCTAGAATCTGTTGCACAACAATGTGAATATAGCTAGCATTACTGAGCTGTACACTTAAAAGTGGTTAAGATGATAGTAAATTTTATGTTATGTGTTTTCTAAACACAATTTTTAAAAAAGGACACTCTTAGTTATACTGAGACCTAATATTTTCTTAGTTATAAGACAGAAGATTGAAGGTTAAGGTTTTAAACCCTGTAATCTCCATATAAAATGAATCTTATTGTAGAGTGGACAGAGATTATTTCCAAATTTGCATTGAAGATTGATGCTAAGCATGCATCACTGTGTGTGAATCCTAAAAGGGAGAGTTATTTAAAATAGATTAAATGATGTAGAATAAAACTTCCAAAAGCTGTAATTGAAAGTGTCAGAAACATTAGCTTTGAAACAAGTAACATTTAATCACATAGATTATACAGAAGCATAAATTTTTGTAGGTTGTTTTCTTCAATCAAATTTACATTTTAATCTGCTGAGACTGTTCATCACTTTTGGCTGTCTGGTACCAAGCAACTTGTCAGAACTTATAAATGCAAACCGCCTACTTTGGGAATAGGACTTTTCCTTTAAGCACAAAGATGATGAAAGTTTAATTAGAATACTTCAAGACAGCAGGTGTCTGAGAGTGGTGAGATTAAAATAAAGGGCATTTTGTCTATCTGTATTTCTTTAGATACTAAATGTTAAAAATTATAATCATTCATGCCTATAAAACAGCTTGAAGGGCCAATAAAATGTAAAACTTTTCAAAAACGGACACTTGCCAAAGGACAGAATTTGACAAGATATATACTGGGGTTGGGAGAGGGAAGCCATGAGACAGACAGATACTTTCTTCAAGGGTTGGGCTGGGAGAGGACAGTTATTGGTCATTTTGGGGGACTTGCTAAGGTAGGAGGGTTCCAAGGAGAACGAACCCTCATATGACTTCAGATTTTGGCAGTTCTCTTAGTTAAGTATTAAATTCCAACTGTCCATGGAATTTGTTTTCAATATTACCAGGTTCTGGAGCAACTCTCAGTTGGACTATCAATAAAGCACAACTACATGTGGTTGCTGAGGTCATGGTAACAAACTGTAGTTTGTTGTGCATGGGTTTATTTGTATTCTTTTCCATGACACAAGTGCCACCAGGTACAAATATCATAAAGTAGAATAGGTGAAAAATGTGGGTGAATCTGTACAAAGGCAGAACCTCTCCAGAACGTCCATCTTTGGGCCAACAATGGCAGTGGGATGGATTTAAATGTTATAGTGAGTCACGTCACAGAAGACGTGGCATAAATGGCTGTCATTGTTATTTAGTGCATGAGAAAGCAGTTCCTTGGGAATGGCCAATGAGGAGACCATAACGTCACCAACAAGCATGTACTGCAACCTACTTATAAAGCATCATATCATGCTAGTGCCTGAGTGACCCAACCTGGAGGAAATCATCCCTGTCCTCCACAGAGTGAGGTAGATATCCACTGGAGATATATATCTGGAACTGGAGAACAAGTATCATGAAGTCTCAAAGAAAGAATAAATTATTTCCTATTATTAGAAATTATTTTATACAGAGACCCTGTCTTACCCTTTTTCTTTTTCTTTCCTTTTTCTTTATTTCTACTACCGGGAATCTATCTGAATAGAATTAAAAAATATGATACTTAACATTTTATGAACATAAAGATAGCAATTAATAGTTCCTTAGTTTCATGATAATAACAGTAAACTCCAAAATCTATTTACTTTAGCACCAGGGTAGGATAAATGTTACTCATAAGCCTAGTACTGAGTGGTAATTGTAAAGGAGACCAGGAAGGCACAATTAGTAGAATTCTTTGCTTATTATTCCTTGGTTTTTAACATTGTTCCCCTATTCCCTGTGCTCAAACAATTCCTTAGAGTCCAAGGGAGAATGAGTTTACCAGATAGCTTCTCTCTGTTACAGTAGGAATCAGCACAGACAGGCTGGGGGAAGGGTGTTGGGCACTTTAAGATGAGTTCAGTCTTGGCTCCCTTGAGTCTAAGATGTTCATGGGCCATCCAAGTGGAAGTATAAAAGAAGAGCTTGCATATTCACACCTCAGAGTTCACAATGGAGATATAGACAGAAGACAGAGGTTGATGTACAGAGGGTAATTGATGTTGGCACACCAGGTGAGTTCACCAAGGGAAACCACACAGTGTGACATGAGAGGAGGTAAAGAGTGGATCCCTGTATGCTGGTGTTTGAGTTTCCCAGAGAGCAGCCCTTGACACAGAGTTTGGTGCTCAGGATGTGTATCGAGGAGTGCACTTGAGATCCACACCTGCAGAAAGGGTGTGAAGGAAGCAGGGTTAGGAAGAAGGAGAAGTTGAGCTGCAATGCCGCCCCCAAAAGGGTCTCTCCAGGTGGAATGACCTGTCAGAGTCATCCTATATTTGGCCCAAATTACCAGCCCTTCATGCTCTGCCTTCATCAGTTAATCATTGGATATGTGTCCTGGAAATAATGTGGACCTTACGTGAGAACCTTCTTTGCAACTGAGACCACACCAGGCTAAGCTGAAAGCAGTCCCTGTCTATACTCTCAGTAGTTATGGTAGCAAGTCCCTGCCTATAGAGGAACCCAAGCAGCACATCCCCATGTCCACCACACTGAGAAATGCAGAAATGTAAGGGGTGAGCAGAGAAAGAAAAGCCTAAAGTTTAGAAGTTCTAAAGAGCAGGTAGAGAAGTAGTAGGGCAATAAATAGCTTGTGTGGTGTTGGAAGTGCTGGAGGCCAGAGGAAGAAGGAAGGAGTGGGCAACAGTGTTAAGTGCTATTTTTAAAAAAAAACAAGTAAAATAAGGACCATCAAGTGTAGATAGATGTCAAGAGTTTATAGCTACTAGTAGAGGTACAGGGTTCGAGGAGCCATTGCTTTTACATGAAGATGAAGTACTAATGGTCCAAAAATGGCAGGGAATATTAAAAGTTACTGAGATTAAATCTTAGCCCAAAACTATGTGGGGTTGGAAGAATAGGCCAACTCCACTTAAAAAGGGCAGTTCAGATCCAGTGTCTTCAAGGGGATGTCAGGTTTCAGTTAAGGCAAGAGTTCCAAGTGGTTTCCAATATCAAAGGTTTGGTTTACCACATCGAATATTCCAAAGCACAACAGGAATGCTTAGAAGGGGAAGGAGGGAAGGAAGTGGGAGGAAGGAGAAGGCAGGGGAAGGGCAATGAGCAATATGATTTTGACCCAGGTGAAAGTGTTTACCCAGCAGCCTGGAGTGGAATGAGATTACAGGAAAGAAGGAATGCTCACAGGGCTTCCAGCGCTTTGGATGGGAATGTGAGGCATGGGAGGATTTCTAACCTCAAGATTGCCAAAATTATTTGTCTCCGCAGGCCCAGTCTAAAAAGGCCTCTAGGGAAAGAGTGAATCATTTTGCCTGACTGAGGGTGTTGCAAGGGATACCTCAGGTGAATGACAACTGGGTTGACTTGTTTTCAGGATTCCTACAAACATTAAATTCAGCAGAAGCCCTCAGTGGATGGGAGGACTTTTGGAAGGCATCAATGGGTGTATTCCATTTTTTTTACAAGATTTTTTTTTTTTTTTTGGTTGAGGGGAAGAGGCAGGGGGAGAGACTCTTTCAAGCAGACTCCCCACTGAGCATGGAGCCCTATGCAGGGCTTGATCCCAAGACCCATGAGATCATGACCTGAGTCAAAACCAAGAATCTGTCATGCTTCATGGACTGAGCCACCCACGCGACAACAACGGGCATATTCTTAAAGAACTATCACAATGGCAAAATTCCTTTTTCCCTTTTTCTTCCTCTACTTTGTTCTGTGTATTAAACAATAAATATTTATTGAGAATTTATAGCTCCAGATAGCTGTCCTAGAGCTTGAAGATACAGAGATAAATAAAGCACATCCTCCGTCCTCCAGATGCTCAGAGCACAATAATTCTAGCATAGTTATAACTGTCAAGAAAAATGCTATGCGACAGTCATGCAAACAAGCACTCACAACCTGGAATAAATCAGAGTCAGTCAGATATCAAGCTGTTGATAATTAAGGATTTTAATAAAAGTTGAGAAATATCCCTTGGCACCATTCTCCACACATTTCCTACTTCTGCTGCTCACTGCTGTCAGGCGTAACATTGCAAAGATATTATGTGAGGAAAGGACAGTGAAATAGAGTCAGTGATAGATGTTTAGAGAAAATATCTGCATAATTATTCTACTCACTGCCACATCCAGTCTGGAAGAGCATAACATGCCAACTGTTTTAGCCACCTACCTTCTAGTCAGGCTTCCCACTCACCAGGCTAGAAGGGATTACTTGTCTTTCATGGATCATGATTGATCTTCTTGTTCCTCCTCCACTTCCTTTCTTCTCATCAGCTTGCAAGTGTTGGCAGAACACTCCAGACTAAGGGCTGATCTGGGGGCCAACCCCCAAACAAGCTCAGGCTGCCCCTCTCCCCATGATCCACGGTCACCTCTCACCAAAACCAGGTTCTCACTAGTGTATAATTGTTCTAGCCTCACATCTTGGCAAGGGGTTTCAGCCCTCATTACCAGGGCAAATATTAAATTGCTGTAATTTATTCATGAGACATTTATTGAGTGCTTGCTAGGGCACAGAAACTGTGATGAGTAAGACATGGTCCCTTCACTAAAGAATCAAGGAGGGGAAACCAACAAAATATTCTCTGAGAGCAAAATGGATTGCTTAGGGAGCAAGCATGAGACATGGACAAAATCATTCCACTTACTTCTTTCATGGAATAATAAAAGCCTGAAAATAATTAACAGCTAAGGATGTAACCTATTCCCTATCATCATTGACAGGATCCCGGTGCTATAAATCAAACCCTATTTGCATGATTATACATACAAATATTTAACATATGTGAACATATATCATTCATTCATTTAGAGATGTTCAATTCTGAAACTTAAGTGTATCATGTGTACATTTCACTTATTAATATTTGTTGAGCACCAATTCTGTTATAAGATGAATCAGACACAAGGTCTCTTTTAAAAAGCTTTCATTTAAATAATCAATATTAACTTTTTTATGGACAGTTTTCACCAAATTTGGAAGGCATATTTGGGATGTACTCCCTTAAAATACAGATTATGTAGCATACTGGAAATTCACTCAGGGGGACCTTAGAGAATCCCTCAACCAGATAGGCTGCCTTCCCAGATATTAGCTATTTGGACCCACCAATCATCTAATGGTACCTTTTTTTTTTTTTTTTTTTTTTTTTGGAGAAAGGCATTACTTCTTCTTTGCATGCAATCTTAGCAAGATGGTAAATCAAGGTATCTAGCCCTCTCACAACAGATGCTGAAGGGGCTCCTATGAGTGCTCCCCACCTCTGAGAACAGCCAGAGGCAAGCAAGTGAACTAAGACTGACCAAACAGCTTCTCTCTCCCAAGACTTAGAATCTTGAACAGAGTAATCCCAAAAAAGAATGAATTACTGGAGCTGGCTCATCCTGGTGGTGGATTCTAAGTGAGGTTGGCTGCCTCCCTTGGCAATGAGATCTGTGATAGGTTCTGATCTCTGTTTTATGCCTGGTTCTTCAGTCTTCCATGGGATTCTGAAGGTTTCCCTATGGTCTTTTAATAAATTATCTTAAAAAAATTCATCCAGCCACAATTCTGTTGCTTTCAACTGAAAAACCCTAGCTGATACCACAGCTGATCTCCCAAGGACAGCTAGAGGCCCACATGGCTGCTGATGGGAAGAGAAATATGAAATCACTTATACACAGAGATTTCAAATATGAGTCCCATAGTGTAACTCATCAGACATTCCAAACTCCAGACATTGGTTTGTGACAGAGCTGCTTCTCACCTGGACTCCTTGATGTAGAAATAAGGATTTATTTATTAATGATGGCTAACAATTGTCCTGAAAATGTAGAATTCAGATACAACATAATTAAAATTCAAAAGGAAACAAGGCCATTATCATAAGAGGACAAGTAAAGTGTTACGGAATGCCAAGGAAAGAAACTGTGAAAAAGCCAAGGAGACATCTTAAAGGAGACAACATTGAGCCAGGTGATCAAATTAATTCAGTTAGGTAATAAGATGAGCAAGTAAGTCATTGAGGCATGAAATTATGGACTTTGAGTAGTTAAGCTTTGTTAAAGCTTAGGGTCAGTAATGAGAAGCAATGGAAAGTCAAGGTTGGAAAGGGAGTTTGTTGATACAACTAAAGGACACATAAGTTTCATATCTATAATCAATGGTGTGTGTGTGTATGTGTATACTACACAAAAGCAAGCACTGAACTTCATGTACCATTCTACGTGTTGAATTGTCCAGTTTTCAGCTGCATCTACTGAGTTTAGGTATCTAGCTTTAACAAATTGCAGAGAGGTTCTTTTCTCATGACTTGCTATGTGCCTTCGAGAGGTTTTAAGGAAACCTGGCACAGTTAATCTTGTGTCTGTACTGCCCTCTTTGGAAACCATTGAAATCGAGTCTAGATACCATGTCCATGAAGAACCCAGTCTGTGATGGGCACATGGCACATGCTTGGTAAATAGCAGCTTCTTTCTCCATGACTTTCCTCATTAAGTCTTTGGTGAAGCATTTCCATGATCTTCAAAGTATCTTCATGGATCCTACTTTCCTTCAATTATCATTCTTTTCATATCTAGAAATGTTTGTCATCATTTCCTAAATATCTGTTTTAAAATTTGGAAAGCAAACTAGACACAATATTCTCTAGAAGCAGAATATCAGTGGTTCTTCCCAACTGTGGTAGGTAACAAATATACAACCCAGTCATAAATATAGGATGCAAAAGATATAACTTTATTTTCTAAAATTTGCCTTAAGTTTCAACCCTCATTCCATCAGTCCCTGGCATGTGTTAAATACTCAACATCTGTTTGTTGAATGAATCAATAAATGAATGAAAAAATGGTTGTGCGGGGAATTGGGCTGACCACCTGGGTAGCCTGTGGGTCAGAAAGGGGAGTGGTCCAATAAAGAGAGGCAAAGAGTCAGCCCAGGTCACTGAGCTCTTACTGACCTAAGTAATGAATGTGGTGCCCTCAAGTCATAGGCCCTTACTGGGCAATTGTAAATTGATAGCTACACACTGCAACACCCCAAGACTTAGGTCTGTGGCCTTTGGCAGCCTTTGATTCAGAGATATCCAGTAATTGAGGTAATCAAGGCTTTGCTTAAACTGAAAATACTGAACCAAAGAAAACCAATTAACTTGGGAGTAGTTTTAAATCAATTTTTTTTTCTATAATCACTCTGCCTTGTGTTTCAGTTCCATGCTTTTTAAATATGTGTGAATTGCAAATGGATTTACACACAGTCTCCACTTTGACTCAGTGGGAGACAAATGCTCTTCTTAGGTTCTTCTGGTTCAGCCTGAGAGCAAAGGTCTCAGATCTCAAGTGTCAAAAGTTAAATTTGCAACCTGCTTAGGACCTCAAGGTCACACTCTTCAGAAACTCATTTTTCTTTAGGATATAATCAGGACACACAATATCCCCATATTACTTCTGTGGACAGAGATTCCAGGAAGTGATAGTAATTGTGCACTGTCACTGAGGGAGGTAAAGTGCCCAAACCCTACCAACACTTGCTGGTAACGTCAGCTGTTCTCTCTATTTCTGAACTCAAACTTGTTTCCTGTGGCTCCTCTGGTCTCTCCTAAAAAAAAAAAAAAAAAAAAAAAAAAAGGCTTGCAAGGATAAGTGCAAATAGGGAAAGACTATAGGTGAGAATTTCTCAGTTACAGGCAAGAATTTCCTCAAATTTGGAAATATCTAGCCCCTGCCTTGCACTAAATATTCAAATTCTGGAATTTCAAATTCTGTGAATTTTCTCTTTAAGACAGTCTACAGCGTAAGTAGTCAAGGATTTACAAACATCAGAGGGCTCTGAGCAGATTCTGTCAAGGTATTATTCTTTTTAAACAACCTATTTCCTGGTTTGTAGCAGAATGTTAAAATGATTAATGAACAAATAAGTTCATAGTAGTTGAAGCAAACAGTGCTTACCCAGCTGAACCAACTACAAATAATACATCATTGTGTAGCATTAAATCCTTTGCGTGTTGCAAAAAAAAAAAAAATAATAAAGAGCCACACACCCACAATTCTTAATGACAACACAGAGGGAAATGGGTGATTTTTGCATCAGTCAAATGGTATTGTTTTTCTTAGAAACAATTCCCAACCCAAAAGACCTCTGTAATGGTGAGCTGTGGGCTAGATATCTTATTCCTCCTTTCTGGGCTACTTCCATAAACATTTGCTGTAGTACAAACACATCTTTCATCCTTAATACACTTACAACTGAAGATGAAAAAAGCACAATGCACTACTATCAAGATACTAACCTCATTCATCTTGAAATGCTATTCAAGTAGCTTATGGCTTTAGTATAGAAGAGTTTTCAAGTCAACCCTATACATATTCATTAAACACTTATATTTTCAGGGTGTGCAGCAGAGATACAGAGATGAATACAACTGAAATGCAGCCCCTGTGCATTTTATTTTACAGTTAGGGAGATGTGAGAGATAAAGAAGGAAAGAGTGACCACACAGTGTGGATATATGCAATGACAAGTGTGCATACGAGAGACAGAAGAGTCCTAGAGGGGGCACTTATCACGGAGTGATCAGTGGAGACTGCCCAGAGGAGCTGAGGTCAGAACAGGACTTTGAAGAATCGGTAGTAGGTCTCACAGTCAAGAACATGGGTGTGCCCTCTGGGGACGGGGAGTAACACGTATAGAGCTATGACTGGCAGCAACTTGGGGGCTGTTGAAATATAGAGGAAGGGGTGCTGAGATATGTTAGAATGAGGTGGGAGGTGAAACAGGAGGAAGGATTTATGGCACGGGGACCAAGAGAGCTTTACTTATTCGATTGTCCAAAAAGTAACCATATGCTTCCCCTCTGTCTTTTGAAAATTCCTGGATTTCTTTGGGCTGTACCCGCAGGAGAGAAAAGGCTACTGGATATTGAAGGCAGAATTATTTTTTTCCAAATAAATATATTTCTTCCTCTCCGAGAAGACTTTCTACAAAACTCAGGGTCACAACTGCCTAGTGGTTAGAGCCTTGACTTTAGAGTCAGGCAGGTCTGAGTGCAATTCTGCCACTACTATGTATGTCCTGCCACCCTGAACGCGCCCGACCTCATCTGAAAAGTTATTTAAACCTTTAAATTTATGTTTTCCTACCCGTATTATGGCTGCTATGAGAATTAAATAATATGTACCTACCACAGTGTCTGGAGTGTAACAAGTATCAGAACACAATACCTGCTGCCATTATCATTATTATTATTTTTTTTTTATTGGCAGTTGCCTAGCATAACATTGTGTTAGTGTCAGGTGGATAAATAAACTGTCTCACTATAAATCCCTCCAACTAAGCTCAATGGCAAATAGATTGGATAAGGTGGAGCCAAGCTCCCCCCGCCCCCAGTCCCCCACCCCCGCCTTAAAATGTGCTAAGGAGAGAAATCACCAGGGTCCTAAAGACAGGACCCTGTCCCCAACTTACCCTGTCACTTGCCTCCAGTGGGAACTCTCTCAGGCCCCTGAATGATTAAGCAAAAATGCCCAGAATTGTAGACAGATGTTCTCATAAAATCCTGATATGGAAATTGTGGTGGAAAATGTGTCTCCCATGGCAGCCGGCATGCTTGCATTGGGAATAGGGAACCAGGTTTTTACACACTGCTCCCTCATTCTGCACTCTGCAGAGGCATTTGGTAAAGTCTTGAACTTTAAATCCACAGAGTACAACGAAAATAGCTTTAATAGCAAGATCTGAGAATATTTATTCCCTCCGGAAATATTTTCTTAAACAACCTGAACTATTTATTCAATCTTGAATATTAGAAGAAAATCAGAAGTTGAGATAAAAGTAGTGGGACTATTAGAGCTGATCTCCAAAGAATGAGGAATTTCTTTAGAGTAGAGAAATGGAAATGTGTCAGGCCCCTGTTCGTATAGGAGAATCGAATGTTCCTTTGTGGATGAAAATCTGTTCTGTATGAGATTACTCTGGAGTTTTACAGTGGTAACTTCCATGATTTCTATTTTGTAAAACATGCCAGGGGCGCCTGGGTGGCTCAGTTGGTTAAGCGTCTGCCTTCGGCTCAGGTCATGATCCCAGGGTTCTGGGATCGAGCCCCATATCTGGCTCCCTGCTCAGCGGGGAGTCTGCTTCTGCCCCTGCTTGTGCTCTCTCTCTCTCTCTCTCTCTCTCTCTCTCTCTCTCAAATAAATAAATAAAATCTTAAAGGAAAAGAAAAGAAAAACACGCCAGTCTTATTAACAAGATGATACCTGGATATCTGTCACAGAAATGAAAGTGCCTTATCATTTTGTAAGTATATTTTGCATTGCCAAAATACATATCTTGTGCCATCTCTGCTAGCTCTCCTTCACCAAGTTCTGGGGCAGGATTTTCACACTGTCTTTTCATGCATTCCGTGGGAGCATAAGGTCAATGGTAAGAGCTGAGTGCCGACACAAAACTTCACCAAAGTTAGTTTATGAATTAAACTTTACTGCCTAACCACCAGATCTCTACCACCCTAGCCATAAACAATTAACAAATATTTGGGGTTGTCTAGTTTTATGACCAAAACTGTGCTAAGTACCATGCAGAAATGCCAATGGATAAATTATGCTCTTTGAGATTAAGAATTACATAAGGTTATGAGGGGAAGAAGGTCACAGAAATTAGCATGCAAAACCAAGAGTAAACAACAGAGTCAAAGGAATGTAGTGGTGTTGAAAAAGCTGAAAATTTAAAACAGAGTATGCAAGGTTTGAAATCTTGTTATGTGACTTAGTACTTGTGAAATCACAGTATTAATTTTATTGTGCTAAGTTTTAGTTTTCTCAATTCTAAAATGGGGGTTAGGCTTATGGGAGTGCTGTAGGATCAAGCACGATAATCTACGTAAAAAAGTGTTTTGTAAGCTTCAAAGTCCCATACAATAGTTAGATATTATTATAAGTACCAAATCCTATGGTATATACTTTACATTTACTTTTAAGTTTTTCTAAAACAGTGACCACTGACTGATTTGTCATATCTAGCTTAACAAGTTAGTATACTACAACAGCAAAATTCTAAGAAATCGAGAAAATGTATATAATTGCATCCCACCATACTGGATTTCTCATGCCATTTAATCATATTTTTATGTTTTTGATTTGGGGTCTCTTAGAGCCCCCAAACTCTTGAGAATTCAAATTGACAAATAAATGTAAGACCATTTTTTCAAACTATTACTAATTAGTTAGGAACCTTAGTTGCAAGACAATAGCTTTAGAAGACCTAGAAACAGCCATGATTTTAACATGATCTTGCCCATATGGATTTTGTTTCGGGAACTGTTTTTGAAAATTTGATTTTTCAAGTATGGAAAAATAAAGGATCATGACCAAGTTTCAAAGGAGGCCCTAGTACCACTCACACAGATTTGCACCTGCATGCATTTACACGCAAACGATTTCATTTGCATGCACAAATTGAGTAATTAGGCAGCTAACTACAAGATCAGCAAATGTAAATGCTTATTAGCCCATCAACAAGTTTGTGCTCATAAAAAATTTCCAATCATAGCTTATAGTCCAATTTCTTTTCACCTTTTAAATATTGGCAATATTCTTATATGTTCTTTAAATTTCCAAGAACGGAGGATATTTTCCAAATAAACATACTCTCTGAAGTGTTAATCCTTCATAAACTTTTCAGTTTCAAAAAAGGATTGAAAGATGCTCTATTATTAGCAAAAATGATAAATTTCCCACAGAATCCAATGTGGTGTGTATGTGCATATAGAGGTATATGTACATGTTTATATATGTATATATATACATACACACACATATATATACTCCTTATTTATAGGTACATTTTTTAAAATTGAATTTTATTCTTGAAATGGATCTTAACTACTTGCTCATTTCTTTGTTGTTTGGACTATAAAACTAAGAAGCAGAATAATCAAATACCTCTAGTTAGTTGCACAGCTGGGGATTTGATTCTGTGTCTCCTGATTCATCCTATCATATTAGGGCATTCCCTCGGCATCCTCTTAGGAAAGACAGAATATCCAAATTAGGCAGAAAGTTAAAATCAATGCCTGCAAAAATTCTTGAAATTATTCAAATGGGCTTTTCCTTCTTATCTTTTAACAAGAGAACTTGAAAAATCTGACATAATTTGACAGTTGGAGCAGAGTCTGAGAGTTAGGGAAACTGGAATTCTTAGGCTTTATGAAAGTCTGGGCCTATAAAACTTCAAATAATGTATTTCTAGCCTTTATGTTGCCAAGTAAGGACACTAAAAAAAAAAAAAACAAACAAAACAAAAAAAAAACTACTATAATTCATTCACAGTATAATTCATAAATGAAGAAGATTCTATTCTAGGAATTAATACATTTCCTAGAGGGTAGCTAAATATGAACAATTCAGTTGTCACCCCAAGTATAACAATGTGAATTGCAAAATGCATCATCACCTTCCAAACAATTTTCTCTACATCTGTAAGGAGGGTGATCCTTCTCTATGCCACTTGAGTCTCCTTCAGGGAAGAACAGAGAAGTGCACTGTTGTGTCTCCTAAGCCTACCAGGGAGCTCTGCAAGTAATAGGCATTCAAAAAGCAATTGTTGAATAAAGAAAAGTTTTAAAACTTCGGGGAATTATTCAAAGGCTTCAACTGTATTGGTAATGTTTACATTTCTGGATGAAGAGTACCTGATGTTTGCAGTTAATTTTAATTCCTTTTTTGTAAGTCTGAAATAGTTCAGAATACAATTATTTTTATCGTATAAAAAAACACATAACATACAGTTTACCATCTTAACCATTTTTTTAGTAAAAGGTGAAAGATTTATTTGATCTTATACTAAACATTTTTAAGTATACAGTATGGTCGTGTTTCCCGTATAAATCTTACCATGCAACAGATCTCTAGAACTTTTTCATCTTGTAAACCTGAGACTCTATATCTGGGAGACAACTGCCCTTTTCCCCCCTCCCAGCTCCTGACAAGCACAATTCTACTTCTGTTTCTAAGCATTTGGTTACTCTAGGTAATTCACGTAAGTAGAATCATGCAGTATTCGTCCTTTTGTGACTGGCTTACCTCCCTTAGTGTAATGTCCTCAAGGTTCATCCATGCTGTAGCATATTAAAGAATTTACTTCCTTTTTAAGGCTGAATAATATTCCATTTTATCTACATACCACATTTTGTTTATCCAGTCCTTCATTGATGGGCATTCGGCTTGCTTCTACCCCTCGGCATTATTGTGAATAATGCTGCAAGGAACAGGTGTGTGTCAGACTATGGTTTTTAAAAACCTCGGATCATCTTTGACTCACGCGTTAACCAAGTTCTCAAAGCTTTTCTCCATCTCTCTTCTATCCCTGCCTCCCTCTCTAGCTGACATTTCTTTCAATCCTGTTCTGGCACTGTCTGCTTCACACCTGGAGGGCCCGAACAGTGCCTTCATTTTTCTTCCACTCTTTCATCTCTTCCTACTTAGTTATTTTACACAATGCCCTCCATCCATCAACTTGCTGAAAACTGCCACGTTTATCGCATTAATGCCATGTGGAAAAACTTTAGCGAACTTTCACTGTATGTAGTAAGTGGGGCCTGACTTCAAAGGTCCTCTTTCCCTTCCAGCTTTGTCAACTCTTTCCCCAACTCTAGTTTTTGCCAGTTGCCAGGCTTCCACCAGGCAGAGTGAGTGCAGACAGGTGGCAGAGGGAAGGCCCTGGAGAAAGGAGCAGGTGAACCATGCCCTCAAGAAGAGGTCATAGGGCTGCAGCCAAGATTTAGGGTTCCCAGAACAAAGCCAGTGGGACACATTCGGGGTAAACGTTAAGACACACAGGAGGAGTCACATGCATGCACGGACACATATACAGACACACACACACATACACACACAATTTTGCAAAGATGAACAGGAAAATAAGCAATGCACACGTACATAGGCACATATACATATATATAACATTCCTACGTTACTAAAAATGTATCCTGTGCATCAACTTTAATGCTGCATAGTTTTCCACAGATGTATTTAAGCAGCCCTCTATTCATTTATATTTATGAGAACATCTTTTGCAGAATCTGGCCATTTCCCAAAGGTAGATTCCTGGAAGTAGGCCTGTGTGTTAATGGCTGTGAACAACTTTAATATTGCTGATATATATTGTTAAACTTCCCTGTGGAAGTCCGTACCAATGTATAAGAACTCTGCCTTACAACTTTTTCTCAGCACAGAGTATTTTAAACCACTGCTATATAAACCAGCCTGACCTTTATTCACAAATAATATCAGGCAAAAAAAGAATCAGCAGATATTTGAGAGAATATATTTGCACAAATGAAAAGAACCAAGATGAATAGAACAATTAGCTCCAGTGAAAACATGTAAATCAGGGGATAGAAGGGAACTTGAAAATTTATTGTTTATATCCTCAGAGAAACATGAGAAGATATTGAAACCATAAAACAAACTACAGTACAGGCTGCTTTGAAAAGGAACAATCACAGAAAAATATATTTCTTGGTAATTAAAAAATATGATTTCCAAAATGAAAAAAAGAAATCAATGGAAGTGCTGGGCGATGCCCTTGCAGAAACCTCCCAAAATACAGAGGAAAAAAAAAAAAGGTAGAAAATCTGAGTGACTAGCTGTCTGGAATGGCCTATCTTAATACAGAAAATAAAAACATCGTGCTAAGAAACAAGAGTCAGAGAATTAACAAGCAGGTGGGAGAAAGTACAAGGATCATTTTAAATCAGTGAGTCAGATTTTGGCAAATGAAGGAAGAGATGTTTACATGTATTGCTTAGAGTGAGAAAGGTAACCACCAGAAGAATCAGAACTGCTGGTGTCCATTAGAACTTAGGGTGAGCAGAGAAGGGGGGGGGTGGTGGAGTTAATTCTCATTTCATATCAGTGAGACAAGAGAGGCTGCTGATAATTTTTTAATCAAGAATTAAAGATGTCTACATATTATTCGGCATCATAGAGATAATCACCAGAATTGCTACAAGCTAAAATGAGTAATTTTAATTTAAAATTGTTACATGTTAATATGTACTTCTCCGTGTTCTAGTCCTCTATGTTGCTGGAATTTTTTTCACTAGGTGCATATAATTATTTTATAAAAATAAAAATTACATTTCACCAAGACAAGATGATTCACCACGCTTTTCCAAACATGCATATGTACACTTAGGCTATACAGAAGCAATGCATTGGGTGTAATTTAGGAGCAACATGTGGGAAGGATGTTGGGGGCTAGCCTTGGAAACCTCTGTCCTCTAATTACTTGCAAGAAACCCTTCGGGGAACTTGGGAAAGCTTTAAGGGTTCTGAGTATGAGGCTATTCCATGGTATATTCCATAGCTATAAACAGGTAGGACTTACAGTTTGGAAACACATGTCTGGAAAGGGGGAGAATCCATTTGCATTTGGGGGAGTTAGTTGGAGGGGATAACAGGAAGGAAGAGCAGATAACAAGGCAGCAGATTAGACTAGAGCTGGTAAGTAAAGGATCTTTAAGAGGACAAGAAGGTAAAGATTTCAGTCGCAGTCTCACTTGTCAAAAATTATTGAAAAGAACTAGTAGCTAAATTCAACAGATAAACTACTTAAAAAAAAAAAAAAAGTTTTCTGGTTTTCTCCCAGCACTTTATGTATTTGTCATGGCCTTCTGATGATGAAAAAAAAAAAAAATCATTCTTTTTTCCTAAGGCATTATGGCTCATAAAATCACTCCATCCCTACGACATTGAGATACACATATATGCCCTATGAATTACTCTTCTTCAGGAAGAATAATCTTGGCCTGCAGCAAACAGCTGTTGCCTGCCCCCATTAACACTATTCTACTAGTTCAGTTTACTGGGCTCACACACATAGGAACCCTTTTAGTAACGTATTTCTTATGGTTATCCATATTAGAAGTAATGATCCAAATGTGTATATTTAATCCTTTTCTTTTCCAGCCAAAATGGGAGAAGGAGTGTTTAAAAATATAGGCTCTGGAGTTAATTAGAGCCACCTAGTTTGGATCCTGGTTCCTCAGGATAATAGCTGTGTGATCTTGATCATGTAGTAGCATCTTTTTCCCTTAGTTTCCTCTTCTTGAAAGTGAGGGTGACATTAGCACCTACAGGAGAGGGCGACTGGAGCCAAACTATGTCAGACCTGAGAAATACTTAGCTAGGTTCCTGATTCCCACTGTTACTATTTAACTATTTTAAACCTCCCTTTTTCATCTGTAAAAAGAGAGAATTATTTCGCCGATCTTATTATGTTGATGTGAATATAACATTTGCTGTGTCTCTTGGTACATAATAAGACATTGATAAATATTAGCTATTATTTATTACTCTGACTTTTCGATAAAACAGTAATTAAAACACCAAATATGGCCTCTTCAGAAGGAACTTCAGAAACACTGCCATCTAGTGACACATCTAAGCTCCCAATGTCCTCTCTATTCCAGAAGCTCTAGCTCTACGCCTTTTATTATTTCCAGCTCATTGAGGAAATAGGCTCTGCTCAATCCTTTAAAGGCGTGCTTGGAAAGGTCAGTCACTGATGATGTCTGCTGCCTGCCTTGGACATCAGGGAGCTAGGTATATAAGAAAGGAAAACATGTTGGCCACATTAGCCCTGTGTGTACTTGGATTCTAACAATCCATTTGCTTCTCTCCTAACTGTGTTGACTCAAGCATGGACACAGTGTTTCCTTAAGCAAACTCAACCTGCATAATACTGAAAAATCAATAACACAGCGAAGCACAAAGAATTAGTTATGGCGTTACTCCACGATGCCATGGTACTGTCAGATCACTTTTGGGGTGGAGCGCGGTTAAAAAGGCTACGAAAGAGCCATGGCAACTAAGCAGCATGTCACATGTGACCAGAGGCCAGGGAACTAAGGATTATTTCAGCTAAGCAGGAGTGCAGTAGGGTGCTGCAGAGACCACTGGCTCCCCATGGCATTTGTATGTTCATGGACTAGAACAGAAATTGCCCTAAAACAAACTGAGCACGTTGAACCTCATCTAAAGGGCAAACACAGAAATGTGATAACTAACTGTGACCTTTGTGTCCTATGCTTGAATGTCATCCATTATATGTTCACAGTCTTGCTGCTTTTTGCAAGCAAACACATGTGGGTGAAGAATTGCTCAGGCTCTAAATACTGGGGAAAGTTCTCAACAGTGACTTCAGAATCTCTTGCTTCAATTACCCAAATAATAAAAGTAAAATTTCTGAGGGTAGAGAAAGAGAAGGTCAAGCCCCAATTGCCTAGAATTCTATTTCTGCCTTCTGCTTGACCTTGTGGTTCAGGACCGTGGTCTCCAAATCTTGGCACCATCCTCACTTCTTTAGGAAGTCTCAGCTGGCCTCAGTGAGGTCAAATTTTCCAGCAATGTTCTCATTGAATCAAGTGCCCACTTTCTTCACACTTATCACATTGGATTACCTTTATGTGTGTGATTGTTTGATTAACATGTCTTGTCTCCATTTGACTATAAGCTCCATGAGAGTGGGGGCCCTATTAGCTTTTGCCTCACAGTTAGTGCAGACCTGGTTACCACGCAGGCCTTAAATAAATGATGAAAGGGGGAGATCATTCATTGCTGGCTCAGCCAAAGTAGTCACTGACCAGAAATGGATATATGCCTGTGGTAAAAAACCTTTGGACCTATTCACTGTCCATCCTGCTAGGGAGATCATGGTGCACAGGGAGAAAAACTGGGTCTAGCGTGGCAGAAGAGGGACAAATTCATTTTGTCAGAAATAGGAAAGCAATACCTCACTCTTCTCTCTAAAACCGGAACTCAGCTTAAGGCTTATGTTAGGGATCAATAACTTAATTCTTCTCCAAAAGCAACCTTTTAGTTGGGTTTAAATGATTAAAATTCAATTTTATATTGGTGGTATGAAATCAGTTGATATAGCAATTCTCCCCTAAAATGTAATGAAATAGTGCTTTGTAGGTCTGATATTAAAAAAATAATGGTTTATGTAGAGAACCCTGCTTTCAGGTCAGCACCCAAACCTACATGCATTAACAGAGGGAAAATGGGAAAATGAGGCACAAAGAAACATAAAAAGCCATGGAGAATCTCAAAAAATAAACCTCAAGTCAACCTAAATACCTGTTTCAAGAATAAATACTACAGAATAGGGATTCACAGCCTTATCTCTTCAACTGACAACAGTAGTATTGGGCCTATGTGATTCGTGTTGATGTTGCCAAAAATTCACCAGATATTTTTAATAAGATAATACGTGGGGTTGAGGAATAAAAGAAATGGTCCTTTTTTTCAAGGAGACTACCTTCTATTTCCATGAAGAAGATGTTACATTTGTTATTGTAAAAAAGAGGAAACTGACTTCTCTTACACTCTAAAAATGGTATTTTATTTTGGGAATATTCTTTTAAAAAAATTATTTATTTATATATTTATTTATTTATTTATTTATTTATTTAAGAGAGAGCATGAGCACAAGAAGGGGGAGCACCAGAGGGAGAGGGAGAGGGAGAGGCAGACTCCCCCCTGAGCAGGAAGCCTGACATGGGACTGGATTCCAGGACCCTGGGATCATGACCTGAGCCGAAGGCAGATGCTTAACCGACTGAGCCACCCAGGTTTCCCTGTGAATATTCTTGGTTGAGAAAAATAATTTAATCTGTTTTCATAGGTGGGCCAAGAGAGTCTTAGAGAAAAAAAAATTCTATCTATCTATCTATCTATCTATCTATCTATCTATCTATCTATCTATCTATCATCTATCTATCTATCATCTAGCTATATATTTTTTTAACATTCAGTGTTACAGATAGAATTAGTGGTGTATCAGTGTGTTTTTAGGGCTACAAAGTGTTATGGAATATAAAGAACTCTACTGCCTTTAGCCTAATAAAATCTTATAATGGGATCAGATAGAATAAAGGGTGCAATTAAGCATCTGACAGCAACAGTTTTATAGGTTTTGTTTGATTTAAGGAGTACAATGATAGCCTGGTAGTCATCATCTGGTGGTTAGAAATTAGCTTTAAACTCTCTGGAAGCCATATCTAATGAGTAATGTCCAAAATAGTTCCAAATGGGCTCCAAAACATATAAGTTATGTAATTTTATAAATGGAATCTAGTTTGGTAATCAAAGTAATCAAGGTAATCAAGGTAACCAAGGTAATCAAGGACCTTATACTACACTGAGACCCATTATATGTTGGTTTCTAAAAAATCTGATGCATGTATCACTTTACTCTTGTTCAGCATGTTCTCCTATGAATAAATACAGAAATAAGAGTTCAAAAAATCACAATGCATTGACTAGGTTCTAGCATTCTGTGAGTTTCATATCTTACATCTGAGTTCTAAGATTATTGTGCCATCTGACTGATATACATGTTCTTTCCTTTTTATTTTTATTTTTTACTAGATTTTTTATCTTTATGATGTGATGACTTTTTAGATAGAGCTAGGATCTAGGACTCTTGTAAAAAGTGTTTGCTAAGCTGCCTGTGTGTCTAACATGCCCTTTGAGATTAATGGTACTAATGACACAAATGACCCACCCTACAGATTAAATGAAATCACCTCAATGTAACGACGTCAGCTCATTCATATCTGCATGTTCTGAGTAATGCAGGTGTTGTCATTTATATTGTAGTATATGTATTACATTATCGCCCATCAATCACTGGTACTGTTTTAGGGAAATAAAAGGAAATGTGCTAAGATGCAGAGCTGATAAAGGAAGTTGGCCTAAATTAGATGTCTTGATAATTTAATGGTAGACAGATTCCTGTTTCAGAAAGTCTGACTCACTAAAAGAAGTGAAGGGAGAAAAGATACAAACGTAGTGACCCGAAGGGGCACGTGCACCCCAATGTTTATAGCAGCAATGTCCACAATAGCCAAACTATGAAAAGAGCCTAGATGTCCATCAACAGATGAATGGATAAAGAAGATGTCACACACACACACACACACACAAACACACACACACACTGGAATATTACGCAGCCATCAAAAAATGAAATCTTGCCATTTGCAATGATGTGGATGGAACTGGAGGGTATTATGCTAAGCGAAATAAGTCAATCAGAGAAAGACAAGTATCACATGATCTCACTGATATGAGGAATTTGAGAAACAAGACAGAGGACCATAGGGGAAGGGAGGGAAAAATGAAACAAGATGAAACCAGAGAGGGAGACAAACCATAAGAGACTCTTAATCTCAGGAAACAAACTGAGAGTTGCAGGAGGGGAGGGTGGTGGGAGAGACGGGATGGCTGGGTGATGGACATCGGGGAGGGTATGTGCTATGGTGAGCGCTGTGGATTATGTAAGACTAATGAATCACAGACCTGTATCCCTGAAGCAAATAATACACTATATGTTAATAAAAAAAAAAAGTGAAGGGAGAAGATAGAATTAAAATCAAAGACATAAAATCATAACTATTCTCTCACCCTACATTGGTGATACTAGCTAAATTTGAATTCCTGCCAATTCCCTAAAGGACGAAGCTTTCTCTTGGTTACAATATGCATGGATGTATTCTTAAAAGACTATGTAATCTAAATCTGTACAAGACTAAAAGCATCATCTATATACAAAGGAAGTTGTTCCTCTTCCTTCCCTCCAAAATAGTATGATACACCTGTATGTAGCAATTAGTTCTAAAATATGTCACAAGGGAATCTGTTACTATAATTGCTAAATTATCAAGGTTTGTGAATTATTTACTTAAAAAAAAAACACTTGCTTCTGATGTATTGAAACTCAAAGTCTTGGGTATATGCAAGATTGTTCCTATAATACCACCCATCCCTTTCAGTAATTTTCGTTTGACCATGCTTTCTTGAGTAAAACAGAAAGGAGTAAAATTTTAGCCATCATACTGGGTATGTCTCCAGGACAGGGTTAATTGACCCTAGAGGTAAGTGTGCTTACCTCTCTCATAGAATTTGATCATTCTAAAATTGTAATTGCTTTTTGACTTGTCTGTTTCTCATCGAGCTCTTTGAGGAAAGCAGTAGTACCATAGCAAATAAAATGAACTCAAAAATGTTTGTGCAGTTAATAACCAGGGTTTATACAAAAACAAAATAGGGAGTCAGTTGACTTTAAAAATTCTTTGACAGTATACATATCAGATGTACTTAAAATTATCTTACAAAAATTTGATTTGAGGAATCTTCCTGTTGCATTGCACTCTTTCTTTTTTTTTAAGCCCAGTACATTTGTACTTATTTTTAAGGAATTCTAAACTCTTTATTAACATTAATTCAATTTAATTCAGTGAGATTTATTGAGTTCCTACTCTGTGCTATGTGCTAAGAAAGCATGATGAATTAGACACAATTTCTAACCTCACACATTAGATGTGCAAAGGACTTATTATAATATAGTATGAAAAGAGTAATAATGTAGTTATAAAATACACACTTAGCATAGAAGAGGGAGGATTAAGTCTGCTCAGACAAGTCCAAAAGACTTCCTGACAGAGGTGATATCTTTGCTGAGGTTTCAAGGATGAGTAGTAGATGATCAATGAGTGAATAGTTGGGAAGGAGGGGGAAGTCATCCTGGGCAGAACAATGCATGCACAAGGAGAGACATGGAACACTATGGATGGAGACGTATGTGCAAGGGGGTGATGTGCTGTTGAATGTGGTTGGAGAGTCAGGCGAAGTGCATATTATGTATGATATTCTAAGAAGCTAGCACTCAATTTTCTAACTAAGAGTTTTAGCATGAAGTAGATATGCTCATATTTGTATTTTAGGAAGACTACATTTGTGACAGGAGGAAGATCAGAGAAGGAGAAGATAATAAGGCAGGAAGTAAAAGAAAAAAAAGCTGTGAATTGTGCAAGACTGTTGAATCTCAGATCTGTACCTCTGAAACAAATAATGCAATATGTGTTAAGAAAAAAAAAAAAAAGAAGAAGAAGAAGGTAGCAGGAGGGGAAGAATGAAGGGGGGGAAATCGGAGGGGTAGACAAACCATGAGAGACGATGGACTCTGAAAAACAAACTGAGGGTTCTAGAGGGGAGGGGGGTGGGAGGATGGGTTAGCCTGGTGATGGGTATTGAGGAGGGCACATTCTGCATGGAGCACTGGGTGTTATGCACAAACAATGAATCATGGAACACTACATCTAAAACTAATGATGTAATGTATGGGGATTAACATAAGAATTAAAAAATTTAAAAAAAAAAAAGAAAGAAAAACAAATGCTGGACAATGTATTTCAGCTTCTCAACAGAATCACTTGAAACTCCAAAGCTCAGACCCATAGAATTAGAATCTCTGGAGGTAGAAGCCCATGTGAGTGTGATTCCAAAGCGCAGTCAAGGTTGAGAACCACTGGTCTAGACAAAGACTCTTCCTTCAAGTTATTTGTGGAGAAAATGAGAGCTTAAGTAAAGTATCATAAGTCACAGGAAATGGGAAATAGAATCCAAACCTCCTGATTTCTAGCCCAGGGGCCTGACCACTAGACTGAATTACACCTAAAAACATCAGCAGATCATCGACCAGCACTCACACAGCTCCATGGCATTCATTCATTTATATCTCTACATGCTCAAAGCTAGCAGAAGGTGACTACAGTAAGAAATAAAGGCATTTTTACTTCTCCTGAGATGATGACACTTAAGATGATGACAAACAAATTAGAAAGACCTAGTACTTCAAAATGTAAAGCCAGAGAGCATATATTACAAGATATAATTAATGGTAGAGGCCCTTACTGAAAGAGTCATAGGACTTCAGAGAAGTGAGAGTTGACTCTGGAAAAGACCACTCAAGGAGGAGACAAGACTCATCAAAATGTAAACTTGAAATTATGAGTATTTTAAAAGGCAATGAATGGCATTTCGTGAACATTCAGGTAACAATCCAATTAATTCTGACAGGTATGCACATAAGTTATTGAGTTTTGCTTTTACTAGGCAAGATTTAGTAGATTCAGGAGCAGTTTACAGCCTTTGCACAATTTTTAATTATAAATCAAAATGAGATGCAGTCATTTTACTCATGGAAAGATTAGGTCAATTGCAGAAAAAATACAATTAACACTGAAGCAAAATGAGTAATTAAGCTCATGGGGCTCTGAAGAATAGTCTTTCAAAGTGTTTCCACAGATAGAGAGTAGATAATCTATTTTTAACTGGCATGGCAATAACATTCACTGTGTCTACATGTAAATATCATCAAATACAAATTTAGTGAATACTCAAGTTATTTTGAAAATAACAAAAGACCAATTTTCCATAATATCACAATCATTAGTCTTCCCATAACCATCATCCCTTCATCCCTCCTTCCTTTGCACATCTATATAACTGTGGTATTTCATCTCTCCTATGACATTGTCCACATTTAGGATTGAGTTTTGGATATCCAGGCACATTCTACTGTACTGTACATGCTCAGAAATACCCACTGTGGTTGGGAAGGGGCATAGTGAACGACTAAAAGCATGGATTCTGGCTTCAGCCTACCTGGGTTCAACCCTGGCTCTGTCATTTACCAGCAGAATCATCATAAAATAAATGAGTAAAAATATAAAATAATGAGTAAGTTACTCAGCACCTGTGTTTTAGTTTCGTCATCCCTAAAATTAGGATAATGATAGTATCTACCTTAAAAGATTGTGGTGAAGATATTTCTATCAGTTATAGTAGTTATGACAGTCCCTTGAACACAGGACAAACTCAATAAATGTTGGTTACTGGATGGATAGGTTGATGAATGGGCAAGTGACATAGAAATAAAACATCTCATAGGAGAATAATAATACCCACTACTATCAGCAGGACTTGGTTTTTTTCCTGATCTACTTCAAACCTGCAGTAACTTGCTAGACAAGTTCTATAACCTCTCTTTGACCTTTATAAGATAATGAATGTCAATACATTCTTCCTCTCTTCAAACTGACATGGAGATTAATTCTATAATATTTTTCACTGTAACATTTGAAAATCATGTCTTATAAGTGTAAAATATTATTTTATTTTATTTTATTTTAAAGATTTTATTTTTTATTATTTATTTGACAGAGAGAGACACAGCGAGAGAGGGAACACAAGCAGGGGGAGTGGGAGAGGGAGAAGCAGGCTCCCCGCAGAGCAGGGAGCCCGATGCGGGACTCGATCCCAGGACCCTGGGATCATGACCTGAGCTGAAGGCAGTCGCTCAACCAACTGAGCCACCCAGGCGCCCTGTAAAATATTATTTTAAAATATCTTAGTTTTATCCACTGCTTTCCAGAAGGAGTTGGGGAACTACTTTTGAAGGAATCCTCAAAGAACTTAATATTATATTCTTTGTTCAAGTTAGCAGATTTGGAGCATTCACATGCGCTAATTCTCTAATAATATAATGAGAGATGTCTTACTTGAGTTTGGCATCTGCTAAAGCACACATAGTGAAGACAGCTGCCACTCTCTAGGGACTGTGATAAACAGACAGAATTATGACAGTGCCTTTTAAAGAAAAGTACATTGCCCTGCCACATATTGAAAACCTCCAAATATAACAAGCATAGTTTTCCTCACCTACATAAAAGCATCAAATTGATACCTATTTGAATTAAAAGGGATCCCTTCTCTAAGATCAATGTCTTTAAGATAGACCCAAGGGTTGTGGAGGATGCTGAGTGCACAACCCAGAGGAATAAAAGTGTATGTCAACCACTGATTTGTTAGTTTCTGCAAAAGTTGCACATAGGAGATACATCGCCAGGGGCTGAGTCATTGGAGAACTTCCCAGGCTGAACACAAACAGCACAGGCCAACTTGAATTTACAACTTTCAGAAAGAAAGGAGGGAGAAAAAAAACTGCCCCGGGGAAAACCTACCATTCCACTTAGGTGGTTTGATCAATTGTGATTTATGGAAAGTTTCAAAGCCCCTGTGTTTTACTTTACGAGTTTATGTATTTAAGCCACATGTTCTGGTGCTGAAGCTGCATTAATTCTGCGTCTTGGCCTCCAGGAGGCAGAACAGGCAAGTCCATTTTACGCCAAGTGACTTTTCCTGCGTCAGAAGATTGCTGTCACTCTAGGCCTTGATCTATACCCTAAATCTTTGAAAAGCAGTGATAAATTATTCCAAATGACAGTTTCCATATAATTTCACTGCAAAGACTATTAAAGCTGGAAAGAGCCTTAGAGATCATCTAGTAACAACTTCCTGGCCTTACACGGGTGGAAATAGAGACTCAGAAAATCTATGAGCCTTGGTCAGGATCACACTGCCAGGCACTGCTGAAGTCAGAACTAGATTCCAAGGCCTCAGATGCAGAGTGTCTTCTTCAGGTAGGTTGGATTATGCTTTATATTACTGCACATGCCAGAGAACCTAATTTATTACCTGAAAACAATTCAGGACAATATGGAAGACTATAACTCAACAAAGCAATGATGTGTGAAGCATTGTTACTTAGAGTAAATATATGGGCAAAATATATAGGCAAAAGTCTAAAAGGGCAGACTGCTCATAGATATGCAGAGAAAAATATGATTAAATGCTTTGACAAAAAATGTTCGTTCTCCACTAGGTAACAGAGCACTCTAGAGTCAGTAGGGGGATCAGTAAAAAAGCTATTTGCAAAGATTTCAAAGTCATTTGTCCTCATCTAAAATATTTACAACCTATTTCAAAATCTCATTTTTTATCACTGACTTCGTTATGATTCAATCAGATATACATGCTCAGTCAACTACAAGTATTTCTTTCATGCCTACTATATACCCTTTAATGCTATTCTCAGTGATACGCAGAAGAATAAAGATGTCTGAATTTGCAAAGCAAAATTAGCTAAAGAAAAAAAGAAATACTTTATAATACTCACCAAAGAGTAGATTTATATGTCCAATACATGATGCTTATTAACAGAGAACACTGACTTTCCGTTCTCTCAATATCTGTATTATATAGATATATAGTATATATAGCTATAGATATACATCTGTGTGTGTGTGTGTGTGTGTGTAGCATCTCCCTTGACCTTGGCTTTGTTCCTGGAGCACAAAGTAGCCAATGCACTAAGAGTAAACTTTTCTTTGACTTGGGAATGTTAATCCATTAAGGCTATTTAGAAGCTTAGAAAAATTCTTGGATAGGACAATCTTCCAACAAAGGGTGAATGAAAAAGTATAATTTAGTGGTATTGCTGTATAACAGGCTACAAAACTAAACCTTGAGTCAGAGCAACTTTTATTTAAGTTTATACCTTTCAGCAGCAAGGTCCAATTTTTCCAAATCATTTGCCTTCTGATGCTTATAGTTATAAGAAGCTAGGAAACCAGGTTATTCTGCAGGATGTGGTATCCCAGAATCAAAACAGTGCCCTTTGAGCAATTAGAGAAGGCAGTGCCTATCTGGACAGACTTCAGAGACCTAAATGTTTGTCTGGACCGATGTTAGTGTCTGAAAGTCTACCAGTTGGGAAGTATTCATGCAGGTCCTCTTATAACAAACTAAACAAATAAATAAAAACGTGTGTTTCCTTATTGCATAAGTAATATGTATTCATTTTAGAGTAATCATAAGGTAATGTAAGATAGTGATGAACAAAAAGCGAAAAAAACTCATATTCTTATTACTCACAAATAAGTACCATTATGCATGAGCATAGTCCTCACATCCCATATATATATATATATGTATGTATAAATTTTTTTCTAAAAAGGAAATTTGGGACATTTTATGTTTTATCATTTGCTTTTTTAATTTCTCTCCACATACAGAAATCTTCTCCCTTTACATCATTTTAAATATCTGTATAGTATTCCTTTGCAAAGACCTAAGTTTTTTACAAATCCCCTAACATTGGACATTTTGTTTAGTTTTCAATTTTCTAATAAGATGAGCAATGCTGCCTTGAATTTCTTTGCAGGTAAGTATTAGAACAAATAGATGACATCCTATTCCTGAGGATAAGTTTTAATTCGAATTCCTAGTTTAAGAATATGCTCATTTTTAATGGTGATCTACTCTCCCTGGGTGGGCCTAAGCCAAGCCAGAGGAGGGCTGCCCCTTCATGGGAAGGAGACCCCTCTCGGTCACTCTCCCCCTGGACGGGTGTGTGGAGAGTGGGGGATGGGGAGCTGCGCTGCGCGGACCTGACCTGACCCCACCCTCCTGCCCTCCGCCTCCCTGCATGGGCGGCGTCCTGTGACTGCGGCTGGCCCTCGCCTGCCTCTTGGCCGTGTTGCCAAGGGCGCTCCCCCAGGCGGAGAGGGCCGCAGGGCCCCGGGCTGCTGACTCCTGGCCCTCTGAAGGCCTCCAGGTCTTCGGGCAGGTGCGGAGATCAAGCGGTGGCGGCGTCTCCTGGTCCCAGCAAGCTCTTCCGGTCAGCGCTGCGGGAGGAGTGCCTGAGAAGCCGAGCCCAGACGGTAAGAGAGGCCTAGCGCTCCCTCTGGGGCAGGTGCCTCGTCGTCCCACTGGCGCGGGGGGCCGGGGGGTGGCACTGGCTTGGCAGCGCGGGCCTCCGTGCACGTGGGCGTGTGAGCCGCCACCACCCGAGCCAGCTATGGGCGCCTAGCCATCTGGGACTGTCGTTTCGCCCCACGTGTGTGCTTTGGTTCTCTTGCCCCCCACCCCCCTTTTTTTAATTCTCTTGCTTGGAAAAAAAAAAGAATGCTAATTTTAAAGCTTTTGATATTATTTCTAAACTGCTTTGTGGACAGGCAATACTAAAGTAAAATCCCTCCAATACTGCCGATGCTGGGTGTTCTAATTTTGTTTTATCTTTGGCAATTTGACAGCAAGAATTCAGCACAGGACATTGTTGTATTATAGGGCCTCTTATTCAATGAAGCATTTAGGGAGAACTTATTTCTGGGAAAGAGCATCCACTGTGTAACAACCCCGTGCTACATGTTGGAATACGAAGGCAGTAGTGGGGTGGTCCTTGCCCTTAAGAACCTTCCATCAAGAGGGGAAGGCTAATAGGTGTGAAGCCTCCAAAGGATGAAGAAGTGGGGGTTTAAGGAGAAGCTGCTTTCAAGAGAGTAGGGTTAGTGCAAAATGTGTGGTGAGCAAGTTTGCCTAGATCAGCCACAGGATGGAGTTTATTCAAATGAATGCCTGGGGGTCTAAGGCTCATTCTCCCTTGGCTCTGCTGAGCAGGCTGGCAGGGGGCTGGTTACATTTGTAATAAATGGTTCGTGTCTGCATAAAGGAACAATGGAGCAGTAATTTTTCTTTTCTGGTGGTCCATTACCACTGTCCTTTATGTGAAATGATAACAGTGGGCTCTCTCCCATCCCTATCCTTGAAATGCTTTCCTCCCATTGGGGCCGCTGATGCGTGGTTATGCAAGAGGACCTCATTTTTGACATGTTGGGTCACTGTGTTCCCTGCAGTGTGCGGCTCATCATAATTCTTTATACTTCTGCTTATGCTTTTTTAAAAACAAGATTAAAATGCATGTGTAGCACATATTATCAATCCCCAATGTCACTTAAGTGAACTCTGTGTGTTTATACAGCTGCTGACTCCTGAGATACCCTCTTGGGAAGTAGACAAAAGTTCTGAATGTAACTTTTGGTAAATCAGAAAATAGTACAGCCTGAATTTAAAGAAAAAAAATTAAAGTTTTTAAACTCAACAGCCTTGCCAACAGGGACAATGGCTATGCCCATAAAAGATCTGTGTCTCAGGCATGTTATTGGGAAGTGATAGCCAATATTTGGAACATAGGAGGTATTTATTTGTTCTTTAAAGAAAACTAGAGTTTTGCAGGATTGCAATACTTTGCCCTAATTATTTATTTGTTTCTTTTAATTTATGAGTAGCAAAATCTGGAAATAATCCATTTTTTTGTGGGTCTTTCCAACTGGAAGTTGTAGCATCTCCCCTGCCCTGGGGGACTTCCCTGTTCTATGCAGCTGTGCCGATCCCCACCCAGTTCCTGCCTCGGGTCCTCTTGGAGGTACTTTAGGCTTTCACCCCACTTCCTCTGCCTCTTGTTAAACAACTCAGTTACCTCAGTTTACACTGTGTCCATTGACTGGCCCAATAATCCTTTGAGGTAGATACAGCTGAGGAAGCTGTATCAGCGAGAATCAGAGAATTGTTGGAGGTCCCCATCTTTTCTGAGGGGCCACAGGTCATTCTGCACCTTTCTCTAGGGATCAGTCAAAAACAGGTTGTATGATGACTCTCAGCAATAAACTCTTCTGCCTTGGTGGTTGGGTGGGAGTGAGGCTGGGTTAGTGCCCTCCACTGAGCTATCCCTGTCTGTCACCACAGCTCTAATTTTCTTTTTTTTTTAAGATTTTATTTATTTATTTGACAGAGAAAGACACAGCGAGAGAGGGAACACAAACGGGGAGCGGGAGAGGGAGAAGCAGACTCCCTGCCGAGCAGGGAGCCCGATGCGGGACTCAATGCGGGACTCGATCCCGGGACTCCAGGATCATGACCTGAGCCGAAGGCAGTCGCTCAACCAACTGAGCCACCCAGGTGCCCTCTAATTTTCTTTCTCTGTTCTTTCAAAGATCTTCCAGTTACAGATGGTTTCTTTCCATTGTTTATAAATTTTAAGGTATGAAGGGAAGTCTGCTGATGATGAATGATCAGATTCATTGTCATTTGAAACATACATGTACTAGTATATGTGTGGGGAGCAATCCACACATGTCTCTCCTCTCTCAGACTCTGTCCTATTTCACAATGAACTCCTGAATTTTAACCCTAAACACATTCTGTCATGTGTTAATTTACCCATTAAACAAACACTTAGGGAGCTGCCACTTTCTTAGACTGAGTTTACAATGAGTTTACAATTCCCTATCAATGCCTTTCCCTTCCCCCTCTCACCCCATGGGAGCTCACAACAAAAGAGATTGTCGAGCCTTCTTCCTCCTGGTCTAGTGGTGTCCATATTGCCAATACCCAGTACAAGTCCCAAGCATCCCAGGGGCCTTACCTGGGAACGTGTGGTCCTACACACAGACTGATGAGATAGTGCAGACCTAGTTTACTGTGGGTGTGGGTGTGGGTACTGCTCTGTTGGGCTGTGGGACATGTAGGGGAGAAGGAACAGGGATGTGATGAGTGAGTTACTGAGCTGAATCATTTGAAAAGGCTGGAGGCTCTGGAGGGGATAACTTGCAGCAGCCTGGGTCCGGATTCACACAGCAGAACCTGTAGCATTTGTGGGGTGAAACTTAGATGAGGCGGGAGAGCAGAGCTTGTTGAGAAGAATTAGCCCTGGGGTTCCTGATTGGCAGCCTACAACAAGATTGACAGCCACGATCACCTCTCACATATTTACCTGCAAGAGACCTCCAACCAGCTGGGACTTGCCTGCACTCTTGCTCCCTGCCAGTCTCTGCCACATGGCAGTCAAAATAACCTAAAAACAGACTGGTACCTTCTTCATAATTCCACTGGCTTCTTGTCACATTTAGAATAAAACTTGGGCATTAAGCTGGACTACAAGGTCTGTTAGTTGGCCCTCCGCTTGCGTCTCATCTTCTACCACTTCCCTTTCTTCTGCCCAGCCACATGGGATCCTTGCTGCTTCGAGCATTCCTGCCTCACACATTCTCTTTGTCTACTTCTTCTCCCCATTAAATGTTCCTTGCTGAGATTTAGGATTCTATTAAGATCTCACTTCCTCAGAGAGGTACTCTCTGATGGCTGCTATCTAAAATAACACCCACTGTGTCTCTTTAGTTAGCCTCTTCCCCTGCTTCATTATATATTTTATAGTACTTATCACTGCCTGACATTCTATTCTATTCCCATTTGTTGTTTGTCATACTCAGTAGAATGTAAGCTCCATGAGGGCTGGGGTCAGTCCTTCTTGATCACAGTTCTGTTTTTAATGCCTAGGACAGTGCTCATGATGAATGACTAAATTAACTAATTAATTAATTCAGTAATGCTCTCAGCCTATATTAAAGAATTTATTGAGAGGTTTGGATTCATATATGCAATCAGTTACAGAACCATTCAATCAGTGTATATGCTGTGCTAATCTTGATGCTGATTTCACTTTACTTCTTAACTAACAAGACAATTCAGTGATGACCCATTTTGTGGCTGAAAGGAAATATACTAGGTATTTAATGTAAAACTAGTAGTTTGTTGAGGTGAAAGGTAGAGCAGTAGTAGGCCATTTAAAATACATAAGGGGAAGGAAAATGCCTTCATTCATCTATTCATTTATCCACTAAGTCAACAACTATTTGTTGGTTCCTTCTCCATACCAAGCTGAGCGGTAAGCCTTGAGAGTGCAGTGGTGAAAAACAGCAGACTCAGTACTTGCCCTCAAGGAGCTTAGAGTCTAATGGGAGAGTGTCTTAGTCCACTGGGACCCCTCTAACAAAACTACCATAGACCAGGTAGCTTATAAACAACAGAAATTTATGTCTCACAGTTCTGGAGGCTGGGAAGTCCAAGATCAAGGTGCTAGCAGGTTTAGTGTCTGGGGAGAGCTTGATTCCTGGTTCATAGATGGTCATCTCGCTATGTCCTCATATGGACAGGGCAAGGAGCCTTTTGGGGACCTCTTTTATTAGGGCACTAATCTCATTCATGAGGGCTCTACCCTCATGACCTAATCACCCCAAAGGCCCCACCTCCAAAAACCATCGTGTCAAGGGTTAGGTTTCAACATATGAATTTGGAGGTACAGAAACATTTAACCTATGGCAAGAGATTAACTAAACAAATACTGGGAAATCAATTTAAAATTTTGGGCAAGTACTAAAAAGGTGGCTCACAATGTGCCATGAAATTAAATAAAGGCAACTCAACCTGTTGTGGGGAGTAGAAAATTCTTCCCGAAGGAAGTGATATCTAAAATGAAACTGGAAGGGTAAAGGAGTTGCCCAAGTCAGGAAGAGGAGACCAGCATCCCAGGCAGGGGAGCAGCATGTGCAAGGGCCCTGAGGTACATTGAGGTTTGGTTTAGTTAATTGGAAAAGCTGAAAGGAGATCCAATATGACTGGAAAATACAGAATGGGCAGGTTCAGGATAGGAAATGAGCCTGGTGAAGCTAATAGAAGCTGGGTTTGTAGGATCAACACAAATCCGTCAAGAGAGTTAAGAGATGGATAACACAAAAAAATTTATCTTTTAAAAATATCACGTTGAATAGAGTGTACACAGTAGATTGAAACATGGCAAAATTGGAAAAAGGGAGGTAAATTAGGGGCTATTGAAGTAATCAAGACAAGATATGATAACTTGGACTAGAGAAGTGACAGCACAGATAGATAAAAGTAGGTGGATCCAGGGGTGCCTGGGTGGCTCAGTCGGTTAAGCGTCTGCCTTCAGCTCAGGTCATGATCCCAGTGTCCTGGGAATGAACCCCTCACCAGGCTCCTTACTCAGCAGGGAACCTGCTTCTTACCCTCTGCCTGCCACTCCCCCTGCTTGTGTGCACGCTCTCTCTCTCTCTCACTCTCTCAAATAAATAAATAAAAACTTTAAAAACAAAACAAAAACTAAGTGGATCCTAAAAATAATTAGGAGGTAAAATAGACTCTTTTGGTGACTAAACATGGAAGAGAAGAGAAGGAGGAGGTATCAAGAATCTGTTATGAGCTTAATTGTGTGCCCTCTGAAATTTATGTTGAAGTACCTCAGAATGGGATCTTATTTGGAAATAAGGTTGCAGATGTAATTAGTTGATCTCCATTAGATTACACTGAAGTATAGGGTGGGCCTTTAATCCGGTATGACTGGTATCGTTACAAGGGGGAAATATGGACACAGACATGCACATGATGAGAATGCCATGTGAAGATGAAGGCAGAGATTGGAGTGATGCATCTAGAGGCTACAGAATGCCAAAAGATTGCCAGCAAACCACCCGAAGCTAACTGAGAAACACGGAACACATTCTCACAGCCCTCAGATGGAAGCAACCCTGACCACACCTTGATCTTGGACTTTTAGCCTCCAGAACCATGAGACAATAAATTTCTATTGTTTATGTCACCCAATTTGTGGCTGTGTTACAACGGCTCTAACAAACTAATATACCGTAATTGTCCCAAATCATGTCCCCTAACGGGATCCCTGCTGAAGCACAGTGGGCAGACATGGAGGTGCCTTTTCTCACCTCCTTTACCCCAGAAATAACCGTCCCTACCAAAGACCTTCAGAAAGCAGATTGAGGAATCAAAGGTGTAGACTAGAGAATGATTTATCTATTGATCCAGCCATTCATCTAGAAACAGTCATTCCACCAAAATTCTTTGGAAGCTACGCTTTTCAAATGCTAGATAAATCTTGAAGTGTTACCCATTGTATTGAAAGAAAGCACTTGTTTGGGGGTGGTCAGGAAAATTATAGTCAAAATCTTAGATTCAGTTGAACAATGAGAAAATTTGGCTGACCTTCAAAAAAGCATTCCTAATAATAAAAGCTATTATTCTGCAAAGAGTTTCCCAGAGGAAGTGGTAATAATCCCATAGTTTGAGTCATAGGAAATTTTGCTGGACAGAACATTCAATAACACACTTTGGGGAACAATCTTAAATTATAAAGGCGAATAAGCAGGATTACTTCATTGTTTCCCCATCTTTATTTTCTATAAAAGCTCCTTGTGGAGACTTTCACGACATGGGTGGCCAAATTATAATCACTGAATGATACAGTGGAAGATGAATCAAAATGTCGTGATTGTTCTTTTCACTCCTATTTCTGACTTTTATTTGCAAGCCTTATCCTCTGGATTCTTCCTCCTTAGCATTTTCAATTAATACCCTCCATTTTTCAATATTTTCTATTATTGTTCTTTGTACTTCAATTTCAGGGGTTTAATTAAGATATGGAAGCTACAGATAGTCTGGGTTCACACATCTTTTGGGGTAACTATGACAATAGTCTTTCAGGTTCAGACAAACTCTTGAGAGAGAATTTGCCCAGTTCCCATGCCTTTAATGGTGTTTTAATATCACCTCACATTGTTAACAGGAAATTAGCAACAAGATAATCCTCACATATTTTCTTTTGAAATGCTTACATTTTGTGTTTAAAGAACTTAGTCTTAGCTCCCTGGCAACTTGTAAATTGCTTCCTAATCTATTTCTGCATTTCCAGGTGTCTTACTTGGGAGAAGAGGGGGGCAGTCCTAGGGCTACTAATTAGCCCAAAGCAAAATATCAGGAAGCTTTGAAAATGTTATCCCCTTCCAGCCCAACTGACTTATCACCTAAGACTCATCCATGTCTGCCCAAGGAAAACAACCTGCTCCTCAGGAAGTGTGGGGACTGGTCCACATCAGAGGGAACCAGATGCTTATAGAGCCTAAGAATGGCTTTGTTTTTCCCGCATCTGTAACAGAGACACGGGGCTCATAGGACCCATGGGTCTGGTGAGATACCTTCCTAAGGCCACATCCATGGTGTTCAGATTCAGTGGTCATTTCTGCCTAGGATGCCACTACAGCTTGGTTTAGGGGTCTCAGATCGGGTAGCACAGTATGAAGAACAGCTTAGGTAAGAAATAATTTCTCAGGTAGTCTTCGTTACCGAGAAGCCTTTCCGCAATTCATTAGCCTTCCTTGACATCTCAGCTCTTCTTTTCTATACAGTTCTGAGGCTCTCAGGCAAATCTCCAGCAAAGAAAATTCTTTTCATCCTTTCCGTGCCCCTGAATACAATGCTCCATCAGATAGAGGTTGTGAAGGATCACAGTTCCTAGCAAGCAAGTTGACCTAGGAAAGAGAAAGTTTTGAGCGCAAAAGTTTTGTTTGTTTGCTTTGTTTTAAGAACTCAGGAGGCAGCAGCAAATCATTTCTGAATGGGAGAAATATAAATTATTGTCTTTGCTATGTACTGTGTGTGGGTATCCGGTATGTCAAATCCTCCATCCTCCTTTCACCTCTCCCAAACACATCCAGTACAAGGGATCATACACTTCTCTCTAAACTCTCACCAGCTCTGGGGAAGAAGAGGGTCAGTGATCCTGGAAGCATGTGGCCCGTGACACTGAGGTGAAGGTGTTTCTTACTGCTGTTATAGCAAATTATCACAAACTTAGAGGCTTGAGCCAATATACATTTATTATCTCACAGTTCTGTGGGTCAGAAATCTGGGCTGGCTGGGCAGGTTTCTCTGCTTAGAGTCTCACAAGGCTTAAATCAAAGTGCCACTCAGCTTGGTTTCTATTAGAAGGCTCTGGGGAAAAAAATCTGCTTCCAGACCCATTCAGGCTGTTGGCAGAACTCAGTTCCATGTGATTGTAGGAGTGAGGTCCCTGTGGTCTTGCTTACTGATGGCTGGGAGTCATTCTCAGCTTCTAGAGGCTGTCCTTGTTCCTTGGTTCAAGGCCCTTTTCCTCCAGCTCCAGATCCTTCTTGACGGATCCATCCATAAGATGGAGTCCTTTTTATGCTTTGAATCTCTCTGACCTCCCTTTCTGTTACATGTCTCTTGCTCTCCTATTCTGTTGCATCTCTTTAACTATTCCACCTTCCTTTTCTGGTTTTAAGGGTTCTTTTGATTACAATGTGTCAACCAGGATAATTTCCCTGTTTGAAGGTCAACTGATTAGTGACCCTACTTACATCTGCAGTGTGCCTTCATAGCAGCACCTAGGTTAGTGTTTTAATAATCAGAGCAGGGGGATCTTGTGGGGACATCTTTAGAATTCTCCTACCACAGGGAGCATGACAGGGACATGACTTCAGGTCATCTGTGTAAACCAACTCTTCTGCTATCTTGGAATTTCAACAGAGGCCCTAAAAACGGAGAACAAAAATGTGGATGCCAAATGATCCCACATCCTAATGAGCTGTTGTCCACATGCTAAGCAATTATGACATTTTTTCAGCCCCTCACCTGCTCCTGCTGCATGGGAGAAGGATTCACTGGTAGTGAGGGCTGTTTGAGAGAGTTTTGTCAGTGTTATGCACTCTGAGCTCACCTGCACCCCTGATGAAGGAAAAAGGCATGCTTCCTTCCACTTTCTGCTGAGGAAATGCTATTTCAAGATAACCACTCAGAGAGCCTGGCGTTCAGTCCCTAGAATTTGAGGAACGCAGAGACAGGTATCAGCCTCAGGCCTGGAAAGTTAAAGAGGCTTCCTCTGCTACCAGCTACATAAGGAATAGTCTGCACTTTCAGAGTTTGATGGGGCAAGGAAAGACACCTTGAATTTCCCAAGGGTCAAGAGTTCATCTTGGGAGACAGCCAGTCTTGGGTCCTTCCAAAAGGGACTCTGCCCAAGAGTACTTTTTTAAAGGAATGAGATGGCCCAGCAGAGAAAGCAGCTAACGGAGGAGAAAGGTATCAAGAGCCAGCCACAGGAGGGGACTGGAAGAGGGAGAGCCCCAGTCATGAGGGAGAGGGTCTCCAAGGAACCCAATAAGCAGTCTACAAAGAAAGAATCAGAATTTGGAATTTGCAATATTTGGACAGCACCCGCACCAGATCACAACCATATCGTCCAAGCTAGACAGTTCTCTGCCTTATCTACCCCTGGAGAGAAGGAGAAAGAAGAGAAGTGGCCTGGGCCGACATGAGCTGCAAAAAGGGGGCTATTTTACACTGGAAGAGAGTTTGTATTTTATGATTATTACACTGGACTGGCCTGGATTGGAAGAACTACAGTAATTTCCTGAAGTTTCATCTGAGGGGTGGGTTAAGAACTATTCAACACAGGAGGCTGAAAGGAGATTAGTGATAAGGAATAAAATTTGGCTTGTATCCTCTTAAATCATGCTTGTTCAATAAGATGGTTTGTGTTATATGTGTCATTAATTGCTGACATCACTTATATCTCAGAATCATTTTCACAGAGAGGAGATCATCTCTCAGCTTTCTTTTTACCTATTTAAATAATGTCAGTTCCTTCAACTGAGTGTTTTAGTCATCTTTGAACAACTCCTGAAAAATCATCTCTCTGTGGCTTCCATCAAGAGCCAAGGTAATTCCGTATACCTTGGCTCCAGGTTTTATAGCTCTAAACTTTAAGGGGGGCTGAACAAAATAACCTCTACAGATATTTCCAGCTCAGTAGTTATAAAATGAATTGTAGCTTTCTCCAAGGTCTCTTTGCCTTAGTTAACAGATTAGTGGTCCCCTTAGAGTTGAATCTGATAAACTCACTAACAGCTCTCTACCCTTCACAGAACACTTGGTTCCATGTAGAGACAACTCAGGGAATAATCTCCATACTTCATCTCCCATGGTCATCTTCAGTCACCTCCTCCTGGGACCCATCTTCACTTCATTTTGCCATGCTCCAACCCTACTTTTCTCAAATTGCCAACAAGTGTAGTCCTCACTTTAGAACCCCCATTCACTACCATCTCACTACATCTCCAATACTAGAGGCCTCTGTTAGAAAGGATGTTGGTGCAGGTTTTTAAAAAAGATTTAGGTAGTTATTTTTAGAGAGACAGTGTGTGTGTGCACAAGTTGGGAAGAGGGACAGAGGGAGAGGAAGAGAGAGAATCTCGAGCAGATTTCCTGATGAGTTTGGAGCCTGACAAGGACTTGATCTTGCAACACTGAGATCATGACCTAAGCTGAAACCAAGAGTCCAACACTTAACTGACTGAGCCACCCAGGGACCCCAAGGATGTCAGTGCCATTTTGACAGAAACACTTTAACACTGCTGGATATCCCAGAAGAATAAACTCTGGGGAAAAGAACACTGGCATCAAAGCAAAGCTCAATTTATACACCATAGCAAGTTTTGATAGCTATAAACCTGACATGCAAATAGAACATTTTATGGCATATCCCTACATTTAGATTAAAGTGCTTTTTAATAGAATATGTAATTTACAAATATAAAAGTGCATTTAAATTGCCCACAAATGAGTTTTTAAGGCACTTAAGAGTATCAGGAATATAAAATGCAAATGATTAGATGAGTCATGATGCTAAAACTCATCATTTAAATAGCAATAACTATATAAGGAGTAACTATGTAGTATTAAGACAGAATTCTCAGGATGCCTGGGTGGCCCAGGCAGTTAAGCATCAGACTCTTGATTTCTGTTCAGGTCATGATGTCAGGGTTGTGAGATTGAGCCCCGTGTTGGGCTCCATGCTCAGCAGGGTGTCTGCTCAAGATTCTCTCTCTCCCTCGTCTTCTGCTCCTCCCCCAAGCATTCGAGAGCTCTCAGTCTCTCAAATAAATAAATCTTTTAAAAAAAGACAAAATTCCCCAAACTGTGTATGAAGCCTGTTTTATTACTTTAAAGTTATATCTTATATAGGCACATTGTTACCTTTTATGTTTAAAAGGCACCATTATGGATGGTGCAAAACCATGTTGTATGTGACAGAGAAGATTTGAGATCTATAGCCAGCTTTGTCACTTCTCCATACCTCCAGCATCCAGTATGCACAGGCATTGCCATTTACAGTTCTCCTGACTTTACTCAGTGTGAGCCATGCTTCTTCCTGATTTCTTCATTGTCTTACCAGCACCCTGTGCTTATCTGCTTCTATATCATCTGACTGAAGATAAAGCTTGAGATTGGAATTTAGGGAGCCCCTCACAGCATTTTTCTCTTGCTCTTGCCTCACGTCAGATCATCAAACAGCCCCACTATAAGTCATTGTCTCATATATCAAGTTCAAAATAAGTGGGCCAGTGAAATTACAGGATCATGGGCCCTTGGTCCAGCCTGGCCATTGGATGTTAATAACAGCTGTTGAGTGATGCTGTGGAATCTGATCAAAACCATTAGAATAATATCAATAACTAATAGAATTATGCTGTGTCAAAAGGCAAGACTGTACAACAATTTTCATAAATGCCTCAAAAGAATATTATAGGCAGCCATGAAAATATCTGGTAGGGAAAGTCAACCTAGTCTAGGGGCCCTAAAAAGCTTCTCTGAGGAAAGGACATCCAATCTGAGATCCAGGAGATGAATATGTTATCCAGTATGAAAGAAGAGAACATTCAAAAAGGAATGTATGAGAATCTGGTAGATTGGTAGAACAAAAGAGAGAGAAGGAAAAGAGTTGATTTAAGCGAGAGTGGTTCAGATGTTGCAGGTTGATAATTAGAGAGAGGCAGGAGTGCTTGGGAGAGAGAGTCTAGAAGCCATTATACTAACTGGAGACAGAAATGATGTTGGTTAGGACTAAGATGTTGCAGAAGAGATGAAGAGAGATGGGTATTTAGAAGATACACTTAACACTGATGATCAATTGCATATGGTGGGTGAGGGTGTTTCTCACTTACACACTTGGATAGATGGCAGTGCCATTTACTAAGCTAGTGATCATTAGGGGAAAATTGAGTTGTTGGGGATGGAAGGAAGAGATGAGTTTTGGGCTTACTGATGTTAAGGTACCTGTTAAATATCCATGTAACAACGTTGAGTAAACCATTAGCTTGGGGCTCAGAAGAAAGGTCTGGACTGGGAATATAAATTTGATGGTTATTAAAGATGTTATATGAAGCCATCAGGGTAGATGAGGTTCCCTAGGGAGAGCATATAGAAAGAAATTAGATTTAAATGAAGAAAACAGAAGAGGGCCTCTGACCAAGCCTTAGGGCTTGCCAGTCCTTTATTTATTTATTTGTAAAGATTTATTTAGTTATTTGGGGGGGGTAGGGAGGGGCAGAGGGAGAGGGAGAGAGAATCTCAAGCAGACTCCTCAATCAGCTGGGAGCCCGACATGGGGCTTAATCTCATGAGCCTGAGATCACGACCTGAGCCAAAACTAAGAGCTGGATGCTCAACCAAATGTGCCACACAGGCCTCCCCACTCCAGTACTCTAAAAGCTGGAGAGAAGATAATGGGTTGGAAAAGCTGGAGTTACGAGATGATAACTACTAGTGTGTTGTACCCCAGAAGCCAAGGGTATTGGAGTATATCAGAAAGGAGCAAATTACCACTAGAATAAAGTGTAAAGTGTAATGAGATGTCAAGTGAAATGAGAACTAAAAAAAAAAAAAAAAAAAACAACTTTATGATTTAGGAACAGGGAGGTCTCTGCTGATCTTACCAAGAGCTGTTTAGAGAGTGAATAGCATGAATAGGAATATAATGGCATGAGTTCTCAGTGCTTGAGAGCTGTGAAGTGCAGAGTAGAAACAACTCTTTCAAGCTGGTGTGACCAAATGTCCAGTATTACCCAAGATTAGGTTGCAGTTTGGCCTGTTGTCCTGGACAAACTATTAACGGTGCCCTCCTTCATTCTCAACCACGTCCTGTTTGAGTGACAAATTATGCATCGCCCTATGTGAAGGGTAGGGTTAGGGTAGAATAGCAATCCTTAGCTCTTTGGTGCAAAAGAGTGACAGCACAGAGCCATGAATGAATCCACATTTGAAGGCAGACAGCCCTGAGCATAATTTTCAGTTCTACTACTTCTTGGCTGAGGGAACTTGGGCAAGTCTGTCTAAGGTTTCTGAGGCTAACAGGACTTACATTTCAGGATAGAGTGCAGGTTTCTCGTAAAGTGCTAATATATAGTGCTTAGCAAATATGAGTTCCTTTCTCTTTGTTCCCTATGACTTTTTTTTAACCCTTGTTGTAATGGTTTGGCTTCATTTCCCTTCCTCTCTTTTCTCCTTTCTCTCCCTTGCCTCACCCTAAAACAACTCAAAGACAAAGAAAAAGTTCTTATTTTTATATTGCTAACAAAGCACTCTGTCTGTGTAACATGTTTCATCCTTCAGAATAATTGGTGACCCAGTCTTCTGTCCCGTTATTCTAACTGGGCAAATATATTGATACCCAACTCACTCATGTCAGTACATTGCAACTGGTACTTACTGAGTGTTGCTTGGATAGAAGTGTATGATGTGATCCTTTTTCTCAAGAACCGCCTTTTGCAGGGAGACAACGTACTGTGCATAATACTTCTCCTGTTGCAATTCCTCTACCTTTGCTGGTGGCTCCCATTTATTGAGTCCCTTAGATGTACTATGATGGACAGCTAGCAGCTTACTGCATTAAATCTTGACATTGCGCAAGGCATTACTATAATCATTCAGTTTCACAAATGAGGAAAACTGAAGTCCAAAGACATGAAACAAACTGCTCAGAATTATAGAGCTCATGTGCATCTAAACTGGGGTCTGAATCCTGATCCACCTGACAGCACAGCCCATGATCTCTCCATTTCTCAGTGGCATCGAAAACAAATAAAATACCATTTCAATATTTCAGAGTTAAATTAATGTGCTATTTGTATATATTATTTAAAGTTTTTAATTAGAAAGTAAAACAAAATCAATTTCTGAAAGGGTAACATTGATTCTAATTACATGTCAAAAGTAAATGGGACATTATAAGTAGAAGTCAAAATGTGCACTCACTGAGCAGACAATAAGTGCTTGGGGTGCTCAGGAAAGAGAGAGGGCACCCCCCAAACCGAAGGTACTGGTGGAGGCTACAGGAAGAGGAGGGACCTGAAGGGTCTAGAAGCATAGTTTACGCAAGTGATTGTCTAAGATAGACAATGTGCTTTACAACGTGTGAAACTGGAAATGCTTCCCAAGGGATTACATGTATAGATTTCCAAGGTCTTCTATCTCCTCAGCCTTGACTATTTAAAGCAAATTTTCACTTAAATGCCCTTGAAGTCAAATTGGATGGAACCAGCCCTGGTACATTCCAATAGCTCCAAAGCTTCCCTGACATGGGGGACTCTCACTTTACAAGCAGAGATAGCTGTCCAGGCTTCAAAATTACAGTTTCCTGCAGTTTACCAATAGCACATTATTTGTTTTTAGTTCTTGTCTCTAGCGCTGAAATAGTACAGACTTTCGCATGATTTAAAGTGTCCACTTAGAAGCTCGCCGAATAATGCTTGACTTTCATCACTGCTGAAAGGGTACTTAAAGCACCAGCCCTGCGACTGTGTCGTCTTCTGCAGATCAAGGTTGATTAATAACAAGATTGCCTCACCCTGGCATCGTGCCTTTCATCTGAACAAGACTGAAGCGATTCCTGGAAAACGTCCAGTTTTCTCTTGCCGCAGTGGTGGGGTGTGCTGACAGCAGGGGCAGAAAGGAAGGGCAAAGTTAGCATTTGTGTTTAGGCTGGGGGGCAGGGAGTGAGAGGATTGAAATCCATCCTCTACATGGTCTTAAGGTTCTGCAGGCTTGTGGCACAGGGTTGACATCGGGGGTGGGCGTGTGATCATGCTTTCTCTCTGAAGCTAGGCAGGCACCATTTTATGGGCAAGCTTTCCGGAAAATGTTGATACCATTAGTGGGTGGGGGTCTAGGCACTTCTCCCGCCTTTCTTCTGAAAACAAGCAGGCTGTCCTTCTCCATAAGAATTTTCAATCCGTACTCCGTGGAAGTTTGCCATGGATCTGTGGCCAGTTTTAAAAGCAGAGCTCTGGCTATGGAGATTTTTGTAAAGGACTCCCCTCAACACACACACAGACAATTTTCATCGAGAGTAAGGAGAGTGTGTCAGTATTTTCTCCTGACTTCTACTTCACCATGTCTTGTGGCGTTGATGCCTACCTCAGAGCACCCTGGGAGCATAATGTACACAGTGAAATCCATGGGAAGAAAAGGTTTTGTGTTGTATCTGACAGATGAAGGAGTTACCTGTATTGGAGGGCCTTCACTGAGTGTTGACCTTTAGGTATGGAGAAAAGTAGGTCCAGCCTTCTGGGCCAAAACAGAGGTTGGTTTTTCTTTAACAACCACTTGCTGATGATCTTGATGTACTTGGAAGCTGTCCCAGCATTCCAAAGAATGTAGTGGATATTCGTTCATTCGTCAAACTATAGCGAATGGAAGGCTCTGCTACCATCTCCTTGATTTGCATGAATTTGTTGTTGGAATTCCAGCCTCTGGTTTAATTGGACATCCATGTAATAGTTATTTAAGTCAAGCTCACTACAGAGTGGGTAACACATTCTTCATCAAAATTAGAGGTCAATAAGCTGACATTGAACTCTTTACCAAAATCCACATTTGAATTATTTTAATTTAAATACAGGTCTGCGAGTTTATAGAACTAAAGATTACAAGTGAAAAGAAATCATGTTCTTTCTATAAAACTTAGAAAGAAAGAGGGACATGTGGTGAGTCTTAAGAATCTGCTATATTCTAGAAATTGTCTGAGTGCTACATCACTAGTCTAGTGGGCCTACAGGAAGAGCATTGAGCCAAAGAGTATTATTCTCAAGACTTAAGATGAACAGAATTTGTCTTGCTAAACTTCGGACTTGCTTGGGACCCATCACCCCGTTCTTGTTTCCGGTTTCTCCCTTTAGGAATGGGAATACCTATCCTTTGCCTCTCCTACCACTGTATTGTGGAAGAGCATAACTTCCACGGGTTCACAGCTGGAGAGAAATTTTGCCTCCAGTTTCACTGATACCTGATTTAGGTGCTATTTGGACTTTGGACTTGGAATTGATGCTGGAATGAGTTAAGAATTTGGGGTTGTTGGCAGGGAGTGAATGCTTTTTGTATACCAAAAGGACACAAATTGGGGGGGGGGGCAGAGAAGAGAAGGTTATGGACTCAATTGTGCCTCCCGAAAATTTGTATGTTGAAGCCCTAATACAGCGGGACAGGCGGCTTTATAAGAAAAGGAAGAGACACCAGAGCACTCTCTCTTTCCACGTGCACACAGATAAAAGGCCTTGCGAGGACGCAGTGAGAAGGTGGTCATCTGCAAGCCGGGAAGAAAGGTTTCACAAGAAACCAACCCTGCTGGCATCTTGATTTTGAACTCTAGCCTCCAGAACTGTGAGAAAATAAATTTCTGTTGTTTAAGCAACTCTGTCTATAGTATTTTGTTATGGCAGCCTGAGCAAATTAATATTTGCTCCATCCAATTAATAACCACCAACAGTTTCTGAAATTAGTCCACCAGTCTAGGAAATTATTATTATTCCATTATCAACAGTAATTTCTTGTCCCCTGAGTGGGAAGCTATGTAGCCGGCAGTATAGAATTAAGACAGCCTAGAAATTAAGTCTACAATCTCCTCAGGACCCACATTTGACCAAAAAAATTTTTTCAAGGTGTATCTGGATAAGAATAAAATAGCTATCGGCCATGATAAAGGCAAAATTAATGTAGTTCAAGTAACAACTAAATAAAGGAATTCTCTTTAGAATACACTGTAGGATTTTAAAAAGACTTCCTTTCCTATTAGTGTTTTACTTGAATTAATTTAGAATGTGTTTGAGTGGGGAGCCTGGGTGGCGCAGTCAGTTAAGTGTCTGACTCTTGGTTTCAACTCAGTTTGTGAACTCAGGCAAACAAACTTAGAAGACAGAACCCTCCTCTTACAAACTGAACAGCGACATGATTGAGCCTTCTGTGGGGCTTTCTGGGTAAGGTTTCCGGCATGGCCTGTCCCTGAAAGGCCCTGAAGTTTCCTCCCTTCTGGTCCGCTAACTTCTCATTCTGTAATCATGTGTAAGTTGTAAGACCTCAGACTCAATTTTCCAGATGACTTCATGGGCAGAGAATTGCTAATTTGTTATACTGATCTTGACATTTCAAACTGCAGTTGAAAACAGTTTTCCTTAATTAACTGTGTTGTTTCTGGTGAAAAAAATCAGACAAAACTGGCATGTTTGTTTGGGCAATGTTTCTATTTCGGTGATTTGGGTGTCTTATAAATACAGTCCTTCAGCCCCAAGTTGGAATCCATATATTAATTTCTCAGCTTTCCCCATAGAGAAAATTAAATATGAATAAAACTCTACAGCACTACTAGGGGAATAAAGATTTTACCCACAATAGCACTATTTTATCCATATTATTCATCATAGAATTATTGCGAAAGAGATGTTGTGAAAAATCCTTTTCTTCGTTTAATAGGCAAATGCATTATTTAAAAGCTACCTCTCCAAATATTGGTAAATCTTTAGAAAAAAGGTGTCAAATCATCAGTAGCATTAACTGTGTCTTTACCTTCAAGTACTTTGGTTTTATTTGTTTTGTTTTTTAAGATTTTATTTATTTGAGAGAGAGAGACAGAGCTAGCGACAGAGATAGCAAGAGAGAGAGCATGAGCAGGGAGGAGAGGGAGAAGCAGTCTCCCTGCTCAGGATCCCAGCGAGGGGCTCGGTCCCAGGATCCAATACCCAGGACCCTGGGATCATGACCTGAGCTGAAGGCAGATGCTTAACCTAGGGAGCCACCCAGGTGCCCCTACCTTCAAGTACTTTGAAATTCAAGTTGACTGTAAAATATTTACTAAAGCATTGTGCTTGTCTAGGCTTTTATTAACATATATACGTATATGTATTTTTTAAAATACAAAAAATATATATTTATATATTTATGTATTTAAAATATATATTTTTAAAATACAAAATAAATACTAATAGAATATATTTTTTATATAAAATATATATGAAATAATTATATATTAGATTATGTACATAGATTTAGTATGTATAATAATATATGTAAATTTTATAGGAGAAAATTGTAGACCGGTAGTGCCTACCAGGGGGATAAGAGCCAGCATTGCCTTTGGGAGTGCAAACGGAGGCCTGGTTGCTGCATGCTCCGCCACCCCTCTGCACCCAAGCTTTTGTCTGGCTACAGGTATATTTTCCCAGGAATGCAACACAAGGTGGTGCTGTTGTATTTGTGCTAAACCAGCTGCAAGCCCGGCCACTTAGGCCATCTGTAGATTTGATCTGAAAGTGTTAAGTGCCAAAGGCAGGGAGGGATAGGTTTTGCATATGTAAGTGTTTACAGCGTCGTTATCCTTTCAGGTAAGAAAAACTAAGTAGAAATAAGGAATGGAAAGTAAGTTTCTTCCGTGGAAGTTTCTGGGAAAAGCATTTTAACAGAAGAAAGTGAAAGAGCAAATGGACTCCTTTTGTGACTAAATTGCAAATGTATAGAATGTTCAGGGCTTTAGAGAGATACCATTAAGATATTATCTACCCCAGTTCCCTATTTTCAGACAGGATTTCATTTATTAAATTATCAGCCAGTGAAACTTTTCTCTTGGTTTTAAAATTTCCCAGGGAAGGAAATGGGGCAAATTAACAATCCTTAGTGCTGGCCATTCCCCCCTCCACCTGTGGTTCAGGGTTGGGCACCTCCTCACCCTCCCCTCACTCTGAATTCACTCAGGGGATAGGAGGGATCTCACCAGCAGGCCTGCTTGGTGAGGAGCAAGAAGGTACTAGGAGTTAGGGAGCTTAGATTCTCCTCCCTCATCTGACTCGGGACGAGGCAGCCCTCAGATTCTGTATCTCCAAAGGGAAGAAGTTGGACTAGCATCAGTGGTTTCCACAAAAGCTGGATCACAGAATCACCTGGGATGCTTTTTCGAAAATACACATTTCAGGGTCACACCCATAAAACTGCTCAATCAGAAAATCTAGGACAAGGCCGAGAAATTGTACTTAAGAAACAAATAACAAAACTAAAGGCTTTTCCCCCTCCTGGAAAACTTTTTTCCTGTCCCAAACTGGTGAAATGGCCTATAAATTCATAGGCAGGCAGCCCAGCAAAGGACTAATGGGTGGTGAGTAGATACCACTAGATTAAATAGCTCTTCAATCCCATGTTGCTTTAAAATTGTCGGGCATCCCAAACACCAAAGCCCTTGAAAAATAAAAGTATATTTTCCCAGGTCCAAAGTAACTTCCTCTTGAATTATAACCCCCAGCCTTTTGAACAATCTGGTGTGTAATGATCTAAAACCAAGTGTTTTCTAAATTTTTCATATCCACGGAATCGGGAGGTCCAGAACTATTGCTACGATAAAAAAACCTAATAATAGTACATGTGTTCAGCAAGCTTCCTACATGGTATTTTATTTTCCTGTAATTGTAACTGAATTGGTTGACAGTTGTGAAAATAATATTTTGACCATTTCAGTTTTTATTCTTATAAAACTGGAAAGTTAAGGAGCTGGTCAAGTATTTGGCCAATATATAAAAGGCATATTCCAGCAATTTCAGCCGTGCAGCAGACACTCAACAGAAAGTCCTCTAGGAGGATTTGGCTTTCTTACTCTTTCAGACTTTGTCTAATTTAGCAAAGTGAAATTCAGTAACAAAGCAATTCAGATCATTTGTACCCCAAAAGTCTCATCTGAAAGAATCAGATAATTGAAGCAATATTTGTTTACTCTAGCTTATAGTACCAAGGCAATTAATTCTGCTTTCCATTTTCCCTTGCTAATATAATGTGACCTCAATGTTATTTTCTAAGTAAATCAATTAGGAGGTTTGGCTTACATATGCAGCTCTCACAAATGGATAATTATCCCAGCCAACAGAAACCTATATACTTTTTGCAAGCCCCCAGTGCTGGTGTCGCTTTCAAATATTTGGTTCTCATTATTTGTAGTTTAAAAGCCATTTACAGGTCTAATTAATTTGTTCCATATAATCTAAAGATCAGTGTTTCCAACTCCATGGATTGAATGTATAAAATGATGCGTGAGGCCAAAATTAGCATTTAGGTAAATATTAAAGTAAGGCAGTGTCAGAGCTAAGCTCCACTAAATGCCTTTTAGGTACTCTGTCCATTAGACCTTTGAAATCACCCCTCAAAATTTGGGCAAGCTACTACTGTTGATCAGTTACCAATTTCCATATTCCTCTGCTGCTCAGTTATGCTGTTCCAAATTATCTCTAAGTCCATGTCTTGTGATTTTCTGTATAATTACATCTGCATTTCCCTGATTTTCCATTAGCTTGTGTCATCCTTTCAAGATCGCTCATGAATGCATTTGTTCCCTTTATCAGAGAGACACCAGTGCACAGCTCTTCCTCTATTTTGACTCCCAAGCCCCATTGAATAAAAATAGCCTTGTGTCCTCTGGAGTGCTCTGAACCATTTAGGAAAAAAGAAGGCCTGTCATGGAATCACTATCATTTGTAACGTCCTCTCCAAAGGAAAGCCACAAAGGGCGGGGGCGGGGGTGGGGGGGGTGGGGAGCCTTAGAGCTATTTTGTGACCTCATGAAATGCAAAAGAAAAGAAAATGTGCTCCCAAACAATACAGCTTTTCTTTTCTGACTTCTTGGAGCCTCAGTGATTTTGGTTGCTGGGCTTGGTCCTGGTTGTGTAAAGGGTCTGAGCATGAGGAAATCAGTTGCTGTCTAGGTAGCCAGTGTGAAATGACCCTGCATTTTGAACCAGGCTCTCTGCTTTCACTGCCCTTAGTGTTGCTGATTCTCTCTCAAAGACTGAGGATGCTTTCTCCCTGGATGCCGAAAACCTTGCTCCTCCTTTACCCCCGAACCCTTTCTCTGTGTTGTGGAGGGACTGTGGGGGCTGTGATGGGAGACTGCAGTTCTTCAGTTAGCAAATTTGTAGCTCTGTCCTTCCCCCAGTTCCCGAGCTTCTGTGTGGGAAATGGAAGCTGTATCTACCTCGAAGGCTGTTTGCACTGAATGAGCAGTTCCGTGACATGAAGCACTGTGACAAGTCTGTGGCTGGGCCTTGCTGCCCCGATGTGCGTTGTTGAATACTGCTGGTTGAGAGCAACAGCCTCCATAACCGGGGGCCCCCAGCCCTGGGAGCGGGCAGCCATTGAGTGAGGCATGGAAAGAGAATGTTAGAATGTATAACCGTTTAAACTAAAAAAAAATAATAATAATAATAAATATAAAGGGTATTAAGTTTTCATGATATTTCATACAGAAATTAAAGCTGGTGCCTGCTCTAGGTGAAATGCTCATGGGACCTGGTGCGTGAGAGAGCCTGACCAGAGTGCCAGTGCCACCACGGAGGAGTGACAGCAGGGGCCCCACGCATCTGTACACATTTTCGCACAGTGCAACGGGCTGCCCTTTGTGTGTGTCCTGTGTGGCAGGCAGAGTAACGGCCCCCCAAAGAGGTCTGTGCTTTCATCTCTGGAGCCTGGGGCTATTACCTGCCATCGTAAGAGGAACTATGCAGACGTGATTAAGTAAGGAATCTGGAGATGGGGAGCTTATCCGGGTTAACTGGGTAAGCCCAAAGGAATCACCAGAGTCCTTACAATAAGTGAAGGAGGGAGGCAGGAGCATCACAGGGAGCGAGGTAGCAACTAAGGCAGAGGTCAGAGTGATAGGATTGTCGGAGGGGCAACGGGCCCAGAAGGGCAGGCACACCTTCTGCAAGCTCGAACAGTCGAACAGTCGTGGAAGCAGAGCAGCCCCGACAGCCTCCAGCAAGAACACAGCCCTGCTGACACCTTCATTTTTCCCCAGTGACACCCATTTTAGGTTTCCCACCTCCAGAATGGTAAAAATACTAAATTTGTGTTGTTTTAAGCCACTAAATCTGTGGTAATTTGTTACAGCAGCAAGAGGAAACTGACATATTGTGTTTAAGGGGATTTGTGAATACCATTATCTAGTTTTAAGGAAACGAATTGCCACCAAATGGACAAATGTCCTCTAAACGGATGTCTGCAGAAAAATGTTGCTGAAAGACAGCCTTTGTAATGCAAGCTCAAGTGAACAACACATTGGCAGGACTGGACTTCCCCTTACTTTTTAATTCATTCTGAAGTCAAAGCAATGATGATGTAATATACTTAATCTTTCGGCTTTCACTATGATGATTAAGTGAGGACAATGGTTTTTGTATCCTGAATACATAAACTGAAAATAATAAAATATTACTTTTAACACATGCATATCTATTAAATGCTTTTTATTTTTTATTTATTTTGTTTTATTTTGTTTATTTTTTAAAAGATTTTATTCATTTATTTGACAGAGAGAGAGACACAGCAAGAGAGGGAACACAAGCAGGGGAAGTGGGGGAGGGAGAAGCAGGCCTCCAGCCAAGCAAGGAGCCCAACACAGGGCTTGATTCCAGGACCCTGGGATCATGACCCAAGCAGAAGGCAGATGTTTAACAACTGAGCCACTCAGGCACCCCTATTAAATCCTTTTTAAATTAACCTTTTATTTTGAGATAATTGTAAGTTAGCATGTAGTTGTAAGAAGAAATACAGAGAGAACACCGCCCCCCCCCCCTCCCCGCCCCATGTGCCCTTAATCCAGTTTCCCCCAGTGGTCATGTCTGGCGTAACTCTAGGTTGCAATATCACAACCAGGATATTGACATTGATACAATCCACTGACCTTATTTAGGTTCCATCAGTTTTACATGCAATCGTGTGTGTGTGTGTGTATATTTATCACTTGCGTAGATTCATGTAACCACCACGACAGTCAAGTTACAGAATAATTTTATCACCACAAGGATCCATCATGCTGTCCATTTAATCATATCCAGCTCCCTCCCCACTTCTCCCAGCCTTTTTCTGTTTTCCATTTCTATAATTAGTCATTTCAAAAATATTATATAAATGGAACAATTCACTATGTAACCTTTGGAGAGTGGATTTTTTTCATTCAGCATACGTCCCCTGGGAGCCATCCAAGTTATTGCATATGTTAGTCTTTTATTGTTGCTGTACCAAAATACCACAAATTTAGCCACTTAAAGCAACACATATTTATTATCTTACAGTGCTGAAGGTCAGAAGTCCAGGAACAGCAAGGCTCAATTGCTCAGAAGCTCACAAGGCCAAGGCCTACATTCCTTTCTGGAGGTTCTGGGGATGGAGCAGTTCCAAGTTCTTTTGGGGTTGTTGGCCAAATTCAGTTCTTTGCAGTTGTGGGACAGAGGTCCCCATTACTGTGCTGGCTGCCGGCCAGGACCCAGTCTGTGCTCCTAGAGGCTACCTGCATCCCTCTCATGCTGCCCGTGTGGCCCGCCCTCAGCAGCTGCCGTTGAGGCCCTCTGACACTCAGAATCTCTCTGACTGGTCTTTATTTTTACTATTTTTAAGTTAAGGAAAAAATATGAAAGCCTGCATAGGTTTCTTTTTCTTTTTCTTTTCTTTCTTTTTTTTTTTTAGAGAGAGAGAGAGGGAGTACAAGTAGGGAGGGGGTGGGTGGAGAGGCAGAGAGAGAATCTTAACCAGGCTCCATGCCCAGCACAGAGCTCCACATGGGGCTCGATCTCACAACTCTGAGGTCATGACCTGAGCTGAAATCAAGAGTCAGACCTATAACTGACTGAGCCACCCAGGCGCCCTGGCCTCCATAGATTTCTAATGTGAGATAAGCTCATGTTCCAAAAAATTCATTAAGAATTCTTAGACAACAACTCCCTATATGAAGACTTTGTCCCTCTTGTTAAACACTGGACAGTTGTTCAATTGGGGCTATGACTTGAAAACTTAGACAGCCACAGAGGAGAGAGAATTGAGAACATTCCATAGTCCACCCAAGCCAAGTAGCATCAGAAGGAGTTTTGTAAGAAGTCATTCATTCAGGGCACCTGGGTGGCTCAGTTGGTTAAGCGTCTGCCTTTGGCTCAGGTCACGATCCCAGAGTCCTGGGATCAGGTCCTGCACCAGGCTCCCTGCTCAGCGGGGAGTCTGCTTCTCCCTCTCCCTCTGCCCACCCCCACTTGTGCTCTCTCTCTCTCTTTCTCGCTCTCTCAAATACATAAATTGCTTTTTAAAAAAGAAGTCATTCATTCATTTAACAAATATTTATTTTCTTACGTATTCAATACTCCATACCACACGTTGTGACCCTGTTACATACAATCTTTGTCCCAATGGAGGCAAAGCTCAGTGAAAACTCCAGGTCAGTAAATAAGCAAATGCAAAGACACAGCAAGTACAATGCTAGAAGAAGGACAGAGTGCCATCAGCACACACAGGAGGAGTGTTTGAGTCAGGAATCATTTGGATGCAAGTGACAGAAACTCACTAAGGGTAGCAGAAATTGATAATTTAATATAGGGGTAGAGGTAATTCCCAGGAAACCAAATGGGTCGTATATAGAGCTGTCGGAAGAAAGGCAGCTGGTTTCTTGTTCTTCATCTTCCTGAGGCCATGTGCTCTTGAACATTTGTTTCTTTCTGGGCACCTCTTTCATTCTCTGGAGGCTGGCTATTATTATTGTTGTTGTTGTTGTTGTTGTTGTTGTCATTATTATGTCTTCATGCACATGGCAGAATATGGATGCCCCACATTGGCAACCCAACTGAGTTTACCTCTCTCCTTATTTCTAGTATGAACTAAAATGGGTTATTATGCTAGATTCCAAACCAAATTCCCAGGAGAGAATCTGGCTGGCCTAATTGAGCTCATGTACCCACGTGGGCTGAGAAGACACCTTAAATTAGGTCTATTTCAAGGAATATCAATATCTCTGCTGATTAAGGGATACAGGGAGAATGTCCTAGAGGAAACAGCAACTAACTGAGATGGCAGGAATGATGTTATCAGGAGCTGGGAGAGGACGTGGCATGTCTGGAGCTCGGGACCGTTGGAACTTCTGTCTAGTGGGTGTGGAGTAGGGGACAGGAGATGAGGAGTTGAGTCTGGAGAGGGAAGAAGAGGCCAGATTAGAAAGGATCTTGAAAGCCATGCAGAGGGGCTGAGTTTTGGCCAGGTGGTCTTCCTTGATACAAACTTTAGTATGAAGAATGTTGTCCCCTCCCCACCAAAGCACCATTGGCACCATTTGTGACTGTATTGACTCCAGTCATACCCTTCGAAAGACTAAATTAGAATGTGTTGCTTTGGTTCACTGCCACATGGCTTTCTCCCCTGTTGTCTTTCTGTAACTGTCCTTGTCTAGGCTTTCTGTGAGCTTTGCTTGAGATGTAGGTATGTAGGACCATGGTTTTGCACAGAGGTGGAAACATGTCTAATTTATATTAGTTTTCTAGTAATGTCCAACATGTCTTTGACTTCTTTGATGTGTGGGAGAAAAAAGCCAAGTCCCTTGGTGGAGCCCTCTACTTTTATTCCCAGAAGAGACTATAAATAGCATAAAGGACAAACCAAAGCATTAGAATAATTTATTTATTTCCAGTTTTCCTTCCTTTGAGATATATCCCCAGGCATGACTTGGAGTCATAATACAACAATTTGGAAAATTCCTAAATTAATAAGAGAAACAAAGCACTAAGAAGAGAAAAAAGAGGAAGAAAAAAAATAAGGACTAGGATAAGGGACCCTAACAGCAGAGATGCCAGTTTAGTGACTTAAACTTGGTTTGTGTGTATTTCATGCAGGACATGCCTGTATTTTGAAACATTTGATGACAGTCCCCACTCCCACCTCATCTGTTAAACTGTACGGTTTTCCCAGAGCATTTCTTTATGTCCGTCAATCGTGACTCCAAGTTGAAAACTTGGAACTGACTCTCTCCCGCTAGTCCCCTTTCTTTCATCTGCTTGAATTTTCCTTTTAGTGTTTCTGGTTGCACTTCCTCATTTCTACCGTCCAGTAAACCTTGTTTAGAACTGGCTTACTGAATTTCATTCTTCACAGTTGCTGATCATTTTAATTCTGGACTACTTAAGATATGTCACTGGGGTCAGATCAATGAGATTAAGCTTATCTCGAAGAAATCACTTGCAAAGGAATAATCAGTTCATGTGACTTTTTGTGGTGGCTCTTTTCCTTTCAGGGGCTTGGGCCAAGAACAAAGAAGGCCTATATAGGATGTTTGCTACTTGGAGACAAATTAGAGTATCCTAGGTGGAGGGCATCCTCTGGAGGACAGTATGAATGGTTGTCACCAATTTGTTCCTTGCAACCAGAGGAATACACCCACTGTGGCCCTGACTATCCCCTTTCCTTGTTTCTGAGAGTGGGGCTGAATGCACATTGGGAGGGCTGATTTGGTGCTTGCTCTGGGATTTCTGTCTGTCTCCCTGCTTGAGACATTGAAAATAAGAGTGAACTAATTCTTGGGCAAAATGCCATTCTTCTTTCTTGGTAGATCCCTAGGGGCTACCATCTTTAATAATTCAATACCAAGGTTCACTTTCAGGTTAGAAAATAATTGATTCTTACTGAAATTTTAACTTACCAACTTTAAGAACCTGAATTCAAGACTAAAGGAGTAGAGATGCTTTTTAACTGCACGACTATATGTTGAGGCTCTACTCTATTGCCGTTTTCCTTAGCAAATTTTCTGGTACCGGCTCAAATCTATCACTGAGCTGACTTTTACCCAAACTGGCACTTCATGAATAATTCACACTTATGAAAGTACAAAGTCCATGAAAAAATTATTATTTTTGCTACTGACTTGAATAGCCAAGATACTTGTCATCTCTCAACATTAATTTTTGATGGCTTGCTCCTTGGATAACAGAAAATGAAGCCAGAGAGGACTGAAAGAACAAGAAATACTCCTCCTTTTGTGCCTATACAACTCCACTTTTCTCTGGCACATAAAAGATCATCTGAGAGAAATGGAACCATGGCACCAAAGGGTGGCAGACCCCCCAAAAGTGAGAATAAAACCAAAATACAATGGATACTTGAACATTAAACAAGACAAGTACTGAATAGAGTCAATGTTTATGAAACTAAATTAAACTTGATGTTTGAAAATCATCAAAGATTTAAAAATTAAATCCTAGTAATATTTCTCAGGAGCTAGAACCAAAAATGAATTCAGGTGACCAGAATTACCTGTAAGAGTTGTACTTTTCAAAACAAGCCCACTCATTTTTAGGGATGGGGCAGAGAACAGACTTCACAACCCTCTGTATTTTCCATACACATTTTACATTAAATGATCTTCCTGAACTAAATGAAACTTATCTGTTAGAATAGTTTTCTTCTTTTGTTCTTTTTATAGAGCTTATGACTATAAGATGTAACTGATGTCAGAAAAAAAATCTGTTTTGTATTGTTCACAGCAACTTTACCCCAAAGAAACTCAGGGGACTTTCCAGATCTAAAGTATATGAGCCAGCACAATTTATTTATATATTATGAAGAGACATAGTACATAAAACTCATAAATACCTCCCTCACTCATGCACCCAGCTATATTTTCATTTTTTTTGATTCATGAGATATAATCTCTCTGCTGTTATGGTTTCAACTGCCTGAAAATAGGAAAGCAATATAAAAACACAACAATAAAATAGAGAGTTTTCCAGTCTTCTAGTTTCTTTATTTAATCAAATCAGACTTAAAGTAGATCATTTCACTGGATTAGCTCTTTGTTTAAAGATGTAAATAAATTAATATGTAATTATGAATATGTAATATAGTGTATTGTTTTTTCCTATCCTACAGTAAATTATAGATCTTGCTATGCTGTGGTTTGCATTCATCACCAAGAGTATAACCAAGGAGTTCTTCCTTTGAAGATGAATTTTTCAACTGCAGTGCTAAGAGCATTTCCTTAGGAATAGAGCAGAGAGGAGTCATAGCTTGGAAAAATGATTTGCCAATTTGCAGAATTCACACAAAAGGCAAGATTTTGTGATTTTTCCAAATACATAGTTCCAAGCAGATTCTCTTTTGAAGGTAAGGTAGAGAAGCTGATTAACACCCCTATCTGTGGCATAGTATTCTTAGATATTGTTGTTGCACTGGAAAAATTAGTCTGCTGTTCATGATCAGAACGTGCATCACCCATACTATGAGATCCTTCACTGTACTAGTGACATTCTGGGCTGTCCATGCTGTCCCTTTCTTGAGGCTCTGAGACAAAACATGCTAATGCTTCTCAAACACAGCGTTAGTCCCCTGAGATGAGGAAGAAATAAATATCAGTGTCCTTATTTTCAATAGGGAAACTAGGACAGGAAAAAGTAATTTGTTAGCTAGATCTCTGGCAAAGCAAGAAATAAAAAAAGGAAAGAGAGACAATTTTCCAGCTAATTGGTGTTGAAACTATGTGACTGATGTTTTGAATACCATGAATATGTTTCAGTACTTTGTATTTGCAGTTCTTGTTTTAGTTTTAGGGAGACAGAAGGATTAAAATATTGAACACCCCAATTTTGTAGCTCCATGTTTTAATTGCCAGAGATCCTTAAACTATTGTAGGCTAGAAATAGAATCAGTAGTGGTATTTTAAATCATATATAAATTTCACTGTTTTCAAAATCTAGGAGAAAAAGTATAGTGCTTTCTTTGAAAGAATGTTCTGTGAAAAGGAAAAACATTTATTTGGGGGTTTGTATTTCTGGTTTGCTTTCTTTCATGGGAACAGTAGGATATGTGACAGTCTAGAAGCAGAACTAAATTGGTAGTGACTCAAACTACATGGCATCATTAAACAGGTGTGTCTGACCATCCTAATCAGCAAACTCCAACTTGGAAAATGAAAAATGTGAAAACAATGTGCATAGTTTGCTAAGCTAATAAATAAGAGGGAACAAGGAATGGATCATAGGACTGATTGTAAAACTCTTAAAAGAAAATGTAGGAGCAAATCTTTATGACTTTGAGTTAAGCAATTGTTTCTTAGATATGACACGAAAAGCAAAAGTGACAAAAGAAAAAAGATACATCAGTCGGACTTCATCTAAATTTAAATCTTTTTGCCTCAAAGGAAACCATGAAGAAGGTGAACTGATAAACCATAGAATGGAAGAAAATACTTGCAAATTATATGTACTATAAAGAACTTGTATTTAAACAATATAAAGAACTCTTAAATTCAACAGTAAAACTACAAATAACATAATTTACAAATGGGCAAAGGATTTGAAAAGACATTTCTCCAGAGAAGAGACACGAATGGCCAATAAGCCCATGAAAAGAGGCTCAACATCATTAGTCATTACAGAAATGCAAAGCCTGGGTGGCTCAATTGCTTCCAACTCTTGATTTCAGCTCAGGTCATTACTCAGGATTAGGATCGAGCCCTGCATCCAGCTCCACACCCTGCTTGCACATGCACTCTCTCTCTCTCTAAAAAAAAAAAAAAAAAAGAATGCAAATCAAAACCATATTGAAATACCACTTCACACCCACTAGAATGGCTAAAATAAAAAAAGATAGACAATAGCGAGTGTTGGCGAGGATGTGGAGAAATTGAAACCCTCAAACATTGGTGGGGAAGTGAAAGGATGCAGCTATTTTGGAAAAACGATGTTGCAATTCCTTAAAATGTTCAACATTGAATTACCATATGACCCAACAATTCTATTCCTCAGTAAAGATTCAAGAGAATTTAAAACATATATCCACACAGAACCTTGTATTTGAGTGTTCATAGCATCATTGTTCATAATGTCAAAAATGTCATTGTTCATAATGTCAGAAACTGGAGATGACCCAAATAATCATCAGCTGATGACTGGAAAAACAAAATATAGTACCGCCCTACAATGGAATTGTATCTGGCCATAAAAATAATGTGAAGTACTGATACATACTGCAATATAGATGGACTTTGAAAACATTACGCTAAGTCAAATGATTGAACACAAAAGGCAGCATACTGTGTAATTCCATTTATATGAAATGTCAAGAATAGGCAAATTCATAGACAGAAAGTATATTAGCCATTGCCAGTGGCTGAGGAGAAGCAAGTATGGGATAATGTTCACTGGTGTGATGAAAACATTCTAAAATTAGTGATGATGAACATATAACTGTTAATATATGAAAAACCACTCAATTGTACACCTTAAAATGGTGAGTTTTTTATGTGAATTATAATAAGCAGTTATTTTTTTAAACTGTGACCAAGAGTCCAGTTTGAGTGGCTGAGAAGTGGGGCAGAGGAATTGCAAAATAGATATGATCTGGTTCCTTACAGGTTGCAGAATCTTTACATTGATTTTTTTTTAGAATGCTCTGTTTTCATATTCTGTGTTCCTCAGTTGGACTTAACCTGGTGTATGCAAAGTATGAGAAGAAAGAGTCATCCTTCCAAGTACCAGGGAAATTGGGCAGTGCTTTCCAAGCACATGACCTATAGCGGGTCGCTCCATACACTTTGCATAAGATCATGTTTCAAATCAAGTTGAATTCCCAAAACAAAGAAAATCAGTCAAGGCAACTAGCTAGTTGGATGGACAACTCAAGGCAAAATACTCAAGCAGGGAGCAAATAAAGTTAGTTTCTGCTGTGATTTTATTTTCTTTTATTTTTGTTGCCATAAAAATCACATTCATTCCAAATCGAAGACTGAATTAGTTGCATATAAAGTCATGGATATATTTTTTTTAGTCATGGATATTTTTATTAAAAATATAGAATCTCACAGATATTAGCTACTGTTACATATACATACTGTTGTATGTGTATACATACACACATATATAAACACACACATATATATAAAATATATAACATGTAGTTACATGTGATACACATATATAATATATAACACAGTTATAAACACACACACGTATAAAATCTTGGTAATTCTTTTTTTTTTTTAAGATTTTATTTATTTATTCATGAGAGACAGAGAGAGAGAGAGAGGCAGAGGGAGAAGCAGGCTCCCAAGGAGCAGGAAGCCCGATGCGGGACTCGATCCCAGGACCCTGAGATCATGACCTGAGCCGAAGGCAGACGCTTAACCATCTGAGCCACCCAGGCACCCGAAAATCTTGGTAATTCTAAGTGAATCATCTGGCGTTGCCTCAGATAAAAAATAATTTTGGTTAAACTGGGGCTAAAAAAGATTTGTTGAGTTTTTCCTTTGGAAAAGCATAATCATTGTTACTTAACCAGAAAAAAGTTATTAATACAACTGCTGAGAATAAATTATCACAAAGATGTCTTAGTTTGTTCTTGTCCCTGTTATAAAATTCTACAAGTCTATGCCCGCATCTTACCTTTTTAGTTTTGTTCCAAGGGAGGAAAAAGAAAAGGCTGAAATGTTTAATCCTGAAGTGACGTTGGCAGAATTTCATAAATTTGGGCAACAGATGGTGTATGGTATTTATGAGCCCAGCTGTTGAATGCTTACAGAGTGACTCATGAACTGATAGCTGTTTACTGAAGGGGAAGAAAGGGCATTATCTTGTTTAAAATGTTGCCATGTTGCAGAGAGAATAGAAATCTCACTCCACTTTGAGCCTGTCTCCTTTCTAGTTTTATTAACAATAGGCATTTTTCTTTCATTCAAATTATTTATCACATTTAATTATTTTAATATAGCTTCTGTATGCTGTGCCAAATTTTTACTCCAAATGAAAGACAACTGCAATGTGTTTGCATGAATATGTTTTAGCCTATTGCTTTCCATAGGTAAGAAAACATGTCCACATCCATGGATAAATTCATTAGATTGGCTTCTGCATCATATTTGGAATGGAGTACATCAGTGTTTTGGCTTCCTTTAATCAGAAAATGAAAGTAGAGGGGAAAATGAAGAAGCATAATGCTACTAATGGATTTTGAATGTCACCTGGTGATGAGGTATGTGGTGATGGGGTGGGGACAGGGTTTTAGCAACTCTTGGTATTTGCAGTTTGTATGCCAGACATTATACAAGTAATGATGATCTGATTTGAATTTTGACTGTAGCTGGTGACTACTGAAGGTTGCCACATGGCTTGAGAGACAGTAAGATCAGAATTCCTATCTTTAGCTGCAGTAAATTAGGACACCAGTTCCCTATCTTGGTTGCATCTCTCAATTCTGGTTTGCTTCTGGTATAGAAAGAGAGAACAGTATTAAGTTTTGAGTGCTCAGGGATTGAGCCCTGCGCCAAATAGCAACTGAAAAAGAAGTTCTACACAAGGACTCCTGGAGAAAGGGAACGTTTCTCCCTCACCCAATAGGTTTTGATTCTCAGCATGGGTAGAAAGCAAACATCACTGTTTTCTAGTGCTTAAAAAGGAGATAATGTAGGATGTGGTGGAGGATTAACTGAGTGGATGTGTGGAAGTCCTCAGCATGGTACATGGCTAAAAGCAAGTGTTCAATAAATGGAAGCTGCATCTGTTTTGTTTTAGTTGTTAAAATTAATAAAACAGAGACAGAGCAACCACTCATTGTCATGGAAAAAGCAGTAGGAATAAAGAGACAAAGTATATATAATCCTTGGCTCTACCAACTGGCATTTTATTGACTTCAGAATTAGATGAGTCATTTGATAGATTTCAGAATTACAGAATTTGAGATCTGAAAGGCACCTTATTCATGCATTTGTTCAGTGAACATCTATTGAGTACCTACTGTGTGTTTCAGCTGGAGCTGGAAAGATGACTTAGACCCTGCCCTGCATTCTGGGAGCTGATACTCTAAGGAGAATGACTTAGAAATGATGATACAATGAAGAAGAAAAGCAGTGAGAGGGATATGTAAACTGTGTTAGGGAAGCTTTTGGTGACGGAGACTTAACTTATTGTCAATGAAGATGTGAAGTTCTGGTGTTTAGAGAAAGCTACCTGAATTTGTAAGCAGAACCTTGTATAAGTGATGATGATATGATTAGAATTTTTATCTACAGCTGCTTAGAGAGGTAGGTAACTCACCCAGTATCATAATAAGACAGGCTCAGACCTATGGGGGACAGGCAGAGACCAAAGGCCAATGGAAAGGCTTAGTGAGCTGAGGTCAGGAAAGGCCCTGTTCACTGAAGTCAGGTGCATGCATTGGGAGAATAAACCCACCTACAATAGATGGCCTCTGTAAGGCAGAGTTGAAGCTCAGGACAAGATCATATCCAAAGAGTAGATATTATTTCAAGAAGCATTAATATAAGGAATTCTAATTTAGTACGTAAGGCACAGAGACTGTGGACAGTAAAATAACTATTATGTTGTGGTTCTGGAGCACCAGTGCATTCACAGTCAGACTCTCGCCAGTGATTGAGAGAATGAAATATGGAATCCATGCCCTAGAAAGGTCTGAAAAAGTTAGGATGGATATCACAGCCCTAGATAAGCAAGCTGTGGTTTAGCTAAAGCCTTAGAGGGTCAGTTGGGTAGATGATTATAGGACCTACAGGTTGTGGAGTGGGGAGCAATTTGAAGCCCATTGCTAAGTACTGGGTCAAGACTGAGAGGATGTGGAATGAGTAAGAACTGCTCACACTCCTTACCTGGCTCTGTGTAAGGTGATGTTCCTGGTGCATCTAATCCCAGCTCTGACTGGTAGTATGGACTGATCAACTGACTAATTGGTTGATTTATATCTCCATTCCATTCTCAGTAAGACTGAAGGTGACAGTCAGCATGATTTATCCCCATAGGACACTCAGATCCTGGTGCTTATCCAGAATTGTTTTTTGAGTTTAGAAGGCATCTCCAGCTAGTTGGGTGGCCAGTGTAATATCAAAGGACAACTTGTGTAGGTGCCTTATGCATGATGGAGAAATTTGTGATGGGAAATTGGGAGCATTTGTCAAGTGCTTGGGCATGTAAAATCAATTACTTCTCGGAAGTGATGAAGGAGTCCCTCTTGAGAAATCACATGGTTAAGAATGTGCTTTGGATCAGAGTTCTTGGAGGCCTAGGTTAAGACTACCCAGGGACCAACAGGCCTTCCTCTGAGCTTGCAAACCAGCAGGTACCTCAACTGGTTTCTGCTTTCAATGAGCATGCTACCACTTGCCAGCCGCAGTGCGTGTCCCAGCTGTGGTGGGACCAATCTGTACTCCTGTGATGAGCAGTCATCCTCCTGTAAGTCAAGGACACAGAAGGTCAGAGTTTGGATAAGCCCTCACAGTGTCACTCACATACAAGCATATTTTTATGTACCAGAACTGCATACTCACTCTTGGCAATACTCATGTTGAGCACTGATGATCATCAGTATTAAGTCAAACTACTCTTTTAGTGAGCCCACATGTGGCAGCCACCAAGTTGGGTATTTTAGCTGTATTATTTCCAATCTTTGTAACTATCCTATGATCTGGGCAGAATTATTTGCTGTATTTTGTAAATAAATAAACTGAGGCTGACAGAAGTTAAACAAATTATGCCTAGAACATAGAACTAGAAAGGGGCTAAGGTTCTCTTCAGATCTTTGGTTTGATGCCCCCATGTCTATGTACTGTTGTCAGGGCCCGACACAGGGAGCAATTTCTGTTGTGTACCAAGTTTCCCTTTAATGCATTTATGGACATCCTTCATTTTCTGGATATGTGACACAAGAAAGGAAATTAATTAATTAATCAAAGATTACACAAAAATCCAGTGTAGATAGATATAACAACCCCCTGTATATTACATATATAATATATATGTGAGGGCCAATTATATTTAGATATATATCTACACACTGTCAAAACTATAAAACTTAAATTGTTGAAGTCCTAATCACATTCTTTGGCTCCCTGAAAGCAAAGCAAATGCAATTTTTCACCAGAATAGTCTCCACTGTGGTTTTTTAGGGCTAGCAATCCTGTCCTACCTTTTTTCTTAAACGCTGTTGGGCAGACTGTGAAGCTGCCAGTGTGGAAACACGGCTGTGGTCTCTTGGACAACTTACTTCGAGACGAATTCTAAATATGGAGCCAATTCATATGTTAAAACCTGGTGTGTCTTTCACTTTTCAAAAATGCGTTATCTTGTGCCTAGGAGAATATTTATTACTCTCTTTTTTGAAAATGGTCTCTTTTTGATGAAAAATGTTCAAAGCCAGGACAAAGCGTTCGTACTTGAGGTAATTCAGGAAAATAGCTCAGGGGAATGGGCATTGAGAAGAGGCTTGAAAAACTGCAGAAAAAGAAAAAAAGTACAGAAAGTAGTTTTAGTATCATTTTCTTGGCTTTTGAACATCTCTCTGTTGTGTGGTCAAGGCATCTTTATGGGTTCTTTACAAGAAGTAAGGGAAAAGTCTGAATTAATGTCTCCTTGGGAAAAGCCAGGGCTGAGGGCAGGGGATATCTGTTATCTCTCATGGAACCAGGGTGGACAGTATTCTCCACTACATGCTGGCAGCAGCGAGGGATTTAACGGTTTCTGGGGTCAGAGGTGAAAAGCTTCAATTTAAGGGAGACTTTTTTGCTGTAAGGTTTGCTACAAGGAATTTGTGATGCTTTTGATATGTATATTTCAAAGTATGTCCGACCCAGAAATGGAAGAGCCCCCATTGGGAGAATCTCTCTGCTCATAATCAGCCCAGCAGAGCTAGTAAATTGCATTGAATTCCTCTCCCATCCACTTTCCCCCCTCACACTCACCTGCCACATGCATCAAATACACTTATTTGGAGCATACAGAAAATATGTGTTCCAAATAGATGGAGGGTCTGTTCTTCCGGTGGGACTTGGCTGGATAGATTTCTGTGCCCTTTCCATTATTCTGTCAAAGGTACCTCCTGCCCCTCTCTTCTTTCCATCCTGTTCAAAATAAGTGAGACTTGTTTTCCAGCTTTTCAGAAGAGATAGACTATAGTCATATCAAGGCAGAGACACACACAGCACTTTCCGAGCCATAGAGGATAGGAATCTTTTTTTTTTTTTTTTCTAGGAGTCAAACAAACTTAAATGTGTATGGGACTGAAATTTTCTTTGTTCTTTTTGTGGCTGGGAGATGTTATAGCTTTCCATGTGGCTGGACCCCTTTTTCATACTGTGAATCCACAACCTCCATGCCTGCCCTGGGAGGGCTCCATGGAAAAGGTAATATGGCAGAAAATATTAGGATGGCAATAATTTCTCACATCAACGATGAGTTTCTTTATCTTATGGAATGATGTGAATTTGCTCGCTCTGAAATACAGAGTAAAAGGGATGTCAGAAAGCCTGGTGAATATTTAATAATCTCCTAAATCCCTCTGAACAGGGAACAAGGTTACTTTTCATCCTCAAGAAGAGCAACTACAATCCTTCCAGGCTGTAAATGTCATGGTCGAAATCATTCTTGGCCAGAAGTCCTTTGCAAAACTTAACAGAAATCAAATCAAATCAAAAAACCTTTCGAATAAATTGTAAAGTATACTTCAGAACGCAGACTGTGTTTCTGAGCATGGAAACAAACAAAATTCCACAGTTACTGCAATTTGTAGAATCATCATATTAAATGTTATCATAACAATTAACTGCTAAATCTAAAACACCTTACTCAGATTTTTGAAACAACCAGTGCAAAAAAGGAAACTATATATCACAAATCTGTCAGGCTTTAGCAAGACATTCCTCAAATTGTTCTCAAATATATGTGGTTCAGAATAACACAAGAAACTTGGTTTTCTAGACGTGGCTCTAGAAATGCTAAAAAAAAAAAAGAAGAAGAAGAAAAAAAAAAAAAGAAATACCAATAGGGCGTGTCTTTGATTTAAGGACTCTATAATTAGAGGTTCTTGAACTGTAAGGATTTCCAGTCACTGTTGTCAAGCACTGCATCAGGCAAAGTTTAATCTGAGAAAGGCTTTTGGGCATATTTTGGTTTATAAAAGCTGGAATTGGGCCAACAAACTGATCTAAAATGGCTACTTCTTCCTATGGTGTCTGGATCTCCAACATCATGAAGTGGTTACCACACACTGGGCTTCTCTTTTCTGTGGGATGTGGACCATTGCAGAGGCATCCTTTGTCTGAGAAGCGTAGCCTGAAAAGGAGCCACTCACATGGGGAGGACATTGTGTGACAAGAAATAAGTACTGTTTTTACTTATGTACCTATTTAGGGCCTGGTATCTCCCTGAGATAAGGAACAGAGGAGCTAATTGCTAATATCCTAGCATAAAGACCAGCTGAAGGCATAGCTAGTGGCCATATTTTCTTCTGCTGCTGTCTGATGGACCCAATGGTCTTTCGACAAGGACTTTTTCAGTGCCTAAGAGATGCCAGGCACTAGGCATTGGGATGTAGGGATAAACATGAGAGACACAGCTCTGGCCTTTCGGAGCTCATCTGTACTTGGGGGAAGACAGGCATTAAGCAAACAGTTTCTAAAGTATTTTATTGTATTCATATTAAGTGTTGTGAAGGAGTACAGGACACAGTGGTTGTATCACTTGGGTATTAATCTACATGGGGATCAGGAGGATCCCTTAGGAATTTATGTTTATATTGAGATCTGATAAATGAGTCAAAGTTAGATAAAGAGACTAAGGTTCATCCCAGCAAACATAAAATTTATCTGTCACATGGCAAACAAGGAAACTCCTATTCTAAGAGCCCTCTTCCCCCCATCCCCCCGCCATATTACTTCTTTGGCTTTATTGTCTAGGAGGTTTCTTCTATTCCCTCCATTCTAGCCACCACGCTGGTCACCTAGCATGTGTGTGTGTGTGTGTGTGTGTGTAAGACTTTTTTTTTTTTTTTTTAGAGCAGTTTAAGATTTCCAGTAAAATTGAGGGAAAAGTAGAAAGATTTCCCATATCTCTTTCATATGGGAGCCTTTTAAAATAAGATAGAACCTTATCTTTTCAGGGCTGGTGTACCTCAGTGTCCAATCATCTAGAAACAGAAGTTAGATTAAATAATCAGGATTATATGGGGTTCCAACAGTACAGTGATTCCAGAATTTTAATTCCATGATTATATGGCTTTCTTTTCTGGCCAGTTGGACTGAAAATAGGGCAGAAGCTGGCTTTACAAGGCTGGAAAGGTGGTTTTCCTGAGCAGTAGCAGAAGCTCCTCTTCAAGTGCCATGTTCTGGTCTTACGCAGGCAGAATGCCCAGCAGTGCTCACTCCACTGGAGCACTCGTGGCTGGCAAATGGAACCAAGGCAATTTGCTCCTAGATTAGGCCAGGGTGAGTGAGAGCAGGGAACGCCTGCGTTTAGAGCTGACTTACAAACTGCCGAAGAGGAAATACAGCTCAGCAGAAAACGTGACTTGGGGTTGGACACAGAGCATGTATAGAGAAGAAACCACCTAAAACTTTGCTCTGGGGCAAGGACACACATGCTCAGTGTGTGAGCCCATAGTGTTTGAGGGGTGCCGAGTTTGATCCCCCATGGGCCTGTTGCCTTGGTTCCCTTCCTGCACCCTTGGTCCAGCTGGATGTCTTGCATATGCTTACTTTTGATCACCAGAGGATCTTGTGAAATGGGTCAGCACAGCTCAAAGTTCATGCTTCCTCGACTTGAATGCATGATACCCTCGCACGTGAGGAGCACTTTCCTTTTTGTGAGAATGAATGATGTTATGCTGAAAGTTACACTATTGTCAGTTACACTTCTTGATATCAAAAGATCAATATTTTTTTACTCTGTGTTAAATCTCAAGTACAATGAACTGAATAAAAGAAAGACAAGTCTTTGAGGACGTTAGTCCTACATGAAAATTAAAAACAAAAAAGAGAACTTGAACAGAAAAATCAATGCATTGGTATATCTGAGGTTGACTATACCAGTGCCTAAGAGGTTTAGATAAAATGGAATTTACCTAGAGAGCAAACTCTGTAGAAGATATAATGCTTAGAATAAAAATAAATATTTTTAACTGACTCAGCTATAATGTTGAAAGTGAAAACTAGTATCAAATATCAAATATCATATCACTGGATTTCAGAAATTGCTGGGTGGGGTTATAACCATCCCAACGGAAGAATCCATGGTACCCATAGTTTTCTAATTTTCTTAATTCAAAACTGTGGGAAGTAGTCTTTGGATTTCCAAACACATGTTCCTAATCACCACTCCCTGTGATAGAAAAAGAACAAGAGTTTTAGTCACCTTAGGATAGACCAAACTGATTAAAGACCTTCCATGGGTTTTCAGAGCTCTGCCCATCTGGGAGCTGTTGTTTCCCCATGTGGGATCCTCTGGGGCTGGGACAGTACACCTATTCTTGATTCATTAGACAAATGAAAAAGAAATGCTAGCAAACTGCCTCTTGATTCTGTGTCTTCGTGGCCAGCCATGTGAAGACATACTGATGAGCCACATGAAGAGCCCACAGCAGCTTCTCTAGTGTGAACTAGGCTCGCTGGTGAACTTGAGTCCATGAAGGCAAATATGGAAAGGAAGGCCTCCAAATTCACTGAGCTACTCTGGAGTTAAAAGGCAGGCGGGGATAATTAGGGCCTGTTTAAACAGCATAGGAACTGTGTATCACAGAAATGGGACACTCATGAGAGACCCCCTTCAGGTGTATAGTGAGGGCACACACTAATTCACAGAATCTCTCCACCTCTTCTGCCTGGGACAGTTTAGCTGAGGTCACTTTAGGGGTGTCATTCGAAGGGCTGCTTAAAGCTCCCCATTTTACTCTCTCAGAGGGCTGCTCTACTTACCCACACATAGCTCATTTGTTTGGAGGAGGAATGATGAGGAATCTGTCCTTTGATGTCAGGAAGAAGGAGCTAAGAGAAAGGAAGCGATAGATGAGGAGAGTGGACCAAGGCAGACAATAGGAATTTGGAGATTGCTACAGATGGAGCACCCTCTCTTTGCCAGGCATTGTGTGGGACTGTTGATTTCCATTAGGTGAAATCCTTACAAAGGCCCTATGATGAGGTCAATGTTATTATCTTGTTTTGTTGATGAGGGAATCAAGGCCCAGAGAAGTGAAAAAACTTGCTAAACACACACAGGGGTGTGTGTGTTTTAGGTTTAGCTACCCCACACAGGGGTAAAAACTCATGTTGCTGATCACTGCAACACCCCTCAACCTTACCCCCCAACACCAGGATCTTGAAAACACTTGAGTACAGCCCCATGCAGGTCATTGAATGCAAGAGAGCAAAAGCAACAACTCTCAGAGCAAATTTGAGCTCATGTCTCGAAAGGGGATCTAAATATTTCTTTTGCCCTGGCAGCCTGTAAGCAGAAGTCTACTTTCCTGTGATAGCAAATGAGCTGTTCAGGGAGACTGAAAAGCCTGGGAGTTTAAGGATTTTGAGGAGACTGGGAGGAAAGGATGGTCCCAGGGGAAAGGTCTGAGACCACGGTGTTGTCATGTCATTGACTTCGAAGAGCATATTTAAACCGAATGATCAGTGTTCGAGATGGCAATATTTACAAAGAAAACATACAAGCAATGAGAAGGTTTGGCCTACTTTCATTTTAAAATACATTTTCCATTTTAAAATGATACCCTGCCCACGTCTAACCCCTGGCAGTCCCCAACCCAGAAATCTCACCCAAAACTGGTAAATTTTGTCTGCCACGCACAGGGTTGCAAGTCCTACTCTCCTGTCCCCAGCCAAAATTCCCTTCAGAACCTCACCCCCCATTTAGAGCTCATCATCACTGAATTCTCTCCTTTTTATAGATGAAGGAATCGGGTCACAGACACGATCCTTAATAATATACATAAAAAGAGAATACCATTCTTTTATTTCCAACCACACGACCCAGTTTGGGGGACTAATTCTGGAGGTAGTCTGCGTGAGAATAAGCAAAGTGGAAGCTCAGAGTGGTAAACTTGTCAGTGCGCTGGCTCATGGTGTGCTGAGAGAGAGCTTTTCTAGGGTCATCGCTCTGAAGGGATAAAGGGGTGAGCAAATTGGCTTTTCTGTGTCTGGCATGTCTTGGGCTTTAACCAGAAAGATTATACTTTTTAGAAACAATTAGATCTCTCCTTGTTCAAATAAACTTGGGAGCTCTCCTGGGAAAAGGGATCCTAGCCTTTAATGAGAAGAAGAGATGTTAATTGGATACATCAGCAGAGTTTTCATGTTTTCGCTATGGGCTTAGTTATAGTTACACTCAGGTCTATGCTTAGCATCCAAGTCAAACTCCTGGGTGGGGTATTGTACTTCTCTCCGCCCCCGAAGACTGGGCCCCATAGGAGAAGGATGGACACATTTCCAAATTCCTTTCTAATTCTGCTCCCTCCTTGGACTCCTGCCATGCACCCTTTCCCCTCTTGGATCACTCTTCTCGGTCTTCTCGGCCCTTCCCTTTGCTAGTAGGATTTCTCAGGGCCCACACTTAGCTCTCTTATCACTGTGTACCCACTCCTGAGACAATCTACTTCCAAGGCTTATGGTCCACTATTCCCAAGTGACCAATTCCAGCCCAGCTCACTCTTTTCCCAGGACAGTGTCCCTAAGAGCAGGGGCCCTGCCATCAAACTGCCTGAGTTCGAAACCCAGTCCATCGACTTGCTGCCTGTGGAAATGGTACAAGAGACTTAGCCTCTCTGCGGCACTCTGTGTCCTCCTCGGTGAAATGGCATCACTCATGGCTTTCCTTGTGGAATTATTCCGAGGACTGTATGAGTTAAGTACATGTAAAGCACCGAGAACAGTACTGGGCACATCAGATGTGCTGGGAACTGTGCATGGGATCCACTACTAATACTGTTACAATTGGAAACATCTGTGTAGATGTCCCTCCTATACCTTGAAACCAATATGAATTCAATGAAGCTGTGTGCCGGGTAGTCATATACATTGTGTCATTCAGTCCCTTCACAACAGCTCTGCAGTGTAGTGCCCTGGTTATCTACTGCTTCATAACAAACTATCCCAAACAGTGACATCAAACAACAACAGTGTTGTTACGTGCACGAATTCTGAATTGGGAATTCCAACAGACACAGCATGAGTAGGTGCTCTTCACAATGCCCAAGGCCTCAGCCGGACATGGCTTTAACAGCTGGGAACTGAAATCCACGAAACATTTCTTCACCCGCATGTCTGGCATCTGACCTAGGACGACATAAAAGCTGGGTTCAGCTGAGACTTGACTGGAACACCTATACATAGCTCCTTATGTGATGTGTGCTCCTCAGAGCACAGCAGCTGGGTTCTGAGAGGTAGCATCCCAAAAGGGGGAGCAACTGTGCCAAGAGCACCAGACAGAAGCTGCAAGACTTTTTAAGACTTAGCCTCAGGAATCACAAAGCATTGATCCCGCCAAACTCCACTGGCTGAAGCAGTCACAAGGCTGCTCAGATTCAAGAGTAGGGGACATAGACCCCAGCTTTTGTTAGGAAAGGTGTCATAGAATTTGCGATCCTTTAAAAATTTGCCAAAGGCAGGTCCCATCACTACTTTAATAAAAAAAACTCGCACTTAGAGAAATAAAGTAACTTGAAATATGACACATTTAGTAGGAGAGAGAATCTAGATTTTAACCCAAGATTTTATGTCAAGTATGGATTTATTTTTACTTATCCTGCTAGGAACTTTATATAACTTGAATATAAGAACTAATGTCTCTGGGAACATCTCAGCTGTTTTCTCTTTAAATATTGTTTAACTGTCGATTCTATTCTGTTTTTAAGAATTGATTAATTCTCTCTTTGACTAGATGGTTCTTTTTCATATGTATCTGCTTATTTTTTCATTTCTGCTTATTTTTGTTTTATAATCTTGTATTTTTAAGATAAATTTCATCCTTGTATCTCTTTCAGGATTCTAAGCTCAACTGAGGAGCACATCAGCATCCTATCTAGAGAGCTCTTGTCAAAATGCATCCCTACATTTTCCCCCCTATTGCCTTCCCCATCAAATAATAGATTTAGCCAATTAAAGATGGAACCCTGACATGTTTACTTTAGAAATGCTTCCGAGGTAATACTGCCTGACTGCCCCTTTACCTCTCCCACCATATTCCTGCTATCTCTGTCCCCTAAGGCTCACTCTTCCCTCAAGGTTGGGGAATCATTACTCTAAAATACGGATCTAAAAGTACTGTGGAGAGGAACCAACCTGGCAATATTGAAGGCTCCTGAACCCCCCTCTTCCTGTGGATGCACTGAATTTTAAAGCTACACAAGGAGCAATACCCTCTGAGAGAGATCCAGAAACTAGCTGAGCGACTCCTACATGATAAAATTACCACACCAAAATGAATAGGAAGGCTGGGACACGCTCCCACCATAAACCTCCCCACGGCACAGCACCATTCAGTTGGGAGGGAACTTTTTGAGGAGCACAGTGTTTGGATCACACATCAAGCTCCCCAACTTTTAAGGCTCCCTCTGAGGGATGGGGACCCAAAACAGCTAGCTCTGAAAGCCAACATGGCTTTTGTTCACAAGTATCACAAAAGTACAGCAAAGAAGCAGTTTCTCTACCTCAGTTTTATTAAGATATAATTGACATATAACATTGTATTTTTAGATGCATGACATGATTTGATGTATGTATATATTATAAAATGATTACCACAATGTTAGTTAAATCCATCACCTCACATACATTTCAATTTTCTTTTCTTGTTTTAAGACTTACTCTCAGCAACTTTCAAATATATGATACAGTAATTTTAGTCACCATGCTGTACATTACATCTCCAGAACTTATTTGTCTTACCACTGGAAGTTTATACATTTTGATCACTTTCACCCATTTTACCTACTTTCACCCATTCCTCCCACCCCCACCCTGCCCCCAGCTCTAGCCATCACAAATCTGTTTTCTGTATCTATGAGCTTGGGTATTTTTAGATTCTACATATAAGTGAAATCATGCAGTATTAGTCTTTCTCTAGCTGACTTATTTCACTTAGCATAATATTCTTAAGATCCATCCATGTTGTTGCAAATGGCTGGATTTATATATATATATAATTTTATATCAATTTATATCTGATATATATAATATTATAATTATGTGTATTTATGTAAATATTTATATGTAAAATTTCTGCATCCATTCATCTTCATCAATGGACATGTAGGTTGTTTCCATGTCTTGACTGTTGTAAATAATGCTGCAGTGAATATGAAGGTACAGATATTTTTTCAAGATAGTGATTTTATTTCCTTCAAATATATACCCAGAAATAGAATTGCTGAATTATATGGTAGTCTTATTTTTTAATTTCTTGATGAACCTCCATACTGTTTGCTGGAGTGGCGGTACCAATTTACATTCCTGTCAACAATACATAAAAGTTCCCTTTTCTCCACATCTTTGCCAACACTTATCATCTCTTATTGATAGCAAACATGTTAACAGGTGTGAAGTAATAGCTCATTGTGGTTTGATTTGCATTTCTCTGATGATTAATGCATCTTTTCATGTACCTGTTGGCCACCCAAATGTCTTCTTTGGAAACATGGCTATTCATTTCCCCAGCCCATTTTTTTAACGGTACTGTTTGTGGGTTTTTTTTGGTTATTGAGTTGTATGGGTTCTTTGTATACTTTGGATATTAACTCCTTATCAGGATATGATGTGCATCAAAGAAACAGATCTTAATGCATGTGTAAGCACTCACTATGGTTAGCCCCATTGGGTTCAATGCAGAGGGAACAGGCAAAAATGCCCATCTCTCAGTCTTTCCTAGGAAGGGATTTGACTGCATATGTTACAAGCTTCTGCCCTAGTGTCTGGCCTCTAATTAACATGCATTTAGGTGCTCTCCGTGGTCCTCCCAAGAGCACCAGAGAGCTGATGGGCATTTCCCCACCTTATCCCTCTGGCTCACTTCAACAGTAAAACCAAGTTTCCAGTATCTCTTTGGAAGAAGAATGTCACAAGTATCTTTCTGGAAGGAGAATGTTCACACATCTAGTGCCCAAAACTTTATGTCTGCCACCGAAGGGATGAACCCCCAAATCACCTAGCTCTGATAGCCAACAGGGCTTGCATTCATGGATCCCACAGGTCTACAGCAAAGAAGCAGTTTTTAAACAGGTATAGGAGCAACCCCCACAGCAGTATACCTGGTCTCAGCACAGAGGTAACAGAAAAAAATCACCCATATCTCAGTTTCTCCCTGGAAGGAGTTTAACTGCATGTTTCTCCAGCGGCTGCCTGAGGGTCCAGCTTCTAAGCACCATGTATCAAGGTGATGACTGTGATCCTCGTCTTTGGAACACAAATGACTCTTGGTATACCCTCAACCATTGGGAAGCACTAAGAACAAAGACAGTGGAATGTAAAATCACAAAGGTTTGAGGGGCAACCAGAAGCTCAGGCTAGGCAGATTGATGAGGATCTACTCCTACATGAGACCAGCCTGTCGAGACTGGAGAGGTGACTATTTTACTTAACACATAGAAACCAACACACAGAGTCAAGGAAAATGAAGAAATGGGAATATGTTTCAAAAAAAGAACAAGATAAATCTCCAGAAACAGATCTTAATGAAATCAAGATAAGTACTTTATCTGATAATGAGTTCAAAATAACAGTCATAACAATGCTCAGGAAGGTCAGGAGAGCAATAAATGTATAAAGTAAGAATTTCAGCAAAGAGAAGATATTAAAAAGTACTAAACGAAGATACCTAGGAATAAATCTAACCAAAGAGGCAAAGAATCTGTACTCAGAAAACTAGAAAATACTCATGAAAGAAACTGAGGAAGACACAAAGAAATGGAAAAACATTCCATGCTCATGGATTGGAAGAACAAATATTGTGAAGATGTCAATGCTACCTAGAGCAATCTACACATTCAATGCAATCCCTATCAAAATACCATCCGCTTTTTTCAAAGAAATGGAACAAATAATCCTAAAATTTGTCTGGAACCAGAAAAGACCCTGAATAGCAAAAGGAATATTGAAAAAGAAAAGCAAAGCTGGTGGCATCACAATTCCTGACTTCAAGCTCTATTACAAAGCTGTAATCATCAAGACAGTTATGGTACTGGCACAAAAACAGACACATAGATCAATGGAACAGAATAGAGAGCCCAGAAATGGACCCTCAACTCTATGGTCAACTAATCTTCGACAAAGCAGGAAAGAATGTGCAATGGAAAAAAGACAGTCTCTTCAACAAATGGTGTTGGGAAAATTGGACAGCCACATGCAGAAGATTGAAACTGGACCGTTTCCTTACACCACACACAAAAAGAGATGAAGAGTTTTCCAATGAAAAGCTGAAAGAGTTCAATAGCACTGGACTAGGCTTATGAGAAATGTTAAAGGGAGCCCCTCAAGCTGAAATGAAAGGACTAATTAGTAACATGAAAACATATGAAAATACACAGCGTGCTGGTAAAGGTAAATATATATGTTAGGCTACCAAATAAATCTTAATAAACTTGAGAAGACTAAAATCATACCAAGTAGCTTTTCTTATGACAGTGGTATAAAACTAGAAATAAATTACAGGAAGAAAACTGGAAAATACACAAATGCACACTCTAGAACATCCAATGGCTCAAGAAAGAAACCCAAACAGAAGTTTAAAAAAATCTTGGGAGAAATGAAAATGGAAAAACAACATACCAAAACTTAAGGGATGCAGCAAAAGCAGTTCCAAGAGGGAAGTTTATACTGATAAATGCCTACCTGCATTAGGAAAAAAGGAAGATCTTAAACAACATAACTTTACACCTCAAAGTACTAGAAAAAGAAGAACAAACTAAGCCCAGAGTTAGCAAAAGGAAGGAAATAAAGATCAGAGCAGATATAAATTAAATAGATACCAGGAAAACAACAGAAGAGATCAATGAAACTAAAAGCTGATTTTTAAAAATTTTATTTATTTATTTTTTTAGAGAGAGGGAATGTGTGAGTGTGTGCACGCAAGTGGTGGGGAGGGACAGAATCACAAGTAGGCTCCATGCCTAAGGAGAGACAGAATCTCAAGCAGGCTCCATGTCTAGTGCAGAGACTGACATGGAGCTCAGTCTCACGACTCTGAGGTCATGACCTGAACTGAAATCAAGAGTCGGACGCTTAACTGACCAAGCCACCCAGGATCCCCTAAAAGCTGATTTTTTGAAAAGATAAAATTGATGAATTTAGCTAGACTAACATTTGTGACTTTTAAAATTAACATTTGCTAAGTAGAGCCCCTGGATATTGGATGGTAAACCTGGGTCAACAAAAGACCACAAGGGAATTGAAATGGAGAAGTTTGTTGCTCAGAGACTGTGGAAGAAGTACATAGCATGCCTTGAGGGGCCACATGGGGAGGTCAAGACAGTTGCAGGCAGGGCGCCTGGGTGGCTCAGATGGTTAAGCGTCTGCCTTCGGCTCAGGTCATGATCCCAGGGTCCTGGGATCGAGTTCCGCATCAGGCTCTCTGCTCCTTGGGAGCCTGCTTCTCCCTCTGCCTCTCTCTCTCTCTGTCTCTCATGAATAAATAAATAAAATCTTAAAAAAAAAAAAAAAGACAGTTGCAGGCAGAGAGAGTGGCAGGACTTGGGACACATGCTTTTATGAGAGTCCGAGGGTGGAGTGCTTTGGGATTCTTGATCTAAAGCCAGATAGGCCAATTCATATAAAAAAGAATGGGGTTTTGGCAAGCTTTATGGGGGAGCTTATCACAAGGACAATAACAAGGTAATAAATGCATATTTTAGGGGCATGTGAAGGGAAAGGCTTGTGAGGTGGAGATCTGTATCACAAGGACCATCGGGGGAGTCATATCAGGAACTCACCTTTATTTGTGACTCTGTGAACTATTATCTAGGGCAAAACAAATAGCCCCAGCCTCACTTTTTTAGGGGCTAATGTCAGTTTAAGACCCCTGCAGTCCACCTGGCCAAACAAAATGGATGCCCATGTAGCAATACCATGGTGTAGCTTATCTAACCATTTAACATTAACTTAGAAAAAAGAAGACTTAAATAAACAAAATCAGAAATGAAAGAGGAAACATCAAAGCGATAACTCAGAAGTACTAAAGATTATAAGAAACTACTATGAACAATTACATACTATATGTAACAAATTACATAACCTATAAGAAATGAATAAATTCCTAGAAACATACAACCTACCAAGACTAAATGATGAAAAAATAGAAAATCTGAACAATCTAATAATGAATAAGAGATTGAATTAGTAATCAAAAACTTCTCAACAAAGAGAAGCCTAGGACCAGATGTCTTCAATGGTGAATTATGCCAAAAATTTAAAGAATTAATACCAATTCTTCTTAAACTCATCCAAAAATTAGGAGAGGAAGGAGTACTTCCAAACTCATTTTACAAGGCCAGCATTATGTGATACAAAAGCCAGATAAAGACACTATATGAAAAGAAAATTAGAGGCCAATATCCTTGATGAACATAGAAGCAAAAATCCTCAACAAAATATTAGTAAACCAAACTCAACAATACATTAAAGGGATCATACACCATGATTAAATGGGATTTATCCCTGGGATGCAAGGATGGTATAATACATGCAAAATAATAAATATGATACATCACATTAACAAAATGAAGGATAAAAATCATATGATAATCTCAATAGGTACATAAAAATTATTTGACAAAATTCAACATCTTTTTGATAAAAACTCTCAACTGTAGATGGACATACTTCAACACAATAAAGTCCATACATGACTAGCCTGCAGCTAACATTGTACTCTCTAGTGAAAAACTGAAAGATTTTCTTCTAAGATCAGGAGCAAGACAAAGATGTACACTCTCAGCAATTTTATTCGACATAGTACTAGAAGTCCTAGCCAGAGCAATTAGGCAAGAAAAAAAAAAAAATGGAAAGGCATCCAAATTGGAAAGTGAGAAGTAAAATTTGCAGATGACATGATCTTATATATAGAAAACCCTAAAGACTCCACCAAAAACAACAATAAAACAAAAAACCCTGTTAGAATTAATACACAAATTCAGTAAAGTTGTAGGATATAAAATCAATATGCAAAAGTCAGTTGCATTTCTATACACTAACAATGGACTATCAGAGAAATTAAGAAAATAATCCCATTTACAATAGCTTCAAAAAGAATAAAATACTTGGGAATAAATTTAACCAGGGAGATAAAAGATCTGGATGCTGAAAACTATAAAACATTGGTGAAAGAAATTAAAGGAGACAAAAATAAATGAAAAGATATCCCATGTTTATGTATTAGAAAAATTAATATCATCAAAATGTCCATACTACCCAAAGCAATTTACAGATTTAATACAATTTCTATCAAAATTCCAATGGCATTTTTCATGGAAATAGAAAAAACAATTCCAAAATTTGTCTAGGACCACAAAAGATCTCAAATAGCCAAAGCAATCTTGAGAAAGAACAAAGCTGGAGGCATCACATTTCTTGATCAAACTACATGATAAAGCTATAGTAATTAAGACAGTATGGTATTAGCATAAACACAAACACATAGATCAATGGACCAGAATGGAAAGACCAGAAATAAACCCATGTGTATATGGTCAATTAATTTTAACAAAGGAACTAACTATATACAATGGGGAAAGGAAAGTCTCTTCAGTAAGTGGTGCTAGGAAAACTGTATCCTGTTTTCTGTTATCCAGAAGTAGAGTATTCCTGTGACCTTTTCATAAGCTAAATGGCATAAGTCAAAGAAGCAATTACCATTAATTTATATGAAAAAAAATTCAAGTATTCCCAGACCCCAAAATTAACTTCTCTTAAGCTTTTCTGATACCTTAGGACACATCTTGCTAATGGATGCACAAAATAAGTCAAGATAAAACACAGATGCTCATAGATAGACACAGATCAAAGCTATGGCCGTTTGATGCTGACATGCTGAGTGTAGTTCTGGGGAAGGAGCTTGGCGGGGCCACCCTCACTGCTCAGGCTATGAGCTGCATCTACAAGGGCTTGCTGCAAAACAAATACTGAACACGACTTTTGCTTTTCACCTTTTTTTCATAAAGGCAAAAATCCTCTTTGGATTTTTTTTTTTTTTTTTTTTTTTTTAGTGAAAACAAGTACTAATGTAGATCTTTTGTAAAAGTGAAGTGGCATAATGTGAACTTTTGAAAAACAGGGGACACCTGCATCTCCATGCTAAAGAATAAAACTAGACACCTATCCTACACCATACACAATAATCAACTCAAAATGGATTAAAGACTTGAAAGTAAGACTAAAACCATAAAACTCTTAGAGAAAACATCAGAGGTAAGCTCCTTAACATCAGCATTTGGCAATAAGTTTTTGGATTTGACAGCAAAAGCAAAGGCAACAAAAGCAAAAATAAACAAGTGGGACTACATCAACCGAAAATATTTCTATACAGCAAAGGAAACTATAAACAAAATTAAAAAGTAATCATGGAGAGGAAGAGAATATGTGCAAACAATGTATCTGATAATGGGTTAATATTCAAAATATACAAAGTTTGGGGCGCCTGGGTGGCTCAGTCATTAAGCAGCTGCCTTTGGTTCAGGTCATGATCCCAGGGTCCTGGGATCGAGCCCTGCAGCGGGCTCCCTGCTCCGCGGGAAGCCTGCTTCTCCCTCTCCCACTCCCCCTGCTTGTGTTCCCTCTCTCACTGCATCTCTCTCTGTCAAATAAATAAATAAAATCTTAAAAAATATATATACAAAGAGTTCATGCCACTCAATTGCAAAAATAAAGAAATAAAAATGAGCAAAGAACCTGAATAGACTTACTACAGTGAAGACATATAAATAGCAAACAGGTACAGGAAGAGGTAATCAACATCACTAATCATCAGGGAAATGCAAATCAAAATCACAATATTACCTCACACCTGTTAGATTGTCTATTATCAAAAAAGACAAGAGAAAACAAATGATCTGCCCCCAGGTCATTGCAGCTTAGGTAATATTACATGGATAAGGAGATTCGCCCAATTTACAGAACCATAGAGATAATAAAATAGATGTTTTAAGCTACTATGTCGGGGTGGTTAGCCATGCAGTCTTGAATAACAATAACCTACATTGCTTTTCCTTCATTCCTTTATTTCTTTGTATTCATCAATTTCTCAAATAGTCATAGAATCTTTTAGTCAAAACAAATTTAATTCAGTTGAAATCTTGTTTTATTTTCTATTTTTAATTTTATTTTGAAATTTACAGTGGAGGCTCTCTCCAGTTAGTACCAAAGCTATGGTAAAAGAGTAATTTCCATGCATTCTACTCCCTGGTCTCTTGAGCCCTGGTGGCATTATGTGTTGCTGCTGTCATTGGTTACCATGAAACTGCTCAGAGCGAAGTGAATTACCTTCACTCCCTCTGTTGCATTTGTGAAAGCAACATGAGGTTTGAGGGTGGCCAGTTTATGGTGACTGTCAGCTGTACACTCATTACTGACCAAAAACATTCCCATAGATGGTAGTAGGAAACATAAATGTTTAGAAAGCTTGGATTATGGCAGAGGGCAGTAACTGCTGTAATAAGGAACATTATTTTGAACAAATGCAAACTAAAAATCCTTAATAGAATGAAATTGAAAAAAAATTAGCAATACATTTGGGAAAACATAATCCTTGTAAAAATACATATCTAAACCAAATTTTCTTCCAAAGACTTGCCTTATCACTGTAATTTCACTGCATTTATAATGTACATGTTACTTCTCCTAGTCATTAGTTTTCTATTTACTAATGCATTCAACCAATACTTACTAAGTTCCTTACCTGTGCCAAGCATGGATATGCTAGGTTGTAGAAATAAAAAAGTGAGTGAGAGAGTATTAGTTTAATAAGACAAGTAGACAAAAAATCAAAATTCAATTTAAGTACTAAACGAAGAGTAAAATAAAGGATACTTTATAATAAAGGCAGCCTGAGAGGCTAAGGGAAATTCCCTGGGATGAAATGACTCAGACTGCAGCCAAGTCTTGAAAGATCAAAGGCTTTGCCTACCCATTTTGAAAGGTCTTTGGTCCACAGTCTCCTTGCCAGGGTTCATCGGGCAGGGCAAATATTTATTGAGCATGTTTGCAGGGCTCTGGCCTTCGTCCCTGGTGAGTCAGCACTCCTCTCTCTCAATAAGGATGAGTCCTGATCCACAAAGAGGGATTCTACACCCAGTCAGAGCTCATCCAGTGGCTCAGGAAGGGTTGTACCGGTCAGACCTTGAGGACTGAGTATTCCTGACTTTAGTTTTATCTATTGACCAAGAACAGAATTATTTAGTCAACTTTGTTTTATACACATCTCCAACCCTGCACCCCAACATCTCTCTTTTATTGAGCAAGTCAATAAACCTTTTCTTTCCCTCAACAAAACATAGCTACTTATCATAAGCCCTATTGGACCTTTTGCTGTTACTTTCAATATTTCAGTCTTGAGATAAGACTGGTAGCATTGCATCTGGTTGCTTTTTATATTACTGGAACAATATTTTTTATCTCTCTCCTGTGTGGGTTCTGTCTTTTTTCACTCATCAGATTCTTAGAATGCTAATGATCTCATGGATGCTACACCAGCCCTATCCAAAAAAAATCTGCCATGTAAGGTCATCAGCCATGGTCACCATTATGAAGTAGGGAGGTGAGGATCCCCAATTTCACCACAGAAGTACCAGGCAGCCTCTTCTTTAAGTCCTATCTTGACTGCTAAACATGCTGAAAAGTTTCTCTAGAGGCCAGTTTCCCTGGATTATTCATTTTCTGGCAGGATAAGACTCAAGATCATCTAGTCTGTAAGTCCCAAATTGGCAGCCTGCAGGGCAAATTTAATCAGCAGATAGATTTTGCTTGGTATTCATGGTATTCATTAAACATTTTGAGTAAGGAGGTTTACAAAACTTAGAGTTCACATAAAAATGTGAACTTCTAGCTTCTTTTTAAAAGTCAGAAGATTTGACATAATTCATCCCATAACAAATTAGGAATAGTTATTGTGGAATAATAGCTACTTCCAAAATAGAGACCTGTGTTTTCCACCTCACCTTAGCCCACCCAGTGAACTGCACTTTGAGTCTTTGCATTTATTTTTCCATTCCTGAACTAATAGTCCAACTCCTTCATTTGACAGAAAACGAAACTGAGATCCAGAGAGACCTCAAGATTTTCCTAGGCTTAGAGCTCGTTGTATAACCAGATCCAGAACTTGAACATGGGTCTCTTTGCCCCACTGTCTACTTCAAGGTGTTGTCTTTCTCTCTTATTTGTGCCCAGAAGCAGCTGCTCACCATTGACTGCTCAGGCTGGAGTCCTAATAAGGGCTGCAGAAAGGCCAAATGACATCAAACTCTAAGCCAAGAGTAATCATGGCTCACGTTTTACCCTATGGATTTTGAAGAGGTTTGATTATTTTGACGGTTTTTTTTTTTTTTTTTTTTCCGCCCAATACCTCTTTTCTTTTCTGTGGCACATTGGAGCAGGTGGATGTGAAAGTAAAAGCAAGTGTTTTTCTGGTCCTTGTACATCTATGTCCCACGAGGGGACACGTACTTGCTCTTCACAATGACTTCTAGCTAGCTTGATGTGGAAAAGCCCACTTGAGAGATTATGTCAATGTCACAGATGGATTTTATGACACAGATGCAGTAGATTTACATTTGGGGCCTGGTTAGCACACATTATTGTACACCCATAATTGTGAACTTCCTTCCGATAAAACATCCTGTCAGTTCTTAAGGAGTAGATGCTTTTCTAAGAGGTGAGATGGAGCTTTAACTACAGAGCCCTCCTTCACACAAGCCAGGAGCAGAGTAGAGTTCTGAGAGATAAGCTTTTCCTCTTATCTCAACATATTGGTGAGTTGTCACAAGTCTTACTTGTTCCCTGGGAAGCTAACAGAAAAATAATTCTATTTTTAATGAATGAGAGGCCCATCCCAACAAAACTGGCTACAGATTGGCTAGAGCCCATTTTTTATAACCTTTTCCTTCCCCCAAGACTTGGCCAGGACCTCACAATGAGGTGCTTTGTGAGCCTCACGCCAAGGTTGATTCGGCACCTCCGTCACAGAGAGCATGTGCAGACTGTGACAGGCTCCCAGGGAAGCCACTTCCCACATGAACTCTTCTGGTTCCCTCACTGGTGTTCAGGAAGAGGAGGTTTGTTCCTCCCGGTGAGCTGGGTGCTATGACAGATTAGACTTTTATGCGAGAAAATAAATCCTGCCCATTTGATGTACTGCTTTAGACTCAAAGACCTCTTGGGACCTGGGACTGTAAGGTAAGCAGCGCTCTGCCACAATTTTTGAACTTTGAAACTGTGAATGTAATTTGAGGACGTTCCTTGAAACTTTGTTGTTTAATGTGAGACTTTAACATGCTGCCTTTTCTGCTGCCTTTAAGAGTAACAGCTCACTGTGAAACATGCACACAGCTTTGGTTTAAAAAGACAAAAAAAAAAAAAAAAAAAGAGCCATTGCTTAAAAAAAGAAAAAATTCTTCCATAATGAAATAGTCACGTCGATTTGTTGTACTTTTCAACTTGTGTGGAAGTGTCCAGGATGGGCTGGGTTTTCTCTCTGGTTTCAGAGTAATCAGTGTCCTTTAAAACGGGATCGAATTATCTTTGCCACTTGAAAAATGGGTGTGTGTGCAGGATTAATTCTGTAGAGAGAAAAGCCCTGTGGAATTGTAACCAAATATCAGTCCAGGTCTGTGGGTCTTTATCACAAGTGTGGCTGGGTGCTTGCTAAGGCACGGGAGGGAGTTAGAGGGGGTTAGGGCAACCCTTGTTGCCACAATTTTGTTAGCACTGCTCTGCAAGACCTCGAAAATCTGCTGCGGTCAGGTGTTGCTGTGTGTAGACCAGTTCCCTGTGATTGTGGCAAATTAAGTTGGGAAGCTGGAAGTTATTACAGTGTGCAGACTAAGAGCCAGTGGTTTGTCAGACAGAAAATGATGCAGAACAAGTTCAACAGTATATAACACAGTTATGTGTCTAATGTTAATGAAACCCAATCTTTTTGGAGAAATTTACAGGAACTTTTAGTGTTTTGGTTCAAGTTTGATCAGACCCCAAGGCCTTGCTTTTAGCTCTGTAAATAATCTATATCTAAGAAGGTGTCACTGTAAAATATTTCTGTTGTAGGGAGAAATGATGCTAAACCTTCTTTCTGTGTTCTGGAGACCATTCAGGAAAAGACCTCCACTATATTTACACCGTTTCTTTTCTCTTAAATCTTTGTCCAGATGTTTCTCCTACTTTCCTACTTGCCTTTATCTCTTCCCTAGGGACTAAGATACTGTGGGCATCTTAAACTTCCCCTGAGGTCCCTAAGCCCCTTCCTGTGCCCTCCTCAGGGATAGCACCAATGAGCATCCACACAAAGCATTCAGATTCTTGCTCATTATTGTCTTTCTCATTCTGGATAGTGGTTTACATTGATCTATCAGCCCCCAAGGCACAGTCCTGTGATACAGATTGCCTCCTGATGCAACAGGCTGAGATGAGGCCCAGAGGGGCTAGGGCACCCCACTTGAAGTCTGAAGGAGCGGGGGCGGGGCGATGGGGGGGCTGGCCTAGATGCCATCTCCCCTCCTCCAGGCTTTCTCCCTTCCAGGACTAAGCTGCCTCACCTGGCTCCAGGTATTTCCACGAGCCTACCCTTTGAACCACATTACTGATTAGCTGCACACAGTTTGGGCGAGGTACTCATTCACTCCAAGGATCAGAATGTTGAAGCTACCTTTGGTCTGGAGGGAAGAAAATTTCCCCGCCAGGCATGCAATGTGGGGGTCTCTGGAACCAAGAGGGGCTATCTGAGGATTTTTCTCCTCCTCTTGTTGCTCTGTTTCTTGCTCGTCTCGGCACACGTTTTTAAAACAGTTCAAGCAAAAAAGGTGAAGATTCCTAAGGAAGTGAGGCTGAGGTTGTTTACTTTGTGCAGCCAGGACACCCAGGATGCTAGTCTCAGAGGGATAAGCAGTGGGCTTGGACTAGCATTCCAGTGTGCCATTGCCTCACAGAGTTATTTTTAACTTGACAACATTTCTACACATTTGCAATCCAAATACCCCGTACGTGAGAATAAATATTTAGGCAGTGTGTTAGCTTCATTAACCAGTCACTACATCACAGCCATTCTTTGTAATTCTTTTTCTTGTTCTAAAAAAATTAAAAGAACAAAAAAGGAGGTGGGGGAAGAAAATGGTGGAAACAGGGGTAAAATATATTGCCTTTGGCAGTTCAGGAAAAAATAACCTAATCAGAGACCAGAAAAAAAATTTTTTTTCAAGATTTCTCTCTTTCTTTTATCAAAAATGACATTTCTCCATTGAAAGATTCACTCAGGTTCTTGTGTTTTTCATCTTTGACAGCCCTGGGTCTTTTCCCCATAGTTATGCTCAGACTCTGATAGGAATGCTTGCAGGGCAGTTCCCAAAAGGTAGGCAAAGGCACCAGAATTCTAGGCACTAGGAATAAGAATTCTCTGTCACTGTAACAGCCAAACCCTGATGAAATCACCGCCATTCTAGAACTCACATATAAAGAATGTCTCATTTGTCTCTAGAGCTAATAGTTTCCTTTATTTTTGTTATTCTTACTTTTCATTTCTTACTGAATAAATGAAAGCCTGAAGGAATAGGAAATTAGCTGCGATGATTTCATATCCCATCTGAAGCAAGTTCCTTTAGTCATTCTACAGGCTTTCACTGAGATTCCACGGGCGTGCAAGTCTATTGAACAAATAGACTTGCTCTATCCCATGGTACACAAAAAAAGATGTAATTTTTTTATTTTATTTTATTTTATTTTATTTTATTTTATTTTATTTTAAACAAACCCTAGGAAGGCTAACGCAACAACTTAAAAGTTAATGATCCTGACTGGATCCTTTTACAGAGAAGATGGAAAATAATTTAAATATTTTGTTTTAGGTAATATGGTACATTACGCAAAATCATATAAAGTACAACCTATCACCTATTTGCCTGGAAGCCACACTTAGAAGGATTAAGAAGGGTTCGCTGGCAACTCACAGGAGCTTTTGGTGACTCCTATACACCTTCCCTCTCAAACAGCCAAAAGTATAGACCAGGAGGGAAGAGCAGGGCCAAGCAGCAATTGTGGCCCCTGGATCACACTGATTTTTAAAATAATAGTAATAACAGGCAGGTGGGTCAAGGGAAAGTAGCATGGGAAAACTATGGGTGGGAGAAATTAAATGTATGTGATATTCTTGAATTCCTACTGGTAGAGACATGGGAGGGTGGAGAAATTGAGCAATTTCCTTGAAACAGGTCAGTATAAAGTACTTGGAACAGAGTGCTTGGATAGCCTCCTCACTGAGTTTATCAACATTTTTTTTTTAAAGATTTTATTTATTTATTTGAGAGAGAGAATGAGATAGAGAGAGAGCATGAGAGCAGGGAGAGTCAGAGGGAGAAGCAGACTCCCTGCCGAGCAGGAAGCCCGATGCGGGACTCGATCTCAGGACTCCAGGATCATGACCTGAGCTGAAGGCAGTCACTTAACCAACTGAGCCACCCAGGCACCTTCAACATTTATTTTCAAGTAAGAGGTTATTCCCCCATTGGTGTCTTCAGACAGCTTCAAAAGGAACTTATACATACTGCTAAACTTTGCCAAGCTGGCAAGATTCTAAAAAATAGGTTATTAAAGGAATGGTTTGCAGAGTATCCAAAGGAGATGCCAGTGGATCCCTAGAATCCAGGATAGATTCACTTAAAAGAAAATCATTGGGATAGTCGTGTTTTTTTTTTCTCTAATGTATTACTGGCTTGGTCGATGGTAGTATGTATTTAGCCAAAAGTAATTTGGTCAAAAGCAAATTAGTCAACACAACAGATTAGTTAAAAATGAGTATCTTCCATCATTATGCGTTAAAGTATGAGTGATGAAGCATGGGACAGCTTTACAGCACTATAAATATCTTTAAACACTCTTTTACAGTTTCCAGAATTCATCTTCAAACAATTGTTCTGTTTACACTGTGTTTAAACAATTAAGGTTTGCTTAGGGAACAAGAATCCAACAAAAGGGGCTAAATACTTGAAACGAATAGAGTGATTGAACAACTGACTACAGTTGTGATTTATGTATTATTTTAGACTTTTTAAGCAACACATGCTTATTATGGAAAATTATAATACAAACTAGAACACATTTTTAAAGATAATCCCACTTAATAGCGTCAATTGATGATTCCACATTAGTGTATGACGGCCTTCCATATGTATTTCCTATGACTACATGTGATATTTTACCTACCATATGGTATTTGGAACTTAGCATATTTTTAAAAAACAATCCACCAGTTGTTGGGCATTTGCATTCTTCTAATTAATTGCTGAACAGTTACATTGTTTCAGTTAGTCTGCATTATAATAGCAATGCTTGATAGGAACAACTGGCTGGAAATGAATTAGAAATTTTAAAAATCAAACTATTGAGAAAAACCATAATATTGACAAAATACATAAAGTACAAAATGGGTCGCAACTCTATCCAATAGTACACAAAAATGACCAACTTTGAAACCACACTGATTGGCATTATTCTTCTTTATCTAGATCATTGTTTTAAGAAAATTGTCTTCTTGACCAAATTGCTTTTTGTCAAATTGCTTTTAGCCAAATTAAATCTGGCCAAATTAGAAGGAAACAATAGTTCAAGGAAATGCAACAGACAAAATGTTCATGAACTTCAGTGGGGCATTGTGTAATTTCTTCATGATATAATTGGAGACAAGATTAAGAAATATGAGCTGAATTAATGCAATTAAGCAGATTAATAACTGGTTGAATGAACATACTTAGAGGGTGCTTCTTAGCAACTGGTGGGGGAGTGTCTGATGGCTTATAAAAAACTCTGTTCTTAGTCCTATCCTAATAAATACTTTTGTCAGTGTCTTGGATAAATGTATGTTAAACAGATTTCTGGATATAAAGCCAAAAGGAATTAATACATTAGTGTGTTGACATCATCGAAATCCAAACACATCTTAACAGGTTAGAATGATGATCTAAATTTACCTAGACTATTTAACAGTGGTTAAGTGTAAGATTATTTACTTTGACATAAATATAGATGATCAAGTAAACATTGGAAGAACCTGTACCTGTAAAATAAGGCTTTAGGATTTTGGTTGATGGTAAATTCCATATGGTGTAGACAAAGAAGGTGATGTGATTTTTGGTGACATTGTTAGAAGCATAGGGGAGGATGCAAATGTAAAATGCTATACCAAACCCTGTGCTACCTCTAGTACAAGCTTCTCATCATTGTCCCATCCCCGGTGTGACTTCCATTGCTTCTGAATACACGTGCCATCCTTGAACTACCCTCAAACCCTGAAGTCCAAATGATGGGCCAATCCAGATGATGACCTCAAGACTTTCCACTCCAAAAGATCTATTTATTTCAATGTTACTGAGGCACCTGTGGGTGAATATGGAGAGGAGGGTAGTACTTAACCTTGCTGGGCAGGAGAGATCTTTGAGATCTTCTACAAGATTGAGAATAATGATTAGATTTTGTAACAAAGAGTGGTTGGACAGTTAGGGCCCCACAGGGACAGAGTCATAAAAGAAAATTTCTTCATATCGTGATAGTTAATGAGCATTAAGATTCTGGATGGAGTGGAACAAGCTGAGGAAGTCTAAAAGGACCGTGTGAGGCCCAGGAGATGATGTGTAAACAGAATAACTAAACCCAGGCATGAGAGGTTTGATGAAGTATGAGTGCACTCTGAAATGATTTAAAGACTCAGGAGAAAATGGAAACCATCCATGAGCTGGTCTCTTCTGCCTGTCCCACTGCTAGGACTATGTTTATTTACTTGGGAGAGGTTTCTGCGTTCCTTTTGATTTGTTTCTACAAGAGTTGCTTTCCTGAGCCTGTGCTCTTTTTCACGCATCTGCATCTGCTGATTATTGGCTTGAGCCTGTCTTTAGTTGTTGTCTGCAAGTGATTCTCAGCAGGCTGTGATTTCCATTACTCTTAATCCAGTATTACAGGAAGGAAGGCAATACCTAGTATGGTTTCAAGTACATGCTTAGGGTTAGATCCAGGCCCCGTCACTTGCCAGCTTTGGGAAATGCACTTAAGTTTTCTCAGTCTGTTTCCTCATGGGTAAAAATAAAATCATAATAGTATTAACAAGTTAGGGTTGTCATGAGAAATAAACTCATGCATAGTAAGCCACTTAGCATAGTGACTGGAACATTCAATTAAATTTTAAATTGCTATTGTTGCTGCTTTTAATTATCCTCGATACCAACCTTGTGTATCCTTTGAGGATGACCAAATACTGATGTAAAGTAGCACGGTGGCTTTTGGGGCTAGAAGCAATTACAAAGACTAGCCAACTCTCACTGTAATAAAAGGTAAGACCCAGATAGCTTTAACAAAATAAGATATTCAGAAAGAAGATGAAGGACTAGCAATGACCATACCTTCCACTCACCTCATCACTCACAGTCCCAGGAATATTTTTTACAGTCTCCATCTGGAACATACCACCATGAGCATAAAACGAACCTCTTTCATATAAGAAGACCCAATCCTATTCATGGGAGGTTCTATTACTAACACGTTATAGACAGAAATTTTTTTTTCTGAAATTTTAAGAGAATAGTACACTAAGCCCTCCTGTACCTTGCAATCCAACTTGAACAATTATTAACCCATAGCCAATCTTATTTTATCTGTACAATCCCATGGTGCCCACCTCAGATATTTTTGTGATGTGAATCTAAGACATCATCATTTCATCTGTAAATATTTTAGTTTGTACAGACTTCGTTTTAGCATTGTACTTTTTCGCCCCTCAGGGGACATTTTTGATGGATATTTGAAATAATTAAGTCCAAAGTGTTTCAGTGCAACAATTATTCAGAATCCATTAAAAAGGATAATTTTGTAACAGATTATATGAAGAACTTTTTTACCAATGAAGAGTTATCAAGCTCTTTTCACATTTTTGCATCTCTGAAATCGGGATGAATTTTACAGTTGATGGCAAGTGATAGTTTGAGTGATATTTTTCTTTCTTCATACAAAATCTCATGATCTGTCTCAGAGAATGATGTCTTAGAAATGAAGAAATGCAACAGTTGGGAAGATAAATGGGCACACACACACACACACACACACACACACACCCCTAAAACTACATGTTTAACTGCCTATTCATCCAGTTTCCTATATATATCTATATAAACAAGAAAATGAAAATGAATTTAAATTAAGTTGATTCCATAAGTTCTGAGAGGGCAAGGTAGGTATTTCTGAACATGTTAAGGTACAACCTGGAAGGTCTGGAAAAGAGATAAAAACCACAGAAGAATTTTATCTCAACAGGTGTGGAAGCATACCTAATATGGAGTATGAAGCTTGAAATTCTCAAGATGAAGTTGTCTCTCCTTTAATATTTCCATAGTGAAAATCCTCCTTTCTTTATCATCACTGTTGTCCTCACTCATCACTTTAGCTTTCAGAAGTTTCTTAAGTGGAGGTCACAGAAATGGCATGGTGTGGTGAACATGACAAGAGAGGCAGAGGGGGACGTGTGGTGGCCCCAAGGAGCTGGAAAGTCACGTGACTTAGATGTGAAACAGCCGGTGTATGTATGTGGCTGCTCTGTTTCTGTATTAGCTCGTTTGACAAGCAAATACATCTTCTGAACATTTTTAAAGCTGCATGGTAAGCAAGGTTTTTTTTTTTTTTAAGTCTGATGTGATAAGGGATCACAAGATCTAGGACTAGCTGTGTGACTTTAGACAACTTATGGTTAATGAGGGTCCCCAGGGGGAAGGTCATAAGTCAATGTCACTCTCCTGGTTCAGTGCAAGCCATTGAGCTAAATGTGTTGGTATATTTTGCCCTTGACCATGGGGACCTGGAGTAAACCAAGGCATAAAATAACCTGACATGCACTTTGGATTCTCTGAACCTCAAATGAAAAAAATAGACCAAAAAACTTACTCTTTACATCAGACTATAATCTTCATGAGGGCAGGTACTTTTGACTCTCTTGTTCAGTGCTGTATTTCCAATACTTAGAGCAGTGGCTGACACATAGTAGGCGCTCAATAGATGCTGAATGGATAGATGAATCTTAGTTCCCAAATTCTGGGACAAAGGCTATAGGAGAGAGAATATTTTTCTAGCAGTTGCAACTGGTTCAAGAATGTTCACTCAACACTGTGTAAACTGAATAGATAATGTTTCCCATATATATGATTTACCATTTTTTCAAACATACAAAGGTTCTTTTGTGGTTCATACAAATTTTAAACCATATAACTAATATTATGTGAAATTCTTTGATAATATAAGCAAACTTTACCTAGCACTTAGTTTAACAGATACTCTAGGCACTTTAGGCTTCACAACATCCTGTGAATCTCATACTTTATTTATTTATTTATTTTTTTAAAGATTTTATTTATTTATTCATGAGAGACAGAGAGAGAGAGAGAGAGAGAGAGGCAGAGGGAGAAGCAGGCTCCCAAGGAGCAGGGAGCCCGATGTGGGACTCGATCCCAGGACCCTGGGACCATGACCTGAGCTGAAGGCAGACGCTTAACCATCTGAGCCACCCAGGCACCCTGAATCTCGTACTTTAATTATCCGTGTTCTGTGTATGAGGTCACTGAGGTAGAGAAGTGAAGTGATGGAAATCCAAGCAACCTGGATACAGATGCCTTGCTCTTAACCACAATACTCTATTAATATTTCCAAGGATCTTCTTTCTAGCTCAGTACAGTAACTCCTACACTAATATAATATCTAAGATCATGTCCAGCCCATAAATGGTGTGATTCTATACAGTAAGTCCCGATCCACATATTAGTAACATTAAAATAGTAGCACCAAGTGCATTCCCAGAAGCACTGGCCATTTCTTCTAAGATTCATGGAGGAGATGTATAAATTTTCCTCCATTTAGAGATTAGGAAGGATTTCCTCCATTTAGAGATTAACAAACTGTGGCATGCCATTCCGAGAAATTCTGCTAAAAATCCTGGGGTCAAAGGAATGTTTAGACCTTACCACATGGCTTAGTCTCATTTTAGCAGAAGCTTCTCTTCCTTCAGGGGCAAGTCAGGTTATTTTATGCCTTGGTTTATTCCATGTCCCGGTGGTCAAGGGCAAAATATACCAACACATTTAGCTCAATGGCTTGCACTGAACCAGGAGAGTGACATTGACTTATGACCTTCCCCCTGGGGACCCTCATTAACCATAAGTTATGACACTCTAGAGAACCCTGGAGAGAGTCAAAGCTTGGAATTCATTTTATTTTTAGTCTAATGGTTCCCTCTTCTCTCATTTCAGATCAGTCCTTTCTCAATGGCTGCCTCTGAAAGCCAGCAAGCTTCTAGTTGGTTAAACATTACTTACCCTCATTACTGAAAGAAAAATAGGAGAGCCAAAATAAAGAGACACTTTCTTCTGTAACAAAAAAATATTCAAGGTAGTAATTACTCCATTGTCTAAAATGATTCTGTTAGGCATTGTCTTTCCATCAGGATTAACCAGTACAAAGAAACTGGCAAGAGAAGGGACCTGGTAGAAAAAATATTGTTTTCATTTAGCTGCTGGTTAAAAGGTAATTTGAATGTGCTTATTACTTACTTAGAGGTACACAAGTAACCATTAATTCTTGACCATACAAAGATTAAGTATCTGTGTATTGGTTTCCTTTTTTTTGTCCTTAACATGATTGCCTCCTGAGTGTTTTGTAGTAGTAGATCAGAAGTTCTTGACTTTTTTTTTTTTTTTTTGGGGATCATACACTCCTTGAAAAATGCCACAGGGTTGCTACTTTGAAGATTTTTCATAAATTGCATGAAATGTCCAGGGGTTCAGGTATTCTCTTGTTTTAAACCCCACCCAAAAGGAGTAGTAGGTAAAAACACAATCAAACAGTGACCTTAAATAAGAAGCAGGAATTTGCTCCTGAGGAGCCTGGGTTGTGTTGTTGGATGATTCACTGATTGGTACTTGACCTTGAAATGTTGGCCCAATAACAGGGACCCCCTCAGGCCCTCCTTTATTCTCATCATTGGGACATTCACAACATAGTTTATCAACAGTCTTTCGCACAGTCTCATGTTATCTTTTTGGTCAAGAGGAGTAAGGTGACTTAAAGCATGGTATCTGAGGTTCAAAGCGGGCAAAGGACTTGCTCCAAACAGCAGCATGTATAAGACAGAGCGCCAGCACTGAAGCCAGGTCTGTTGGATTTCTTCGAGGTGAGAGACGGCATTGTTAAGTTCAACAGTTGCAGCAAGCTGGGAATGCCTTAGAGGGAATTTTCACCCAATGCAAAATCAACACAGTTCCATAAGTCTCAGAAGGAAACCTCAACTGACATGTGCTATTTATATGGAACCCTTGGTGTTTTGTTCTTTCTCACCATGACACCAAAAACTGAACAATCGTAAAAACTCATTGAATGGATCTGCTACTAAATCCTTACTGAGTGTAGTGTTATGTGTGACAATGGGCCACAAAGAGGAAATAGGTAGAATGCAAAAAGCCTCCATGGGTAGTTTCACTTGATGGAAAGGGCAGTGGAATGGTGGTATGGTGTTGAAAAATTAGTGCATCCTCAGCACTTGTCCTCTCAGGTCCTGAGGGGAAAGGACTTGTGATTTCTTGGGTCAAAGAAATTTCTATGTTTTGTCTCTGAAAGGACTGGGACAGCCACCACTGTCTGTACAACCTAGCTCCCATTCTTCCTGTTGAGGCAACATAGACACTTCCCTTCCTGTTATAAGCTGTCCGGCTGCCATCAGAGGAGCGAGGTCAGACTTATCTTGGAGGAAGAACAGTGCTGCAGCATCAGGCTTAGGCAAGTACAGCAGAAGCTGATGATCTCATTCAAGGCAGTTTGGAATCATGGGCCTCTCATTTCCCTTTTGGTGAAATCTGAGAGCCCATCTGCCTTCCTCCTTCCTGCTCTCCTTCCTCCCTCTTACTTTCCCACTTCTCTCTCTCTGTCCCTCTCTCCCTGTTCAGAAATTACAGGGAGGGAAATATATTTGTAGATAGTTAAGGATCTGTTGGACTGCCTCTATATACTCTGACTGGCTAGGTCTTCTTGAAGACCAGAAGTTCACCACCTTGATAAACAAGTTTCATTTAAAGATTCAGGAGATAGGTGCTCAAAAGGTTAAGAGATGGCCCAAGGCCACAGAGTCCGCTTGGGGGCTAGAAGTGATTCCTAGTGATGCCTTCCCTCAGTTTCACCAAATTGCCTCCCTAGATATTGCTATTGGGAAGAGTGGCTGAGCTGAAGGCTGATATGGGAGTGTGGAAATAAATGAAGACCACCCAAATGAGAACAAATGGAAGTAATTTATTTGGCATTTATGATAGCAGGAGAGTCAGCCACCATCACATGCACTTGGCAGAGATTCAAAGGCAGGCAGAGGAGTGGGAAAGCTTTACAGGAGGAAAAAGAGAAGTCTCAGGGTGTGACCCCATTGAAGGTTTTTGGCGTGCAGAAGCTGGAGGAGGGCTAGCTAGAAGTGGGGCTTCCTACATGATTGCTTAGAGGAGCATTTTTGGCCGATTAGTCCTGAGTTGGAAGCAGGGATTAAAAATAGGGAAGCTGACAGTCCTTGGTGAAGTCGTGAATGCTCTGGGCCATTGCTGTGGAGGCTGTGGTTGGCTTCCTGGGCTAGTTGATGCAGAGGTAGTGTGTCAGACCTCTGTAGTCACATATAGCCTGGCCATCGTCACCTTGTATATTCTCTCAGGAGGGATTGCGAAGAAATGCAGCCCTACTCCAGTCTCCCAGAGGAGACATATCAGTGATATCTTTGAGGCTTCCTTCTGTATCCTCTGTGTTCCATCTATCACAATTCTTTCCTTGAGCAATCTCTATGACGTACCCACCTTTCCTCCCACCAAGGCCTTGTCCAGACATATCATGTCCTTTCTCAGGAACTGCTAAAACTCGGACCTAGCTAGACTCCTATCTCCACTCACCTGACCCTTAAGTCCATCCAGCAAACTGGCTACTCTTAGGCTAATGTCCCCTGACCAGCTGCCTTTTGTGACACAGGCCCAAAGCAAATGAAACAACACCTAACATAGCTCTATCCTAAACAGTCCAGGTCAAATCTGTAAAGCTTTCTGCCTGACTTTCTAAGTCCCTTTATGGTCTGGCCCACATGGCCAACCCACTTTATTTCCCCCATCCCTTGAGACTATGGCCTCCCTCCCTCTCTGGCACCATGGACAGGAACCCATGCAAAGAAAGAGCCTGGACTAGGCTCCCAGTGAGTTAGGAGTTTGGTCCTCAGTTAAGCCGTGCGGTTCGTTTATGTTGCATGGACACAGACTGTACCCTCACACCAGTAGTCACCACAGAGAAATATGTCCTAAGATCAACCCCAATTCATCTTTCAGATTTTTAAAGTATTTTATGATTTAGAAGGCATTTCTTCATATTCATCCTTTCAACTGACTATCATAACAAAGCTAGGAGGAAGTCTAGTGCAATATTGCCCCCATTTATAGGTGAGAAAATTCATGTTTTCTTAAGTTAAGTGATTTACCCCAAACTTACACAGATAGTAGGTTTGAAGAATAAACGAGTAAACATTTTCATAGTCTCTATTCCTAGAACCATGCTCTGGGTATCCAGCTGACCACTTGTATATATATTTTTTCTGACTGCCATAGAACATTTGGGCAATATAGAAAAGGGTAAAAAATGAAAGAAAAAAATCACCTATAATTGTGCTCCCCTAAGGATAACCATTTTTAACATTTTGTATATTTCTTCACAGTTTTTTTTTACTATTTTTAAATAATTGATCCCAAAGTCTATATAATTTGCATTGATCTTTGTTATTTAAATATACGACTAAGGCATTTTCCCATGTTTTTAAAATTCATAATAAAAAATTCATGACAAATATTTGATGCATAATATTTCCTCTTTTGCACATACAAAATGTAATAAACTATCTCCAAGCAACGAAACATTTACTTAGTTTATAGCATTTGTATTTTTGTATTTTTTATTTTTTTTTAAAGATTTTGTTTATTTATTTGACAGAGAGAGAGACGGTGAGAGAGGGAACACAAGCAGGGGGAGTGAGAGAGGGAGAAGCAGGCTTCCTGCTGAGCAGGGAGCCCGATGTGGGACTCGATCCCAGGACCCTGGGATCATGACCTGAGCCGAAGGCAAACGCTTTTTTTTTTTTAAGATTTTATTTATTTATTTGACAGAGAGAGAGACAGGGAGAGAGGGAACACAAGCAGCGGGAGTGGGAGAGGGAGAAGCAGGCTTCCCCCTGAGCAGGGAGCCCAATGTGGGGCTCGATCCCAGGACCCTGGGATCATGACCTGAGCCGAAGGCAGACGCTTTAACGACCGAGCCACCCAGGCGCCCCAGCATTTGTATTTTTTTAAATGCTGCCTCAATTTTTTGTTCCTACAGTATCTGGGATCCTTTACTAGGAATATTCTAAGATTTCTATCATTGAAAGCAATATTATTTGATATTAGAATGTTATTTTCTAGAAAACGTGCTTTAATTCAAACTACCGTCAACAGTGGAAGGTAATAAACACCTCGTCTCACTCTCACTGACCCTGAATTTGTTATGTTCTCAAAACCTTGCTAACTTTATGGAGAAAACAGTGTCTCATTTTAACTTGTAGTATTATTGTTTGCTGCTATTGAGACTAATTTTTTCTCATACATTCATAAGGTTATTATATTTCCTCTTTGGGAAAACTTTGTCTCCTATCCATGATAGGATTGTGGCAGTTTTCAAATTAATGAATATGAGCTTATTTTTACCCATTTATGATCTCTTCTGAGGCAGCTTTGAGGGAGTACAATAGAGCATGGCATACGTCCTATTTCCACAGATTTTGATTTGTTGTTTCCAGGAAAGCAGCTGAAAGCATAGGGACCACATCTGGTACAGAGGGTGAGGGTTTTCTCAATAAAACTGGATTGGAAGGACCTCAAGAATAGTCATTCCATCCTCCTCTTCTTATATCCTCAACAGGGACTTGACCCAATCCCAGGACACACTGAGGTACATTAGCAAACACTTTGTTTATCAGCTTAGGAAAATGGGGAGACATGTAAAGGTCAAGCAAAGGCCCGTGATTTGCCAGAGGGCAAATCAGGATTATCCTGTGCCCTTGACTAGTCTCACACATTAATTGGACTTCAACCTCTTCTGGGCAATTCTGTTTAAGAAGAGTATTAATGCTTTCAAACAGTATTTTGACAACATCTCTGGTAGTCTTTCAATTACAAAATTTTCAAAATAAAGCAAAATTTAACTTCGTTTCATACAAGCAATAGAGCATCTACATATAATCAAGTTAACAAGCATGATAACTTCAAACTGATTGGGAATCTCTGGTAAACAGTTTTGGGGCCTGGGCAATAAATAAATTAATGATGATATATTTGTGAGCCTGTGTGTATATTAGAATATAATAAGATTTTTTTTTTCTTTCTGGGAGGTTATATTACTCTTCTCTCCTCCTTCGCCCTTCCCTACACACATATATATACTCCCTAGTAGAGTCCCTATTACGCCTAAATTTTCAGGACTAACAAAATTCAGTATATGTCAGAGCTTGTCTTACCTTCTTACTTCCTCTTCCCTTGAGTGTCTTTACGAACCATGATTTTCAGATCAATCACTTGGGAAGGTAGACTTTATCAGTATTTGTTTCTAAAAGAGAACCAGAAGTTGAGAGGCAAATCCTCTGTATCTCTTTCCTTGTAACCCCAACACTGCGATTTGGTATCCGATTTAGGTGACTCCAAATCCCTAGGCTCAGACCCCATTACACTTACTGACATTTGAACTTGCTTTCTGGGTTCAAGAGCAATTGATTCTGTTTTTTATTAATGACACTCTGAGCTCTGGCTCTTTGAGTAGTCTTCCTTGCAGAAATCTAAGAAATAAGGTTATTAGATAAAATACAAGGCACCCAGTCAAATTTTAATTTCAGGTAAACATCAAATAAATTTTTAGTATAAGTATGTCCCAAATATGGCATGGAACATACTTATAAAAAGTTATTTGTTGTTGATCTGGAATTCAATTTTAACTAGGTATATTTTTATTTGCTAAATTTGGCTACCTTACCAAGGAAGCAATACCATCTATGAACTAACAGCACAAATTGAATAGTTATTTAGTGTCCTACCTCCCTGACACAGCAGTGAGAACCACCAGCAAGAGTTACCATCAAAGAACTGCACATCGCAAGCGCCTAGGCTTGGTCAGAGCCAGCAAGTGAAGGCAGGAAGCAGACAGCCAGGCAAAACCACAGGACTCAGGATCACTCCCACTGATGTGGGATTATTCTAATTAGAGAGATTTTAACAATTAGAGAAGTTTTAACTGTCAGAAATATCTTTTCAGACAGTGACAAACTATAAGAACTAGCACAGATAATAGTGCTATTTCAGAAAACAAAATCTTACTTAATGTTATTGACATAAAGAAACATGTGAATTTAGCGAAGAAAAAAACTGTACAAATATGAATCAGTTACAAGAAAAATCCTGGTTCTACCTGGGCTGGAACCTTCACTGGGCACACACCGTCACTGACCCTGCCCCGCCTACATACCTAGCCTCTACTCTCCTCCCTCAAATGTCCTCAGAGGACCTCTCAACTTTTCAAAAGCTCTGTTCAAACAGAGCATTGGCATCTCTGGAATTTAATGAAGATGGTTATCCAAGAACAGAATGTGAAATCATATCAGGTATGATTTAAGCCTGTGAGTAATCAAGATTTAAATATTTTGTTTGGGCAATAGACATAGTTTCCCAGCTTATAGTATATGCAAAGTTTGAATTTTATCAGCAGTGGTATAGTTGGAGTGGGGTCAGGGGGTCAGGGAGTCAGGGGATCAGGGGGACACTAAGTCTGGATTAGTTAGCCCAGAATGTCATTTTGCTAGAGAAACAACAGCTGCATCTGATGCCTGAAAGACAAATCTTAAAAATTGATTTTCCCCCAAACTTTGGACCTACTAATTTCTTTTGGCATGCCCAAGTAAAATAAGACTTTTGATTTGCCCTCCAATTGCATCTCAGTGAGGATATTTTTGCCTTTGCATCTCTGGTGTCTTCAGCTGGTAAAAAATTATTGGTGTGAAGAAGAAAAAGTATGTTGAGAAAAAGACACTTCAGGCTAAGAGGCAGAAACTGTCCCTAAATTAACAAGTGACTTAACTTTAACAATTTGGATTTCTTATGTGCCAGAAGGGGAAAGTACTATCTACTCTATTTTCCACAGCATTTATGAACTGTAGACCTAAGAGTACTCTGCAAAGTTAAAAGCACTATAGAAACATAATAATCCTATTTGTACACTTTTGTTCATAGCAACATGACTCACAGTACCAAAAGGTGGAAACAATTCAAATGTCCATCAACTGATGAATGGATACACAAAATGTGGTAGACCTGCAACTAAGCATAATGTGGCCTTAAAAAACCGGGATCCCGACACATGCTATAACATAGATGAAACTTGAAGACATTATGTTAAGTAGAATAATCCACTTAACAAAAGGACAAACAATGTATGATTCCACTTATTATAAGGGACCTAGAGTAGTCAAATTCATAGAGACATAAAGCAGAGCAGTGGTTTCCCAGGACTGGGGGAGGGGGGAATGAGAAGTTACTTCTGAGAGGGGACAGAGTTTCAGTTTGGGAAGATGAAAAAGTTCTGTGGATGGGTGGTGGTGATGGTTCCACAACAATGTGAATGTGTAACTGGTCAAAATGGTAAATTTTATGTTTTGTATATTTTACCACTTAAAAATAGATACTATATATATATATAGTGTATATATATATATATATATATTTTTTTTTTTTTTTTTACAGAAAAAAATACAGTAATTAGAAGTGATAGATTTGGGGAACCTGGGTGGCTCAGTTGGTTAAGTGTCTGACTTCGGCTGAGGTCATGATCTCAGGGATCTGGAATCAAGCCCCACACCAGGCTCACTGCTCAGCAGGAAGTGTGCTTCTCCCTTTCCCTTTCCCCTTTCCCCGTTCTTGCGCTCTCTCTCTCTCAAATAAATAAATAAAATCTTAAAAAACAAGGAAGTGATTTACTGGCATAAGTAGTATAGGTAGGTTGGAGGAAACCTTCACATTATATTGGGCTAATGTAAAATGGCGGGCTTAGCTACTTACATCAAAATATTATGGTATGTTTGCATATGTAACGTGAAGAGGCAAGGTGACCTTTAGACAGTTAGGTCTAAAACTTTCAAAGCAAATTAAGGATTCTAAAGGAAGTTTACATGCCTGTGTTGTAAGAATAAGTTAAATAACTGCTTAATTTTCCCCAGAATATCCCCCAAGCAAGTCAGGGAAATATTTGGAATATCTGTATATTGTCTACATTTTGAACTTTAAATCTGCATTTTCAGAGCCTCTGCTATATGTTTTGATACCTCCCTGTGCTTCCAGTATTTTAACATATATTTTAGTACTTACCTGTGTCCTTTTCCTGATAATACTGTGAGGTGTGTGTTGGTTGACTTCTTCAGCGTCAAATACATAGTACCTGGCATAGGACTGGGCACTTAGCAGGTGTTCAATAAATATTTGTGGAATGAATGAACAGATGTGCAGGAGTGATGGAATCATAAGTTAAGCATGTTTTCGAGCTAAATAGACCTTATAATTTCTATCACCCCAGGGCGTGAACATGTCCTAACATGTTTACACCAAAGACCCTCACTGGAGAGGTACAGGGTTCAGAGTGCTCTAGGGAGGGTTCTTGAGACTGCGGGATCAGTACAGGGTTGGTCTAGGCACACTTGCCCTTCTCAGGTAACCCGCAGGGGTCTCTGGTCTGAAAGAACTGGGATTTAAAGTCCTGGCCATTGTCTTCTCATTGAAATCCCCTTGGGAGTATGGGTTTCCACAGGAATCTAAATTATCCTGAGGATAATTAAAAGTTCTTTTAATGTACATATATAAAGATAGCAAGATCTTTATATATATACATTTTACATTGATGTTCCTTTTTTTCTTCCATTTCCTCCTTCTTTCTCTCGTTCCTTCATTTCCTCCCTTCCTTCTTCTTCCTGTCTTACTCCTTTCCTTCCTTCGTTCCTTCCTCCCTTCCTTCCTTCCTTCCTTCCTTCCTTCCTTCCTTCCTTCCTTCCTTCCTTCCTTCCTTCCTTCCAAATACTTATTGAGCAGCTGCTATTTCCAGGGACTATTTCTAGCATGAAATATAGAGCAGGGGAAAAACAGACTATATAAAATCAGAATTTAGATTCTGGTAAGGCAAGAGGGGAGACAGGCAATAAATAAATACTTAGAATATGTAGTGATAATTGCTATCGAGAAAAATAAAGCAGGAAAGTGGGAGTAAGATGCTGAGAATGTAAATAGAGTGGTGGGAGAAGAGCAAGGCAAAACAGGAGTGTGGCTGGCATGGACCAAGAGTGAACAGCATCATTAACTTGCTTGAATTCTTCCACGCTAAGAACCTCTGTTTCATGTGTTTCCCATTTTCAAGTGTGTTACTGCAAGTGTCCCATGGGGTCCACACCAGCATTTCCCTGAAGACTTCAAACCTGTGCTACCACTCAGCAATCTGGGAACAAACTCAGGAACCTCCTTCTGGCTGATGCTATGCCTGTGTTCATGTGGAAATTTATAAGCAATTTACATTTGTTAATTCACTCATTTACTTATTCATTAAAGTCTACTGACTGCTCATCACTCTACAGAATTCTGAGGAATCAAAGATAATAAAGCTCACAGTTCATGCTGCTCAAAGGGTTGGTGCACACACACATACACACACGTACGCATGCACGCACGCAGATGCTCAAGGATTACTCCCACCTAGGGAATTTAGGGTTGGAATGGGCTGGGAGAGGACAGAATACTTCATTTGAGAGCAAAACAGGGATTTGCAAAGACAGAATGTCTTCATTTGAGAGCAAAACAGGGATTTGCAAAGTCTCCATTTATTACAGACTCTCAGGTCATTAATTGTTGACTGTAATATATTAGCCTCCTTGACTGATGTATTAAAATTGGTATGGAAAAATGCCATCAATTCTTGCCAATAAATACATTTCGTCTCTGAAGGAACCATCCACTGTTGCAGGTCAGATTTCAGTTGCATAATACTTAGCCAGAATTTTAGCTCATGCAATGCAAAAGGAAAGTTTATTATTATCATTTATTTACTATAGAATAACATTTAAATTTGAGTTAACCTCTCGCTAATGATTGCATCTGAATTTAGAAAGACATTAGGGATTAGGTCGGCTTGCCCCATTAAAGTCAATTATAAGAAAGAAGGATTTATCGTATTAGTTTGTATTTCCAAAGCAGTCAGAATTATAAAATGCCATGCAGTTATTTTGTGTATTCTTATTCTCAGCATCGCTCCAGGGGGCTAGAGACAGAGCAACCAGTCCCTTTTACAAAGAGAGAAATGAGTCCTGCTCAAGTGAGGAGTGGCTTGTCAAGGGCCATAGGATGGGTATCGGCAGTAGGTCAGAAAAGAAACCCCAAAGTCTGACTCTGGAAAATATTCTTTGGATCAAAGCCTCCTTCCCTTCAGTCAGCTGCAGAAGACTTAGCAGTATGCAAAAATCCAGGCAGAAGTATTTCCAGAACTTTCACTTCTGACTAACCAAAGTAAAATCATGAATTAACCTAACAGTTTTTGCACCACAGGCAGAATACTTCACAGAAATTTACCTGTTTTTATTTTCAGTAAATTATATTTTAACTTTCTACCTGACTGTATTGCATTTTTTTGAGATATAATTCACATACCATAGAATTCACCCTTTTAAAGTGTACAATTCTGTGATTTTAGAATATTTCTGACATTGTTAAATCATCACTGCTAGTTCCAGAACATTTTCATCACCCCAAAAAGAAACCCCATTCCCATTAGCAAACATCCTCTATTCTCCCCTTCCCTAGCCCCTGGAACCACTCAGCTATTCTCTGTGTCTGTGGATTTGCCTATTCTGGCATTTCATAGAAATGGAATCATACAATATGTAGGCTTTTGTTTCTGGCTTAACACAGCATAATGTCTTCAAGGTTCATCCATGCAGTAGTACTTAGCAGTATTTCATTCCGTTTTAAACAGTGGGTACTAGTTCCATTATATAAATATATCACATTTTCTTTATCAGTTCATTGGGTAATGAACATTTGGATAATTTCCACTTTTTGACAATGATGAACATTCATGTACACATTTTTGCATGGACATATGTTTTCATTTCTCATATTTGCACACTTAAGAATGAAATTATTGGGTCATAAGATAACTCTGCCAAACTATTTTTCCAAAGTGGCTGTACCATTTTACTAACCCACAGCAATGTATGTGGTTCCAATTTCTCCACATCCTGGCCAACACTTGTTACTGGTTCTCTTTTTTACTGTAGTCATCTTAGTGAATGGGGAGTGTATCTTATAGGGAAAAGTTTTGATTTGCATTTCCCTAATGACTAACGAGGTTGAGCATCTTTTCATGTGCATGTTGAGCAGTTGTATATCTTCTTTAGAGAAATGCCTATTCAAACACTTTGCCTATTTTTTTTTTTTAAGATTTTATGTATTTTTGGGCGCCTGGGTGGCTCAGTTGGTTAAGCGACTGCCTTCGGCCCAGGTCATGATCCTGGAGTCCCGGGATCGAGTCCCGCATCGGGCTCCCTGCTCGGCAGGGAGTCTGCTTCTCCCTCTGACCCTCCTCCCTCTCATGTTCTCTGTCTCTCATTCTCTCTCTCAAATAAATAAATAAAGTCTTTAAAAAAAAAAAAAAAGACTGGTTTAGGAACCCAGAAAGAGGGTGAAAGATAGGCTTGAAATGGACATTGAATGACTTCCAACATACTTTAATGTCCAAAGTAGTCAGAGACTGGCCAACGTTCAAGAAAAAGGGAGCTAGAACCCACCTCTAAATGAGACCAATGTCAAAGAATTTGTATGCATCTTAAACCTGTACCAGACATGATGTTAGGCTTTAGGGAAAGAGATTAGAAAGACACTGCTTCTTTACCAAAGGATCGCAAAGTTTAAAAATGACTGTTGTTAGGGTGATCATATCATATAATTTATTGTCTAAGCCAGGTACTTTTTTTTTTTTAAAGATTTTATTTATTTATTTGACACACAGAGAGAAAGCACAAGTAGGCAGAGAGGCAGGCAGAGAGAGAGGCAGAAGCAGGCTCTCCACTGAGCAGGGAGCCCGATGCGGGACTCGATCCCGGGACTCCAGGATCATGACCTGAGCCGAAGGCAGTGGCTTAACCAACTGAGCCACCCAGGCGCCCTAAGCCAGGTACTTTTGAGAGTGAAATATTTATGCTTGGATTAGAATAATTATGCTTGGATTAGAGGCATGACGTGGAACGATCCCATGCAAACTGAAATGATAGTCATGCTAATTTTGGATACATTGAAACTTACTATATCAAAAGAGTTATGGAAAGCTTACATTTTACTTTCTAGAAATTTCACCACTCTTTTAGTGCATGAACTTTTATTTTGGAAAGAAACTGTGTTGGGGAATGGTTTAAAACAATAGCAATTATGAGACTCCTGTACATACCCAAATAGTCAATGATAAAGATCACATTCTGTTATTAAGAAAAACAGATCTACAGTCTCTCTCTAAAGCTCTATGTTTCTTCCTACATACCTGACTTCTTTAAAAAAAAAAAAAAACAAGAAAGTTGCTCAGTAAAGTAAACTTGTGACAAAAGCCAATATTTATGAAGATGAACAAGTTCAAAATTATCCTTAGTATAATCTACTCCATCTGTCACATTGCCTCTTCTATTTTATTTCTGCCATGCCCATTACTGAATCTTATTTTTACCTAAGTTCTTCTTTAGAATAAAGTTTACTCTAAGAATTCAACCCTCAGGGTTCTCTAGGGTAAAGAGTGAAAAATAAATGCCCCAAAGACTTTCAACATTAAAAGGAATTTTTTTTTTTTAATCGCTCATTTCACATTCAGGTATAGAGCCAAATTAAGAAACACCTACTGGGCAAATGGGAGAGAGATAGTGTCATTCTCCATCCCTAGAACAGGCTGTTGAGGCTGCAAGACACTTTATGCGAGTCTCCAGACTTGGCACTCAAGTGGCAGAGAAGAATTTCTGTGAATAGGAGAAAAAGGAACATGAAACTTTCCTGGCAACGTGTTTCGAAAGAATTAAAACCACTGTGCTAAAAATAAAACTTCAGACAAGCTGTATTTCATAATGACTCTTCTTGCTTGTATTAATTAGGGAGGTTTTTAAACTTCTTACTGCTTCCGATTAAGTATTTTAAAGTCAGTCGCTCATGGCAGTTGAATGTACTGGCTTTACTTTCTATTTGAATATGGAACATGGATTTCATTTATGACCTCTTTGCCCTGACCCCCAAGGGCAATTACATATTTATTTTTCACTTGAAACCTAAATTATCAAGCCATCATCTGTATTTTAAAGTGCTTTGAGATCTTTCAAGGAAAAGTGATGGGTGAATGGATTGATGGATGGGTGGGAGGTGGATGGTTGGATGGGTAGAGATGTTCATTGAACCAGTATTTCTTTTGAACCTATTTATTAGGTGACATGCTCTGATTTAGGGCTGGGGATACCAAAAAGAACAAATGCTGATGAGATCCTTTTCATGGTATTTATGTTCTGGTGTAGCCAGAGAAATAGTAAACAGGTCAGTTATAAACACAATAATTAGAGACTGTATTAATGGCCTCTAAGGAAATATACAAGATGACATGATAGAAAGTAACTGGCTGAGGTGGTGGGGGGTGGGGAGGCCTGATTAAGACTACTAGGAAAAGCCTCTCAAGGAGGTTATATTTGAGCTAAGGCCTGAGAGGTGAGAAGCAGAAAGCCATGAAGTTAAGAGAAGTGCATTTCAGACTAAGAAAATAACAACTTTAAAGACCCTTTTATACAGTAGCATATACACAATAAGTGTGTTAGGTAGCCTAGAATCCAGAAACAAACAAAATACAATAACTAGAATTTTGCTAATTATCTAGAATCTAAGTTATCTGGATTCTAGGTAATTTGATCAAACTAGGTCTGAGTGTCATTCCAATAACAAAATGAAAATGACTAGTATGAGAACACAAACTACTCACTAACTAGCTGTGATTTGAGGCAAGTTTCTTCTGTAGGTCTTCATTTTCTTATCTATAAATTGAAAGAGACCATACCAGCTGCTTTCTGAAACCTCTACAGCTCTAAGGCCTTCCTCAGAGAGGGAAACTGAGGCCCAGGCAAGGAGGAAAGTGAAGGAACTAGCCTTTACTTAGGAATTGGGGACTACTACATGGGAAACCCTTTCCATAATATGTCCCATTCAATCCTCCCAGTATTCTGGACTAAAAAGTACCTTCCTGTATTACAAACAGGAAACAAAAGCACACACGAAATAACTTCTAAGTCTACCTAGCTGGTAAGTGGCAGAGCTGAGATTTAGCCTTAGAGCAGCTGACATGAGATCTCACTGGAGTCTGAAAGATATGGGTTCAAATCCTGCCTCTGCATCAGCTGATGAGCATGTGCAAATCACTCAACCATCTGAGACATGGTTTCTGCATTTGGAAATAGAGATAATATTGTCTGCCTAATGGGACCATTGTAAAGATTAAAGTAAAACTTGGCTTATAAAGTACTCTGTAAGCTCTTTGCACAGAATGAGGTTTTACTATGTCAGCTGTTTTTATTTTACTTCCCTGAGATCACATAGCAGATGGAACCAGAGCTTGTCTTTACATCTGAGAAGAGTCCTCTTATTATCCCACATATGAAGTGACAGTGTATTAAAGAAGTAAATATATTTACTGAATACCTGACTAAATATTATATAACAAAGTGAAAATAATTAGAAATGAAAATAATGAAGATGTCCAATAATGAAGATGTCCATGTCAGGAAGAGCTCTTGGATAGTATTTTGCCAGACGCCATGACTGAATTCTTTGGGGCCAAAATCTTTGCTAGATCGTTCCCATTTACATCATCTTGGGTACAAAATCACATCATGATTCATTAAGCTAGCTATGTCAGGTTTGTTGCTCAAGGTCCTTCAAGATAGTTTCTGGCTAATACAACTGTCATTGTCACTATAAAAAATAGAGTTTGGGTAAATATTTGAATTAATCAATTCCTAGAGGCAAACTAAATGATTCAGGCCAAATAATTTCTTAGGCTAGGGAAGAATAGGGGAGATAGGGGGCTTCTGAATGACCACTTAGGGTCTGAGCTATTAGACTCTCATCCTGGACTGGGCATAATTGCGATGAGTGCACCATGGGAGCTGTTTGTTAAGTGTAAATATTGAATATACTCTCCATATAATTATTAAATGCAAAATGAGAAACCACTATGTATGAAGAACTTTCTTTCATATCCTTAATTTCCTTACCATTGAATTTTTTATTTGCCCATGGAAGATTGCTCTTTCAAAGTTTTGTTTAAAAGTCAACAAATAAATAAATCATTGTATTAGATGATATTTTTCTACTTTTTGGAAGCACTTGCATGTAACATTTCATTGGTTAGAGTTCTGTGAGAATGTAACATCTCAACACCCTACCCCGCAGCTCTCCCTCCCCACTCTTTGGCTAGAATTTTGGAGTAGTTGCAGTTAATCTAAAATTAATTTTCTTAAAATTGAACTTGAGGATGATTTCAAAGGTGCAAAATGGAAGCCTTGACACCTGTGTCTCACCCCTATTGCAAAAGCAAAATCGTTTGTCTGCTAGTACAAAGTAAGCACTAACATTTTTATCCCCAGAGATGTTGTGCCTGAGTTGTCCCATTACAGAAGTACCCTAGAGCCAAGGCAGGTGCTGAGAAGCTCATAGCCAAGATGTGTGGGAGTTTGAAGTATTCTTGGGCAGAACTTCTTGGAGTCCTTGGATTCCTTTATATGGAATGAATGCGGAATACACTCTTCTCCACACATCTGCTGGCTGTGAGGCAGAATGTTTTCTTCTACAAGGGGGACCCCTGATAGAGAGATGCAAGAAGAAGAGCAACAGGGTATTTATTTTACCATATCTCATTTTGAGATTTTAGATAAATAGCACGGAGATTATTTTTCTCAGTCAGGGAGGAAAATTAGTTGGGTAAGGACCAGTGGCATTCCAGGGTAGCTATTCAATGAAGAAGAACAGGACCGTGCCCCTGGAACACTCTCTCTTTGTGTATGCCAATCATCACATGAGGTTTTATTCTTGCCATTGGATTTAACGGGATAAACCCATTTTACATTTGCTTTGATAAGCTTTTTGTCTATTTTAAAAGTCCCCACCATCTCTCTGAGAATAGCTGGTGTCTGTTATTGCTCAGTTGTATGCTCTGTATTATATCCTCCAGCTTTAAGTCCCAGAATTCTCAATTAGTTGCAATAGTTGGCAGAAGAGAAAGAGAAGTGAAAAGTTCTGTGTGATGTCACTGCTGATCCATGCAAATAAGATCCATCTTAGGTTATCACCCTGGCTTGAAACTCTGCCCTCTTTCTCCCAGGCATGTCTGTAGGCAAACTTTTTCACGTATGAAACAGCCCAAAGAGCAAGTACTGCCAGCCCACTGAAATCTCACTCTCCCATAGCTTTAGGAGGCAGAACTCCTGCTCTTCCCATTGCTTAATAATAAAATGTTCTCTCATGACAACAAGCTCCTCACAACATAACCTGGCGAGAGGAGCTTCTTCAGTTCTAAGGCTGGCTAGTTACTCTGATGGCTGTCCCACGTCCTCCTGCACAGCCTACCTGCTCACGAGGAAAATGGTATAACTTTGTGTCAATTACCTATTTCCTTGTAACAAAACCCCCACAATTTGGCAGTTTAAATACACTCTTTCTTTGTTAGCAGCTCTGTGGGTCAGCAATCTGGGCTGAGCTCAGTGGGGTGGTTCTTTTGCTGCTTGGTCCTGAGCAATACATACAGTCATCTAGCAGCTGGGTAGGATAGGAGGACTACCCAAGATGTTCTCACTTCCTGGACCCAGCTGTCAGCCAGGCCTCTCTCCCCTCGTAGTCTTTCATCCTCAAGGAGGCTAACCATTCATGGTCTCAGGGCCACAAGGGGGAGAAAGTAGAAGCTGCAAGACCTCTTAAGGCAGAGGCTTGCAGATCATATGACTTAACTTCTACCACATTCTATTGGTCAACATGAGTCCCAGTGTCAGCCGAGAGTCAAGGGGTAGGGAACTAGACTTTAGTTCTTCATGGAAGAAATGGCGGGGTCACTATGCAAAAGATGGTTGCCTCTGTCTTTGCAAGCAGTTTACCACAAAGAGCTAGAAACAGAGTATTTGTAATAAAGCCACGGCAAGATTCTCAGCAGAAAGAAAATCTCCATGTGCTTCAATTTACTATTTCTGATCTGAGGGTTTTGTTCGCTAATGATTAAAATGCAAATCTATCACATGCATATTGTTCTGCTGGAGCCATCTGAACCCTTGAGTGTCATTATTCCTAGAAAAGCCCATATTTAAGTTGCTGTGCACAGCATACAGAATATTGTACATGCTCTGAAATAATTTGATGGTCAATCACTCAGTTTTACGGACACCATTAGGGAAGACCTTAAAATACCTTTTGTCAGAAAATGACTGTTCCTCCTCCTATTTCTTTGGAGGTTTTTTTTTCAGCCTGACCCCAGGAACAGCTCAGGCACCCAAATGGGGAGGTCTGTGGAGTTCTGGTTGCTTTTTTTAGTTCTAAGTATGGTAGAGAATGGCTGACCTCTGATCTGTCCAGAGAAATTCCCTGGGAAGAAGTGGAGTATTCCAGAAGGCACTCTCACTGTTTTAGTCACAATTCTTTGGAACAGAGATTCACCCAAGTTGCTCAAGTAAATTGCTAGTGGGATTTTGTTCTGTTTTGTTTTGTTTAGTCAGTTATAAGCTGGGGATGGGAGAACAGCTGGAACTGGAAAGCTTTCAGCTATTGACTCTAGGAACTGACTTCTCTCCCTCTTCTATGGCCTGATGATCTGTCTCTCATTTTTTCTCTGTCTCTCTTTCTCTAGCTCACCTTCTTGCTCTCTGATATTATCTGTTTTATCTCTGTCTGTTCTCTACCAGTAGGCTTCTCTGTTTATTCATTTGATTTTTTAGAATTTTTGCTAAAGCCTCAAAACCGAAGCTAACAGGTACAGAATCCCTGATTTTCAGAGAGAATATAGAACGGCAGCCAGATGTCTCCTCTCTCCAGCCCTTAGTGTAGTCTTTTGAACCTTACTCCCACCTTCACCTCATCCAGCCTCTCTGAGCCTTCTGAGCAGAAGACCAGAATTTATTTGGGGGAGGGAGAAAGGGTAGGAGAGATCACTAATATAAAAGGGTAGTTTGAATTAGGAAAATATTGGAGAAGTGTAGGAAGCTGTGTAGTGTGAGCTGTTGACACAGGCCTTAAATCAAATGCAAGAAGCTATGCGAGACACTGACATGGCCCTCCCCAGCAAGAAGTCACTGAACTCCAGAATCAAAGGCCCAAGACAGCAGAGTGACCAGAGTACTGTGCAGGAGGAGGGCTCTTGAGAAACCTTGAAGTGAGTCCACCCAGTGTGGACCTACATGCCACATAGGGCCTGTTGCTCCTGGCCTGGAGATTGCTAAGGTGAAGGCTGACTCCAAAAGCCAGGGCACACAAGTGAGCAGGGAGGACCAGTGGACCAGCAGACCCCAGCTGTGGGGTTAGGCAGGGAACTGAGACTTCCCCACCTTCAAGTATGTACCACAACAGCTGTCCGAAAATTCTCCCTTGCTAGATTCTTACCTGTGGGGAGGGCCTAGAAGTGAGAAGCTGTGAGGTTGAAAGCCAAAGGTCGGGGTTGAAAAAGTGTCTCAAGAGGTCAGGAAGTGCATTGCCTTGGATAAGTGATGGGCAGTGTGAAAAACCCACAGATGTGCCCTATGGGGAAAGAAGCAGAAAGACGCTACTGATAACCAAAATACAGCAGCACCGACCACAAACAAAATGTCTGTCCTTTTCCTCTGTCCTTGCTCTGAGACCCCAGTACACCAGGGTTGGAAGAGAGAGAAGGAGATACAAAGAGCAACAGTGAGCAAAAACATAGACCTGGCTTCCCTTCCCTACCACAGGGCCCCCACCTTGAGTTAGTCCCCACCTGGGAGTTTAGGGGTACATGACTGCTTTGAATTAGATGTGAGGTTGAAATTTTAAAATTGGACTGTGCTGCACTTCTTAATATATGAAAGTGAATCATAATTACTAAAAAAGGAGATAAAGCCTTCTTAAAATAACTGAAAGTTAAGTAGAAACCTATGGTGTCTGCCTGAGATATCACCTAGAGAAACACAAAAGGGAACTCTCAAGGAGGCATTGGCTAGAGAAAAAAATAATAAAGCTATTTCCTTTTTTGTGCCCCGTGCATAAGCTGATTTCAAGTATACTTTTCTCAATTCACAGTCCCAAGAGAGTGTTGATTGGCTTAGCCTGCCTTTATTTGGGACCACACTGTAAATCCTTAGCCAGCCCACAGAATGGCTGCCTGTGCAGGGGCGGGGGGAGGGGGGGAGGGGGGGAGGGTAACTCCAGTCCAGGCAGCTGTGGCCAGGGCAGGGTCCAAGGGAGGCCAACACAAGTCCTGCAGGTCTTCCCTCTCAAGGAGGCACAGAGGGTAGGAAACTTCCCCGGTGGAGGTTTTAGGCAAAGGAGGCAAATACTCAGCATTCTCTTCTCCTCTAGGGACTGCTTAGAGGCTTCTGAAAGAGGATTAATCTTCCTGAATTGGGCTCAGAATCAAACAAAGAAGATGTTCATGCTTTCCCTAAACATCCCCTCTGTGAGTGTGTGTGTATGCTCTATTTAAAGTACCCAAGTTAGTTTACTGGCATTCAAGAGAATCTCAAGGTACAAGCAATACACATTGTATAGATGTATGTATACATATGTACCAAGAAATCGGGCTCTCTTTCTAAGCCAGTTTAAAGCAGTGATCATCGCTTCCAGGTTAAGAGCTCAGGGTAATTGCTTAATAAATGTTTACTCTTTGCAATAACTCTGTCCCTGTGTGTGAGTTCACCCTGACCGCTTGCTTGCCTCAGTCCCAATCTAATCTTCCTTGATCTCAGCTTTATTTGTACTTAAGCAAGTAGAGAGTTTATGTTTGTTTGTTTGTTCTCAGAGTTCCTGGCCCTTTGGCAGTACCTGGGGGAAACCCACCGCCCCCACTGTTATACAGCCTTTTGGAACACAGAGCAGGAGACAGAGCAGGGACTCTGGTGTCAGCCAGATTCTACTAACTCTGCACCACCTAATAGCTGTGGGACTCAGGATGGGTTACTTAAGGTCTCTGAGCTTCTGTGTATTAACTTGTAAAGAGAGACCTCAGTGGTCACCTCAGAGAGTTGTCTGGAAGCTTTCCACAAAAAATAGAGTTTCTGTGGGGTGCCTAAAGCACAAGAATCTCTCGGTTCTTAGTAACCTGCCCAAGCAGCCCCCTGCCCGCTCCGCCCACAGACTTGCTCTTCCTGGCAGGGGATCCTCTGATGGCCCCCAGACTTCTGCTTAGATCCCCTCTATTTTTCTTAAAATGTCTCTACTGTGTTCTCAAATTGGCCAGTGTACAAGCCTTCTGCCTGCATTGCCTCCAGTCATACCTCCCCCCTCTCAATAATGTCTAAATCCAGGTGTTTATTTTTTAAGCTTTGACTTTATTCATAACTCTGAACTCCCAAGCTCGCTCTCCAGACTACAGTCCTTCCTTCCTGTGTCACCATAACAAAATCAAACCCTCAGTAGCCCTCATTGATTCCTTAATTCAGTCATTCATTTAACTATCTTCTTGAGTATTCTATACCAACTTTTTCAGTGGGATCGTGGAGAAGGAAAGAAGGAAAGGTACAAAACTGATAAATTACTATTTTGGAGGCACCTAGGGTATAGTATGAGCACTTCATTGTTAGGGGATAGTTGTGTCTGTTGTTGTTACGTGATAGTTGTGTCTTGAAATTAACTCTTAAAGTCAATATCTCTTTTTCCATTCTTCCCTTGCTTTCTTTATACATTAGCATAACAAAAATATTACAATCCTGCTCATTTCTGTTCTGGTAGCTTTCTAGGACAGGCTACGTTTTTGGTACAGAAAGCTACAAGGTCAAAGGACTCAAATTTTTTGAAATTCACGTTCTTATCTCTATGTATGGGAATAATAATCAATATCTCACAGGCTTTTTCTGAAAATCAAATGAGAGAAAATGAGCATCCAGCTTCGTTCCAGAAATACAGTAGGCACTCAATAAAGTTTGTGTCTCTCCCTGCTTTCCTTAATTGGCTTGAAGGGGAAAAAAAAGAAAAACAACTGCCTTTCTCCATTCACAGTCCAGAAGGGTGTTTTTCCCACTCTTCTCTTCTTGATCTGAGATTGGGATCGGTCCCAACCAGGACCCTGATGTACTTACTTCCTCCCGTTGCCATAAGGGCCTTCGTCAAATCATATTGCTGAGCAGGACATTTACAAACCCACATGGAACCCACGGATCTGCTGTCTGAAGGATTTCATGAGTAATTGACAAAATGACATTTATTTGAAGAATAAGAAAGCCCCATCTGCCAAATCCATCATTAAATGGCAAAGACTCCAGATCTCTGGTGCTTAGTTAGAGAAGGAAGGGCTGTCTGTTTTCAGAGAAGCATGGCCTGGAACTGCCAGGCTGGAGGGTGAGTGAAGGAGAAGGCACGGCCATTAGTGCCGTTGCCCCTCCCTGATGCATAATATACTAACACCCTTGTTTGCATGGGCTATTAGGAGGTTATTTATATTCTAATCAGAAGCTATTAAATTATTGCATTTATATTCTAATTGCAGGGTTTTTTGAAAGCTCATTTGTTTTCCAAAGGGGACTGAGGTTTAAGGAGAAAGAAATGGGCCGTGGCCTGGAGTTTTGGTCACAACAGGACCCAGTGTTGAGAAATCAAAAATGAGAGATGGTGCCTAAGAAACGAAACCGCTCACCCCTGTGGGTGTGTTAGGGGAAAACTAGGCAGAAGCACAAAGAGGCATAATTTTCACTGTAATTGAAAACAGCAACTCATGGCAGATTGGACAACAGCTTTCGGAAACCAGCAATACAACCCACCAAGCCTCCTTGAAACCCTTCCCTCCAAGCAAGACCCCCAGAGAAGGTGTCTTACTACAGATACTCAGATAAGAAAAAAATTAAACACCTGTACAAATTAGTGTTTTAGGAAAAAAGATTTTTGGATCAATGACTGGACTGAGTAAATGCATTTTCATGGAATGTGTTGATCTCCTCTATGGGGGCTCTGGGTGGGACGTTGGAAGTGATTAAGAAGTTCAGCATAGGGGCGCCTGGGTGGCTCAGTCGTTAAGCCTCTGCCTTCGGCTCAGGTCATGATCCCAGGGTCCTGGAATCGAGCCCCGCATCAGGCTCCCTGCTCAGTGGGAAGCCTGCTTCTCCCTCTCCTACTCCCCCTGCTTGTGTTCCCTCTCTCGCTGTCTCTCTCTCTGTCAAATAAATAAATCTTAAAAAAAAAAAAAGAAAAAAAGTTCAGCATAGAAATACTATACTTGGAAAATATGAAGTGTGCCACCTCTAATATCTTGTTGGTGCTCCTCCTGGCTTTGTCCAGGGAATGAATGTTCTCTTAGCTGCCTCATTTTTCCCATCTCTTTTGTGTGTTCCACTGGGAATATAATGAAAAACAATAAAAAACACTGGATAAGGAGTTGAGAAACCCACGTTAGAGACTTGGCTTTGCCACTAATGAGCTAGGTGGCCCTGGACAAATTCCTTGGGGCAGTCTTCTCTGACTGGTTGCTCTGCCCATGGAGATTGGATCATCCCCTTCCTTCTGTTGCCATGATGGTCATACTTGGAGAATGTTGCCACATTGCAATGACTTGCGTACGTGACTATTTTCTCTACCATTCATGAGTTCCTTAAAGGCAGGAACCGTATTTTGCCATGAGACAGTGAACTTCATGAGAGCAAAGACCATGGCTATTCTTGGATACCTTTGAATCCCCCATTTCCAGCACAGCCCCGGCAAATAGCAGAGTTCAAGGCCTTGGACCTGTTCCCCCCCATCTCAATATGGTCTTTGCCCAAGTGTTCCCAAAACTGATCTCCACTGTAATTCCTCTTCCCTGCACACATACCTTAAATAGCCTCCTCTTGGTTACTCTCCAACGCTTCATCACAACACCTTCTGTACCCCTTGGTAGCAATTGTCATCATGTATCATTGTCACATCTGTTCACTTGTGTCTGTTTATTTTCTTTTCCCCTCAGACCAGAAACTCTATGAGGTCAAGGAGCATCTCAGCCGTGTTCATTATTTACCTCCAGAATTTAGAAAAATGTCCAGTTTACAAATATTTGCAGAATGAATGAATTTGTTAACTGAGAGCTGACTAAAGGCTCAGGTGGTTCTGCCTCAAACACAGTCAGTGTGTAATCTCTGACTTTAGGAAAAGGAGAAGTGGTTGCCTTTTCCAGAATACCTGACCTCCACAAATGTCTGAAGACAAATGTCTTTGGAGGGGTGGTGATGATTGGTTGCAGGGCTTCCCCCTGCTAGAAATACTGTGTGGTGAGCACTTACCGCCCACTGTCTGCATTGCTCATTGACCATATAGCACTGCTGTATTTCAGTCCTACATTTTAGAAACACAGAAAAGAAGCTATTATATGAAATGTTATCTGCACATCAGAATTTTATATGATTATTATTGATTTTGTTGTTATTTGCTATCTCGTTATCCCTCCTGTTCTACCCCTGCCTGATTTTTGGAGAGAGTCAGGTTATAGGCGACACTTAGATAAAGAGTCAGTGGCAACAGTACAATCAAGTTGGGGAGAATCTATGATTTGAACTGCTATGGGAATGTCAGCCTAATATAACTTCTGCAGGTCAGAATCATATCTTAACCTAAGTATTTCAAATAAATGAGTTACCACTGTATTTCAGGAAGTGAATCCTGTGTAGACAGTATTTCCAAATTTATAGTTATAAAACCTTGGAGGAGGATCTATCTCGCACTAAGTTTCCAAATCCAGCATTCAAATCAGGGTAAAATATAACAAATATGAAGCAACACAGATTTATTCAAGGACCTGAGAACTTGGTAAAAGAGCATGACGAGAGGAAGTATAGAAAGAAATCATTAGATGCTCCAAAAAGGTTAGCTAAATAAAATGAATTAGTGAGCGAATGAATGGATGAAAAGTTGAAAATCAACAAATTTGAATCTAAAAAAAATAAAATTAAAGATAGTACTAGCACTATGATTGAAGCAAATCAAATTCTTATTTGAAGGAGTCCACAAAACTGAGTTCAATATGTGATGTTTCATGAATACAATTTTTTTTTACCTGTTAATATAATCGATCCTGCCAGAATCAAAATGCAAAACTCAGACCCATCTTCTTTAGATTTCATGTGAATCTTATGTAGCTCTGTAATTCAAATCAATGTAACTCATGTTTTTAAATTATTTCCTGAAAGCAAATTATGTGGGTTAGTGTAAGTTGTAACTTCTATGAATTTCTTTCCATATGATAAAATGTGTGAGTTGATTAAAAACTGTCTTTTGGTCTTTGGCAAAGTAATTATCAAAGCCTTGAATGTACTGCAAAATAATAAGCATTAACTGCTAAGAAGCTTGGTAGAAAATGTCATGCAAGTTGAAAGTTTCGTCACATGTTGGTGTTCAATGCACATTTGTGAGAATTCCAAATGAGTTTCCAATGAGCAAAAGAGCAATCAGAATGATATTTATATTTCAGGACTTTCAAGTTACGATTTGGAAACTGAGCATTTTCCAGACAGCTGTGTGTTAAAATGTACCTTGTGGATATTTATCCAACTGAGGACAAGTTTGCTCTCATGGACAACGTAGGCCAGAAGATAGCAATTTGAGGGTGTGGACCACAGACATGACTCCTTCACTCTCTAAATTCTAAATAAATTCTGCTTCTTGCAATTCAGCAGTGGAAATTTGGAGGCCTCTGCTGTCTCTTCTCTGCTCTAATGGCACAAGGTTAAGAAAACAGACTCTGAAGTCCCATTCTCTCCATTTACAGCCACGCTACCACTTACTAGTTGCAAGACCTTGACTAGTTACTTGATTTCTCTGTATCTCAGATTCCCCTCTTAACCAAACAATGACAGTGCCTACCACAGAGGGTTGCTGGGGGGCTTAAATGAAACCATGGTGTTTGGCACAGAATATACTCCCAATAAAGATAAATGAGTAGTATTCATTCCTTCATGGTGCTTTTAGGAAGAGCGTGTTGCTCACAACCTGAATTGAATGCTACTTTCAGAAGGATGCAAAGTCTGAGTTTAGAAAAGATAGTGTTACTGAAATTGATACACAGCACTACTCTGGAGCTCCAGGAGATTAAAAACAGAATTCTAAACTGTTGGAGAGCTCAGAAGTCCCTGATCCAACTCCCTGAATGTCTAGGTGGCATAACTGGACCCCTGACTATAATAACTCAGCCATTTAGCTGCCAAGCAGGTCAGTGAACCCAGGAGTCCTGATGACCCAGCCAGTATTTTTGACATAGGCGTAGTAAAGCAATAATAATGCCTTGTTGTCTTGACTAATTATTTTTTAATGGAGTATCTGGGTAGAATAGCAAGTGCACTTATTTCTTACTCTTTTTCAAATAGGAGAATAGACTTTTGAGAAAATTAGCATCTTTCCCTCCAGTTTCAGGCTTTGAAACAGGAAGAAGGCTTAGGATCTCAGGTTCCTAAATAGTCCCATAATTAGGGTGTCCTAATCCCAGTTTTCCAAGGAGAGTCCAGTTTATGCCTATTGCCCTGGTGTCCCACTGGATTAGCACTCCATTTCGCTCTCAAAAGTGTCCTAGTTTGGACAATGAATTTTATGATTTCCTTATCTCAGATGCAATCACAACAAAAGTAATGGCAAGTGAAGTTGGTGAAGCTCCCAATGCTCCTTTCCAGGAGCACAGGGAGAAATCCTATTTCTCATATTCTTTAAAAGAGAGGGCTGGAAGGCCTGGGTAGCTCCGTTGGTTAAGGGTCTGACTCTTGATTTCAGCTCAGGTCATGATCTCAGGGTCATGAGATTGAGCCCTGAGTTGGGCTCCACACTGAGCATGGAGCCTGCTTAAGATTCTCTCTCCCTCTCCCTCTGCCCCTCCCCCGCCAAAAAAAAAATGGAGGGCTAAGAAGAAGGCATGTGTCAGGGCTACAATCAATCAATCATTATGATCTTGTTTACTACTACAGTTGAGGTATTGGGTGTTTACTATGAGCAATGATCTGTGCTTAGTGTGTTTACATCTATTTTCTTACAACTCTGCGAGGTAGGTATTTAATTTTCACTTATCGAGTAAGAAAATTAAACAAAGGATATAGAACAGGATATGGTAGGAGCCAGGATTTAAACTCAGGACAGTCTGGCTCCATTGTCTGCTCTTTGCTCTGCTGTACTATTTATTCTTCAGCACATTTTGTACATGGAATGGAGAGTTCACAAAATGGGCACTGTAAAAAATTTCTTTGAGCTTAGGGAAGCATTTTCTAAAGAAAAAAGGAAGAACTGGGCTTAAATCTCGAGATACTCATCCTCTTTGTTTTATTCTATAATTTATGGTAAAATAAAAAAATACCTCTCGATTGTCCTTTTATGGTTTATCTCCAAGAGAGCTGGCTCATAGCCGCCATTCCCTGCCCTCCGCTGTACATTTTGCTTCTACCAGGCGCTGGCAGGGAGAAATCCCGGGGGATATCCTGAGGCCAACTCAGAGCACACCCATTGTTTCACCACCTTGCTCCACCCTTCATTTGCAGCTACATTACTTTCCCTGGGGCCCAATGAACATTGTTTTTCTCTCTGTCAGAGGGGCAATCCAACCACGTGAAAGAGAAATAGGAGAAAGGAAGTGAGTGAATGTGTGTGTGTGTGTGTGTAAATGTTTAAAGAAAGACAACAGTAATTTAAATCATTTAGTTTTGGTCCCATGTAAAAGCGGTATGTTAAATTGATTTACCTATCACGGCTCCTTTCAGGATTTTAGACCCGGAGAAAGAAGGAATTTGGTGACCAAAATAGCTTTGAGGTATCTATTCCAATCCAACTTCTGAAAAAAAAAAAGAAAAGAAAGAATAGAAAAGAAAAAGGAAAGAAAGAAAAAAAAGGAAAAGAAAGAAAAGAAGGAAGAAAGAAAAGAGAAGGCTTTGGAATAGAAAATCTTTTAGGTGTCTGTTTCTTTTGTAAATCAAACTTTGAAAACACCATGGGGTTATGCATTTAGAAACAGTTCAAAAGTTCTAGGAAATGCCCATTGGTAACAATGAGAACTATTCCATGTATTTAACGAACTGCTTCTACCATTGGATCATTAAGGCATATTTTAACTGTGAGGTCACTGATGTTGTTTAAGTCTAGAGTATGCAGTGAACTGTTCCTTAAAGGAGTTCTGACATGTCTTGGCAAAAGCTTTCAGATGCTATGGATTGATGCCACTCTGAGTTCTTGGGTCAGGGATATAATTCAGGTTATAACATGAATAAGGTACAATTAGATGCCTAATTTTCTGAAATAAAGTAAGAAGGAAATGAGATTATTAAAACAGTCATGTTTATCTGGTGGCCATCTTTTAACGAAAATCCTTTCCAATCTATGAAAAACTATCATTAAATTATTAAATGTAGTTTTGTCCTCTGAAAGACAAAAGAGTAGTGTTTAGACTATCTGAAGAATCCATCTGACTGAACAATGCAAACAAATGTGGTCTTGTTGTCATTTCTGGGTCCTTCTGAAAACCCTGTGTACAGAGTTCAGACTGGGAGCCCCAGGAGGGTGGTCAGCAGTGAAAATGAGCTCCCCACTGGGCCAGCTTATTTCCCAACACCACCCCACCACCACGAATCCTGCTCCCAGATTACATCACCCACTCCACCTGACCTTGCATGTCAGACTAAACCCTTCCATTCTGCAATTGTTTTTTACATAACGTGGTTGAATAATGAAACTTAGAACCAGCCAGAGAGGAAGGTATATAGTAACATCTGACTTCTCTCCTTTATAAAATTATTGTGAAGATGCAATCAAACACAACCGACCTGTTCTGTGCAGTGATTACATTTTAAAAATTGTGCCCGTCATTCATGTAGAGCTCAACACAGAACAGGAAGCTGCAGAAGCAATCTGTGAAGGACATTAAACAAAGAATGTGCTTTTTTTTTTTTTTCATATTTTCCACAATTTAACATCCACTAAACTGGATAATGACTAAGTAATATATATGAAAATATATATATATATTTAGAGGTCACTATTTTTTTTGTTTCTTTGTCTTAGGTACATTCTTTGTATTAAGAACTTTAAGTTCATCTTATGGATAAGGCAGATGGGGTATGATCTATGGTACTATTTACAATAATCTGCTATAAAGCCCTAGCATTCATTTAGAACTTCCATTTATGTGCTTTGAAAGAAAAAAAAAAAAGGTTATCATATGATTAAAGGTAACCATCAGATTCTTTGGTAAATAGCGTTATGCTGCATTTGGATGACAAGAGGAAATTAGAAGGTAAGGACTTTCTAAATGCCCAGAAGGGTTAAATGCAATGAATGACATTGCTGAATAATATAGCTGACATAATCAAGCACTGTTTTATCATCGGTGTCATTCATAATTCAACACATGCCTCTTAATAAGAATTAAATGAATCTTTTGGAGAATTTCAGGATAAGTTCATTGTATGAAATAAAAACATACCAGCTTAGGTCCAGTGACATTTTTGCCCTTTTGGAGCAAGGGGTTGACATTTTCTAGCACTAATGCTTATGTTTATTCAGGTCTTGGGTTACCATTTCATTGATTGTTATTCAGTTCTGTGAATGATCACTATGCTCTTGAAAGACATCATGCCTTGCTCATTGCCTCTTAAATAGAAATGAAAAAAAAATTGGAATACAGGACATTGTGACATAATGATTGCTACATAGAAAACAATGAGAATTTATCCTTGCAGAAAAGTGGGTAGCTGATGGATTTACAGCTTTCTGAAATATATTTTTCTAGCAGAGTAAAACTGTAAATAATAAGAGTGGAAAATAAAAATATACCAGTGAAGAGAAATAATACAATTTGGTAATTATTTTGCCAATATCTTTTTTCCTCCAAAAAGCAACAAAAGCTTTGGCTCCCATTATTATTCCAACCCATTTTCTGGGCTTAAGGGATAAAATACTTCTACACAGGAGCAAAATTTCTTTTTAACTGCATCCAAGTGGATATAAAGATATGTAGGTAGAATACAGAGACAGTGAAATGGAAGCTAGCCTACTAATGATTTTCTGAATATGAATCTATATAAAATATATCATTCTAACAGGATGCACAGACTAACGCACAAGGTTCCAAATAATATAACTGGTCAACATAGTGCTGAATATTGCTGATTAACTGGCTCACTAATGCCAGAATGTGCAGGAACATATTCCATAGTGAGTAAGCAAGAGGATGGGCCCAGGAATGACTGTACAAGAGCTCAAAAGTTGATGTCTTAGCCTAGCCTCAATAACTCATATGTTCTTTTGCTTTAAGTAAATTACCTATAATGTGCTGATTATATGTATTAGCTACAGATTGACAGTATCACAATCAGCCTGCGTCCGTGAGCACCATTTGGTAAATTAAGCTGGTAAATGCAAATAGCAACAATGTCATTATAATGACAAAACTGGTTTCTTGCAGCAACAGTATGATCAGGAATTTTACTGTGACCATTGCCTAACAAACTTTATTTAGACTTTTGTGATGGATGATTTTCTTTTTACTTCAGATCTCGTGGATATGTGTTACCATGACAGCATTCTTGCATTCTTTCTTTTCACTATTGTAACCATAATTTTTTACTACAAATTACTTTTATCTGCTCACCAGACATCATGATAAGATTTTAACCTGATCTCTGAGTATGGCATTTTGAATACTGGAAGTGTTCATATTTGTATAAACATCTAAAGAAATAAAGTAAAAATTAGCAGCCCCTAGCATCTTGTCACTCTACTCTAGAAATCTAAAACTTCAGCTACGTCAAATGCAACCAATAGTGAGATATGTTTAAATTAACATGGAGATTTGATTAAAATAAGAAGCAAACACAAGTAGTCCAGTTTATTTCCTAGCTTCAGCATTTTTCAGTCCAAAGCTCATAGCTGTATCGACATATCTTGTACAATGAGGTGTAGGAGTCAGCATTATGGCATAAAGTGCTAACACTTCCTCAGTCATCAACCAAACAAGTCATATCTCTTATATACTATCTACCAACATAAGAACACAAAGAATATATTCTAAGGGCTCTGAGAAAAGAAAGCTAAAATCAAACTTTTTAATATCTACCTGCTTTTAGAAATAGACCAGGTAATTGTGGTTTTAACTTAGCACAATGCTCAATGCCTGGTTATTTTGAGAACTTGATAAATGGTTTTGTATAGATAGATGTCACCTGGTATTCCCATAAAAGGAGGATAATATACTTTCGATGGTGACTAAAATTACATGTGGTGTTATAAATCCCTAGTGCTTATGCTAGCCAAGGATTATTGTGTAAGAAAGAGAATACCAAGTAAGTGCCGTTCCAAGCTCATAAAATCAGTGTGATTTAACACTGCCTTGGACTGGACCAACTACTGATCATTTCCACCAGTATATTATACACACTGGGATGTCAGCAGGGACTTGGCATCTGATTTACAAAGACTGGAACACCTTTTTTAAAATGCAGGTTTATATCTCAAAGGGATTCATAATGAATGGCAATTGAGTTCATTTTTGCCTAAGAGGATCTGAATCTTTCTACCTAAGGAGTCTAGGATTGTATTATCTACAACAGAAAGACAAGGGATAGGGGAGGTGTTAGGAGAGAGAGAAATTCCTTACTTGCATCTACCATATTTTAGCCAACAGAGTGATGAGAGAAGATGAAGAAAGATTAGGACCGTGGGACTCACAGGTTCTCAGGACAGAATATGTATAAGAAAATTTGTGTCTGAGCAGGTAGCGATGTCGGCTGGAGCGTTATCTAGTACTATGAAGAACAAGATAAAATTCCACAGACTTGGGTGTTTACAAAAATTCTTCCTCTCTATTTAATTTTTCCCACACTTTACACCCTTGGATAAGACTCTATTAGCAAGTCAAAGGAAGTAAAGGTCATGAGGGACTAGTCCAAAGCAATCCTGCATCTGGGAGGGTGGATATGTTGAGTCTCTGTAGGAAAGGCACATAATCAGCACCTCTGAAGGGAAAAGCAATATGCAGTGGCCACAACAGGCCAATTAGAAATACGTATCAGCAAATTAACTTTTCCCTAGGCTTTGGAGTAAATCTTTCCTAGGGGCTAGGAAAGTGGTGGAGTGATAAGAAAAAGGCCTGAAAACCAGCCAAAAGGAGGTCTCGTGGGCTTCATTAAAATAAGTTGAGGGTAAGAAGCTCTTGGGGTGTGAAGAGATGAGAGGAGCTGGGACTTAGTGGCTAATGAGTGAGGGACTAAGGGACGGGGAATTTGCAATCTGGATCAGCCAAGGCTTAGCTGGGGCGCTCTGGGAAACTCACTTCATTTCTCGATTCCTCTGGCACCTTCCCTTGAAAGCAAGCTACTCCAACTTACCTCATGGGGTGGCTGTGAGAAAGAGAATAAAAGCGAGCTGGAAGACTTTTGCAAATATACAAAAATTATATAAATGTGAAAGAAAAACAGGGAATGCTAGAACATGCTATATAGTTATATTTGATTCAATAAAGAAAGGCTTTCATTTGTCATTGATGTGCGTTTTATTCCTTTTATACTCATAAACCAAAGATCTTGGGCCTGTATTACTTACCTAAAAGACTGCAAACCTTTTGAGATTGTTGCCACATTAGAAGCAAATTAAAGATTTACAACACAAGATAGTGTTTCTGATAGAATGAGGCCAGGGAGAGAGGCAATGAGACAGTATTGATTTTTTGTCCAGTAATTCCTTGACTCTGGAGAGTTCAGAAAATGACGTTAGAACTCAGCAGTTTTTCTTTTCTGTTTGTTTTATATTCTTACCCATATAAATGTACCCATTTATAGGGTATGTGCTTATGTAAAAAAAGAATGCCTTATAATATCATCACTAATTCTTATATATGTCACTTACTTAATTTAAAATAGATTTAACTTAGAAACTGTAGTGTTTCCATAGAACACATGCATATTAGTTTCTAGAGTTTGACAAAGTGAAAGCCAAATAAAAATCACCATGAAGCATTTGGATATTTATTAGTGCCCAAGCCACAACTTTGGCTCTGTCTAGAAATCTCTAACAAACAAGCTGGAACATACAAAAACTTCTGACTGGTAACATTATTTTTACTTCTAAATACGACAACATGTAAGAACAGTGCTTGGTAATTTTGTTATTAGTTTAGTTGTGTAGGTTCAGGGTGGCTGTTGTAGTAAAAAGGGATACATTCTTTTTAACCTTCCTCCATCAGTCCTTCAAAGGGTCTTGATTTCTCTAAGGTGCCCCTTCTGCATAAGAATGGGGTGAGTTTTGCCAAATTTGACTCTGATTATGTGAGGTTCCTGCTGAGTGAAGCCAAAGTTAATTACCTTAATGCCTATTAGAACAGGTTCATTTCAATACAATGCTGAGAAAAAAGAGAAAGGACCCATTCTGACTCATACCTAATACTTTTGAACTTCGAAGTTGCTTAAAAACAACTTTCTGGTCTGGAGGGAAAAATGGCTGGAAGAAAAGTGATCAGGCTACTCATTAATGAATAAACTTACTAGTGCCATGTACAAAGGAGAAAGAATACAGAAGAGGCATCCCTGGTTTAATTTAAGGAATACATAAAAGGGAAACATTGGAAATGTGTGTGTATATATGTGCATGTGTGCATCCAGAAACAAGAAAAAATATATCCATCCCAATTCATTACCCTATTAAACTGAAAAACTACTGTCTTAGAAATAGTCTAAAATTATGCAAAATAAACCTAGGCTGATTTACACTATAGTATGTTCTTTATGGACATTCAAAAGTTAATAATTATACATGGAAAAGTAAATGCCAAATTGGCACTGTCTAGATTTAGGCAGAAAAGTACACTGAAATATTGGAAAGTTTGTGAAATAAGGTGGTTTAATAATTCTAATAATAAAGAAGAATAGTGATGAAGGCAGCAATGGGCTTATTCTGTTTTCCTTTATCAGAATCAATTTTGTAATTATATTGTTTAAATTTATTGATCTTTTGGTCTTGATGGCCATCTTTCCTTTTTTTTTTGGACCTAAGGCAGGGTCAATGCAGTAATTTACAGATAGACAAACATATAACCATAAATATAGACTTCTCAACATGGCCTCAAATACAAGTGAGTTGCTATGTTCCAGATTTGCCATTCTTAAGTTGGGATATATATTGGACTAATCCATACTCTTTCTTCTGGTGATGACAATACTCAGCCTGGTGTCATATAGTACTACTTGCAAAGATGAGAAGGGAGAGTGGGTGACATGTTTTTTACCATGGCTTTGTGGAGTGGGCCAGTAAAATTATATGATCCTCCTAATATTAATATCTCCCTACACATTCCAAAATTAGAGAGTCACTGGGAGCCAAAGCTCCTCTTTAGAGATGGAAGTGATAACAGCTTTATTTTGTTTTAGATTTCACCAAGTGCTTTCTCATCTACTGAGGTGAAGCCTATTCATTGGTCATCCATGCTTTATTGCCTTTTCTTTAATCGGATTTATGTGTGGCTAAACATCAGCTAGAGAGAATAGAATATTTGATTGGGAGTTGAGGGTGCAGCTCAGGGTACTGAAGGAAGATAAGCCCTGTTTAGTTAAGATGATGAAAATATTAGACAGTTTGACTCTTACCCTAAAATCTCCCTTTCATTGCCTTCTCTTCCTCCTCCCCTGTTTCTGGTGTTATCACATCTGATTTCTGCTGTTCCCAGAAATAGTTACAGTTTATCCCTAAATTATGCCAAGAGCCTTCTGTATGAAAATTTTCCTATTTAAATTCTATGAGAAGCAATATATAAGGCCAAATCAGAACAGAACTATTTAAAATGGAATTTAAGATAACTCTGAATGGAATATGCATTTAAGAATTCTTCTGGTACCATAAGGTAAATGAAGTTGCCTTCTAACCAACAGAATTCACAGAATTTCTTAAATATGTTCTTAGACACTATTATCAATTCTGTATGCTCAAGTTTAGAGTATATTTTTTCAATTTTTGCTAAGGTGATACTTGCAGTTAGGGACAGAATTGGTTTCTACCCCTGTCCTTATCTCTGGGAAGATGATTTCTTATCACCTCCTCAAGCACAAAGAGACTAAAATGTCTCACCCAGCTTCCGTCCTCTGCTCACTTCTGTACCCAAGCTTGCTCCTGCTCAGATCTCGGAAAAAGAGTTCTGCTCTGCCCCCTCAGCCAGGAAGCAACAGAATAGTAACTGCTGTCCTCAGGATGACACTGCCTACCTCACCTCCCACTCCTGCCACCATGCTCCAGCCAAACAGGATGGCATCTGCCACTGCAGGGATTCTGACAGGCTACACAGTTACTAATCCAGCTCCCAACTAATCTGCCACACTCTTGGTGATAAAAACAAATATTGAAGTAGAAACTAACCCAGCTGTCCAGTTCTTCCATCCAGGTAATGAGAGTCACTTATTACCTAACGGACATTATTGAGTAACTATAGTACTGACCTTAGGAAACTCAAAGGAGATAAAAGGTGCATCTGTAGTGTTCCTTTAATCTTTCACAAGTATTGATTGAGTTTAAACACTATGTCCAATGGTGGACAGGATGTTGGTGATACGGACATGAGTAAGACCATGACTGACTTCAAGGAGCTCTTGGTTCTGCGAGAAAAGAAAATATATATTCACAATGCTCTGTTTTAGCACAGTGATACAGATGAGCACAAGTGGGATACCACAACCGAAGAACATGAGAGGCAGTGCCTGACTCTGCCTGTGATGAGGCCAGTGAGTGTGGAAAATCTCGCTGAGGGTAGCCAACACTGGAGCTGAGTCCAAAGAGAAGTAGATTGTTTTCAAAAACATTTACAAACTATCTTCTCAGTACATGCCTCAGTAGTTCCTTGGTTTTTATTGCTGATTAGTACTCCATTGTATGAATATACCACAATTTGTTTATCCATTCTGTAGAAGGACATTTGGGTTATTTCTGGTTTGGGTTGCTTGGATTGTTTCTAGTTTGGGACTATTATGGATAAAGCAGCTATGGATATTCTTGAGTGAGCTTTTGTGTGGGCATAGATTTTTATTTCTAGGAATGGATTTACTGGTGGTGCAGTATATTTATTTTTATTTTTATGTCATTAAAATTTTGCCAAACTGCCAAAATGGTTGTGACTTACTTCAGTAAAGAGAACTCCATTTACTCCACATCCTCTCCAACTGTTGGTGTATGTTTTTTTTTTAAGTTTTAGGCCTTCTAGTCAGTGTGAAATGCTATTTGTGTCTTTAATTGCATTTCCCTGATAATGAATGACGTTGGACATCTTTTTGTGAGTTCTTTAATAACATCCATTATGAAGTGTCTGTTTCAAGGCTTTTGCCCATTTTTTATTTGTCCTTTTACTATAAATATGTGTGTTTTCATCAAATAAATATTTTCTCCCAGTCTGTGGCTTGCCTTTTTACGTCCTTAACAATATCTTTCCTTTTTTTTTTTTTTTAAAGATTTTATTTATTTGAGAAAGAAAGAGTGAGAGGGGGATAGGGCTTGATCCCAGGGCCCTGGAATCATGACCTTAGCCCAAGGCAGATGCTTAACCGACTGAGCCACCTAGGTGCCCCCACAATGTCTTTCCATTAGCAGACTTTTAAAATTTTTAAAGGGGTCCAATTTATAATTCTTTTATGTTTAGGGCTTTTTGCAGGTTTTCGAAGCTAATTCCACCTACTTCAAAGTAGCAAAATATTCTGTATTTATTTCTAAAAGATTTATGGTGTTAACTTTGTGTTTAGGTCTCAAATAATGTTTGTGAATGGTGTGACATATTGGAAATGACATTTTAAAATTCATTTAAAATTTTATTTCAAGCTGCTTTGCTGCTAGAATATAGAAATGAAGTTGGTTTTTGTATAGTGACCTTGAATTCTGGAGCCATGCTAAATTAACATGTTGGTTTTAGTAGCCTTTTTATAGACTGATTAGAATTTTCTACATAAATAATCATGCCATTTGCAAATAAGACAGTTTTACTTGGAGGTTTTCAATCTTTATGGCCCTATTTATTTTTCTTGCTCTATTACAATGTTTATGAACCTTACTACATTGCTGAATAAAGTGATGAGAACATAAATCTTTCTGCTCCCCAAATTAGGGAGAAAACATTCACTATTTTGCGATTACATATGATGTTAGCTGTAGGATTTTCATAAATACCCTTTACATGATGAGGAAGTATATTTCTGTTCTTAGTTTGCTGATTTTTAATCATGGAAGGGTATGAATGTTGTCAAAAGCTTTTTTTTTTTTTTTGCAAATATTGAGATGGTTAATATGATCCCCCCCTCTTTCATTCTTTTAATGTGGTAAATTGCTCTGATTAATTGCACTGATTGCATTTCTGGGATAAAAACCCACTTGGTCAGTTTATTTTTCCTTTTGTATACTATTGGATTGATTTGCTACTGAATTTGGATTTTGTATCTATTTTCATAGGGGATATTAGTCTTTATTTGTAAAGTCTTTGTCAGATTTTGGAAATAGGGTTATTCTGGCCCCATAAAATGAGTTGAGAAGCATTCCCTCTTTCTGTTTTCTAACAAAGTTTGTATAGAATTGGGGTTTTTTTATTAATATTTTATAGAATTCATTGGTGAAACCATCTGAGCTTGAGTTTTCTTTGTTGAAAGGTTTCTTTGTTAAATTCTAAATTCCGTTTCTCTAAGATATATTGACTTTTCAGATTTCCGATGACTTTTTTAGTCTGTTTTGGTAAGATGAGTTTTTCAAAGATTTTGTCAATTCTTTGTTATCATATTTATTGGCAGAAAGTTATTTATAATGTCATTTTTATTACCCTCTTATTACCCATTATTATGTAGCAATATCCACTGTGTTACTGTTGATGTTAGTAATTTGTGTTTTCTCTCTTTTTGCTGTTACCAATTTCACTATTCTTTCATAAAGACAGTGTTTGACTTGTTAATTTTCTTTATTATTTACACATTTTCCAGTTCATTTTATTTGTTCTTTATAATTACCATTACTTCCTTTCTTCTATTCATTTTGGGTATAATTTGCTCTTCTTTATCTAACTTTAAAAAATTTTAATTTCACTTCATGGTGAAAGAAACAAAAAGCACTTCCATTCTTGTACTACAAATTTAACTTCTAAAATTAATTTAGCTTTGGGGCACCTGGGTGGCTCAGTCAGTTAAGCTGCCTTTGGCCTAGGTCATGATCCCAGGGTCCTGGGATCAAGCCCTGCATCCAGCTCCTTGTTCAGCAGGAAGCCTGCTTCTCCCTCTCCTCCCCATTTATGCTCTCTCTCACTCTCTCTCTCTTCTCAAATAAATAAAATTTTAATAAATAAATAAATAAATAAAATTAATTTAGCTTCTTTCAGTACTTGTTTTTTTCTTCTTCCAGTACTTGTAGTGAAGATGCTCAAATGAAATCTATTCTCTAACTTTTTAAGATGGAAGTTCAGCTTAATGGTTTTACATCTTTTTATTTTCTGATATAAACATTTAATATTATAACTTTCCTTCTACCACTTCTTTAGCAGCATCTCACAAATTTTGGGACGTTGTTTTCCATTATCAGTTTGCATCTAATATTTCCAATGTTTTCCCTTCGATTTATTCTTTGATTCATAGGCTATAATGTATTCTTTAATTTTCAACTATTTGGGAGCATTTCTAGATATTTTATTGTTATATATATATATAAATGTGTATATATATATATCTTATGGTTATTGACTTTTGGTTTCATCTTATGTTGTAAGATTTCAGTCATTTGAAATGCATTAAAACAGAGTCCAGTGCACTTGAAAGAATGTGTATTCTTAAGTGTTGGGTATAGTGTTCTACAATGTCAACTAGGTCACGTGGATTAATAACATCTTCCCAATTGCTATACTTACTAATTTGCATATGTGTGTTTATTCTGTAAATTACAAAGAGGAGGTATTAAAATCTCCAATTATGATTATAGATTTGTATTAGTTCTGTCAATCATTGGCTCATTCATTATGAAAGTCTGTTAATAAGTGAATGCATGTTTAAGTTCATTTTATCTTCCTGATCAATTTATTCTTTTATGATTATGAAGTTCCTTCTTTATCTCTGCTAATATCCTTAGTCTTAAAGTCTAATTCAGATAATATTAATATAGCCACACCAGCTTTATTATGTGTATTATTTGCACAGTATACATTCTCCATCCTTTTACCTTTAAACTATCTGTCTTTAATGTGTGGTTCTTGTTGACAGCATATAGTTGAGACTTGCTTTTTTATCTGTTCTAACTATTCTGGCTTTTAATTGGAATGTTTAGTACATTTACATTTAATGTGATTATTGATAAGGTAGGGTTCATATCTCTTATTATTTTATATTTGTCCCATTTCTTTTTTTCATTTTGTTCTGCTTATTTTTGTTTTGGCTTTGTTTTTGCTCTTCCATTCTTTTATCCTTGCTGTTTTTTAGGAAGTTTTTTGTTTTTGTTTTTGTTTTTTTAGGATTTTCTTTAATCTCTATTGGCTTTTTATCTATACCTATAATTTCAGCTAGATATTTTTAAATGTTCTAAATAATGTAGCCTAAATTTTCAAAAACTAAATTAGATTATCTCTGAAATGAAATTAATTAAAAGCAAAATCAATATTACACTATTTTGCTTAAAACAGTTTGTTTACATTTATCTACTCTATCCCTTGTTACTTAATATCTATACATATGATAATCTGACTTGAAATGTCCCTATTTTTGTTTTCAACAATCATTTTTAGAAGAAATTAAGAGGTAATAAAAGATAGTGTTTTGTATTTACCTACATATTTTGTCATTTTCAGTTCTCCTTATTCCCCGCTCTAGATCCAAGTTTCAATCTGGCATCATTTTTCTGTGGGCTGAAGAACTTCTGTTAGTATTTCTTGTAGGCAGATCTGTTGGCGACATGCTCTCAGCTTTTATTTATCTGAATATCTTTACTTCATTGTCATTTTTAAAGAATATCTTTATTAGATATAGAATTCTGGATTGACATTTCTTTTTATTTTAGCACATAAAAGATGTCATTTCATTTTCTTCTGGTTTCCATTATTTCTGATAAGAAGCCAGTCATCAATTCACATCATTGTTTCCTTGTAGGTAAACATATATATACATATGTAGTATGAGTGCTTTTAAGATTTGCTCTTTATTTTTAAAAAAAGTTTTGAAGATTTTATTTATTTATTTGAGAGAGAGAGCACAGAGGGAGAATGAGAGTGAGAAGCAGACTCCCCGCTGAGCAGAGAGCCTGATGCAGGGCTCCATCCCAGGACCCTCAGATGATCACCTGAGCAGAAGGCAGACACTTAACCCACTGAGCCACCCAGGCGCCCCAACATCTGCTCTTTATATGTGATCTTCAGTTTACTGTGCTGTATCTTGGTATCATTTTCTTTGTGTTCATTCTCTTTGTATTTCTTTGAGTTTTTTGAATCTGTAGGTTGATATTTTTCACTAAATTTGGAATTTTTTTTCCGTTATATCATCCTTTTTTTCTGTTCCATTTTCCCTCTCTTCTCTCCTTTGAGAAATTCTGTTACATGTATGTTAGAAAACTTGATCTCTTCTCATAGGTCCCTGAGGTTCTGGTCATTTTTTAAAAATATTTTTTTCTTTTTCAGCTTGGGTAATTTCTATGGATTTGTCTTCATAAACTCTTTCTTCTGGAGTCTACAATCTATTTTGAAGCCCATCTAGATTTTTCATGTCAAATGTTACACCTGTTGTAGCCTTTCCATATTTTTAACAGCTTTTATTTATCTACTGATATTCCTTATGTAGACTCAGTAGTTCCACTTTTTCCATTAAATTCTTGAGCATATTTATATGATCTTGCTTAACATCCTTTCTTAATTCCAACATCTGAGTAATTTCTGTGTCTGTCTTGGCTCTCTTTTTTCTTGGTTTTTATGCTACATTTTCTTTCTCTTGTATAGTAATTCTCATGTATAGTAATTAATTGTACATTCAACATTGACATTGTGGATAATACATTGTAAGAAATCTGGTTTACAGTGTCTTTCATTAGAGGGAGTTATATTTTGTCTGGCAAACAAATTACTTGGAATCCTCTCTGTCCTGTGAAATGTGTTTTGGTTCTTTATCAGGGCTTGTGTGGGCCAGTTTTGTCTTTAGTCCTAAGGTATATGGCTCTTATCTGGGGTATGGTCTTTGCTCATAGGGTGTGGTGCTTTTGGAGTCTGAAACTAAATTCCCAAGGTTCTCAGAGATGTCTGCCATTCTAACTGGGCCAGAATTCTGTCTTCTAGCATTACATAATTTCTATCTCCTGTTCTGCCCTCAGCCCTAAAGCAGTCATTCTCTTTCAGGACTCACAAGATTTTCCTTCTGAATGCATAGTCTAGCCGTAAGCCAAGGAGTCACCAAAAACCTGTACACAGATTCCTAGGGCTATTGCTGTCCTCAGATCTCCACTTTCTAGGATCCTTCCCTGAAAGTCCCAGATGCTTCAGCAGTCCTGCCCATTCATACCAGTTTCTACAGCTCAGCAAAATCACTGAGTCTGCTTGGGCTCTGTCTCCCTACACTGCAGTCTAAGACATGCCCCAGTGGGAAACCAGGACAAACAGGAGGCTCACCTCATGTTTTCTTTTCTAAAGATTGACTGCTATTCAACAGGGAAAACTTTATATGTATATATTTTTCCAGTTTTATAATATGTCAAGAGAACAAATTTGGTAGCAGTAACTCTGTCATAGCTGGAAGAAGAAGTCTTACCATTTATTTAATTTGTATCCTCAATGTGTGACCTGCAATATGTCAATGTAGGATTGGTGGATGCATATATGAGTGGATGTATGAATAGTGGAATTAGTGGAGAGATGGGTGGAAAAAACTTGCTGTGCTTTTTCCTTATATTATTTTTTCTCCTTAGCATGTCTTACAGTCTAACATACTCTATATTTGTTTTGTTTTGTTTCTTGTATCACTCCCACTAGAATGTAAGTGGCACAATGTAAGTGTCAAAATGACATTTGTTTGTTTTGTTTACTGATTTATTACTAGAACTAGAGTAGTGACTGGCATATACAGACTGCTTAATAAATATGTGTTGTTAGAGTTAACTGATATATTTTTAAGGATGATCTGTCTTACTTTTACAGAAATATGCTAAATAATGAAGTGAAGTTGAGCAGGTATAAAATTTGTCAATGGCTGGTCAGTGCTTCTGGGGGAGGGTCATTTTAGAATATCCTGTTATTTTGACTAACAATTGAAATGTTCAATCCAACTACATCAACCCTTTTTATGTTCCTCATTATATATGCCAACCTTCTTCCTTCCTTTGAAATGTTGCAGTTCCATCTCCCTGGAAACCATCTCCTTGCTCTTCCCATGAACAGTGCTTCCTTATATCATTCAGAAGTCAACTCAAATGCTGCCATTTTAGAGAGGACTTGCCTAATCTCAAATAGAAGAACTCACACCCCCAGTTTCTTTTACAACACCATGCTTGATTTTCTTAAGAGAACATATCCTCGTCTGAATTACCTCATTTTATTTTTACATATTCATTGTCTTACCTGTTTTCCCAGAAGATAAACTCTGTAAGAGCCAGACACTCACGGGGCTTCTTCAAGGTAATGCTTATAACCTAACATAGTGCTTGGTTCTCTGTAAGCACTCAAAAATTCTTTCTGATGATAAGCAGAATTCTAAGATGGCTCCCATGATCTCCACCCCTTGGTATTACTCCTGTGATTATGTTATGCAACATCACAAAGAGATTTTGCAGATGTAATCAAGGTTACAAATCAGTTACCTTTCAAAGCAGAGACTTTTCTCTGGCTTGCAGAGGAGGAGGTCAGAGAGAGATTCCAAATGCAAGAAGGATTTGATGAGCCACTGCTGACTTTGAAGATGGAGAGGAGCACACACAAAGATCAGAGAGAGGCCTCTCTGGCAGCCAGCAAGGGAATGGGAACCTCAGTCCTAGAGCTGCAAGGAACTGAATGCTTCAAAAACCAAATAAATTAGAAGCAAATTTTTCCAGAGCCTCAAGATAAAAACCCAACCTGGCCAACACCTTGATTTGGCTTTATGAAAACCTAAGCTGAGAGCCTAGTTGAGCCTGTATGGACTTTTGACCTACAGAACAGTGAGATAAGGAACGGACACCATATTAAACTGCTAAATTTGTGGTGACTAATTATGCAACAAAAGGAAACTAATACAAGCCCTCAATAAATATTTGTGCCTTTTCTTCTGCCCCAGCACAACCTCTCAGTTTCAGGGATGAATTATCTCCTCTACAGTGGTGACAATGGCCTACTAGGTTGTGATCCACTGACTTAGCTTCATCGTGAGTCAGAGATGTCCTTTGACAATCCTTCATCTGCAAAAGATCTATTTATCTTTGCTCACCTGTCTTTTCTTTCTTGCTCATCTCTGAGGAAGAGATGCTTCTTTTGGAGGTTTAATCATTTCAGTGGTGATTTTAAACACAGCGTGACCCGCTTTGTCAGAATGGTGCTTCTTCTGCTATCATCTGTTTTGTCTTGCATGTGCTACTTCCCCATCAGATGCTTCTTCTTTGTCTATAAATAAAAATTAGCAATATATCATCTCACTATATTTGATTTAGCAGTCCAACTTTTTTTTTTTTAAGATTTTATTTATTTATTTGATAGAGAGAGAGACAGCGAGAGAGGGAACACAAGCAGGGGGAGTGGGAGAGGGAGAAGCAGGCCTCCCGCTGAGCAGGGAGCCTGATGCAGGGCTCAATCCCAGGACCCTGGGATCATGACCTGAGCCGAAGGCAGACGCTTAACGACTGAGCCACCCAGGTGCCCCAGCAGTCCAACTTTTTGAAAGCAGAGTCAGCACTCACTTCTTCATCTTCCTCACCATCAACCAATTTTTAAAGGTATAATTTTATTTACTTTTAATAGAATTAATCTATATGTGCTTTGTATAAAATCCAAAAAACACAAGGGTATAAAAAAGAGTAAGCCTTACTTTCATCCTTGTCCCACTGATATCTAGTTCCCCTTCTTAGAGGCAACCGTGTGTGTGTGTGTGTGTGTGTGTGTCTTCCCAGGGCCAATGTGTGTGTGTGTGTACATGTATGTACACACACGTACACACACATGTATATGCATATACAGATACATTTGTTTAATGCCTAACCTCTTACATTCTACCTCCCACTGATCCTATTCTCATGGAAGGTACCAATACTTTTATATTTTGTTTTCCTTATTTCCTGGCTCTTTGTTAACTTCTCACTTCTCTTTTTCCATGAAGCACTTGACATTCTCAAAACAACACCCTCCATCATGCCACATCAAACTCTTTAAAAAGCCCTCATTGGGGCACCTGGGTGGCTCAGTCCATTAAGCGTCCAACTCTTGTTGGTTTCAGTGCAGGTCATGATCTCATGAGATCGTGAGATTGAACCTGGGGTTGGGCTCCATGCTCAGTGGGGAGTCTGTCTGGGATTCTCTCTCCCCATCTCCCTCTGCCCCTCCCACTTGTGCTCTCTCTCACTCTCTCTCTCCCTCTCTAAAATAAATAAATAAATCTTTAAAAAATATCCTCATTGTTTTCATAACAGTACAGTCTTTAGATGGTCTCCTAATTCCCCTAATTGTCCAGTTTATAGTTGCCTCCTTTTCTGCCTCCTATCCTCTCAGTGTTAGGGTCCAAGGCTCTGATCTCATGGATTTCTATGGTTTTAACCATTAACCTTATGTGGATGATTGCCAAACTCATCTTTTTAGGTAGCCCAAATGGATTAGCCAAATTCTAGCTCTTTATTTCAGCAGACTGTGAGCATTTTTCCCTCCGACATTCCATAATCCTTTAGGATAAAATTTCTAAAGCTAAGTCCTACTTCAGCTCTTTCTGGGGAGTCAGGAAAGGGGAGACCCTGAAAACAGCGGCTCTTGCTGACATCCCCACTGGTGTTAACTGATCCACTTCAGCTCCACACTTAGATTTATAGATAATCCTTTCCTCTCAGATCTCACATAACCCCCATTACCAGATAAAGTCAGCTCTTGGTTTATAATCCCTTCCCACCTGTTCCTTCTTGCTACACTCACCCTAAGTTATGCCTAGATAAAGTCTGCTAACTATTCTCAATGCTTCTCTTACCCTATCCATTCTGTACCATTATGTTGTCTAATTCAATTCTTTCTTCTTATTCAAAACCTTAAATGATTCTCTATTGCTTGTAAAATAAAATAAACATTTTTTAGCTTATCATTCAGAATTGAAAATAATCTGACTCCAACATACTTATGCAGCCTCATTCCTCACTCAACCCCCCATTTATCTTGCACTGTGACCTAACTGGAATTTTCCCTGGCCATACCATCCTGTTCCTGAACCTTTCATCATAATATAATGGCTCTCCACACCTCCCCTTCTTTCAATTTCTTGCATCACTGACACTTTTTAAAAACCTGTCACCTATTCAAGGCTGAGTAAAATACATCTGCATCTACTAAATATTCTCTGATGTCACCCCTGTGCTATGTAGTTTATAGGCATTGTGTGTACATTTATTACCTATGTGCAAAGAGAAGAGGACCAAAGGTACTAAACACCTAATATGCACTGGTTGCTGGGCTAGGCACTATCATCTCATTGAATCCTTACAATTCTATGGTGCTATTGTATCAACCCAAGATGGCACAACAAGGTTTTGAAGCGAGGGGCCTACCCTAGGTGGTCTAAATTGAAAAATAAAAGCAAAACAAAAAAACAAAATAAAAACCCAGAAATAGAGTAGAGTAAACAAAGAATAAAAGGACTCTGTGTCTGTAGTTCCATTATGTTAATGGCACTGATAAATTCAGGTCATGTGGCTCTACTTAGTGGACGTATCTAATTTGCACATCTAGGTCCACAGTTCCTTTAGGGCTACTTCCTCTCACTCCTTACCCAATGCTCCTTTTCCTGGTTCACTTTTACTTGTCATTAGGGTCTCAAATGAAACATCATTTCCTCAAAAAAACCTTTCCTGGCCCTCCCTTTGTCCCCACCCAGGTCTGGTGCTTTGTTATGTGCTCTCACTGTACTTTGTACTTTTCCTTGTGTAGGTACACTTCAATTATTCATATAGTTACGTATTTTATTACTTGTTGATATCCAGGAAATTGCTTATTAATTACTAAAGCATGAACTAATTTAAGGGTGGATACCATTTCTCTTTCCTTGACAAGTGTATCGCTGAAAATATTCCCCACCATCACTGAAAATACTCCCTTTGTGGTGAATTAATGAATGGAAGGATTGATAGGTAAATGAACAATTCTCAAAACTCTCCTAGTCTAGATTTCTGAGATTGGCACCCCAGGAATGATAAATTTATGCGGGGGAAGCAGAAATTTGTAATTGTCTAATATCCTTTTGTTACTAACTCCTAAAACTATCAGCATACTACCTGTCCCTATAGATTTCAGCTCTTTCTTTCTTTCTCTAATTCTAACAAGAAATGTGTCTTTAATATGCTTGGCATAGCTGCCTCTGAAGAGTTAGAAAATGTTAAATAATACAACACAACATAAATAATACAAATAATGACAGTACTGCGTTGTTAACATTAAGCTGATTCATTTAAGGACTGGCAGCATCAAGAGTTGTTTCTAAGAACTTTAACACTTGAAGATCCTATAGATACCCAGTAAGTATTAATTGTCTGAACAGTACTTACAACCTATGAGAAATTTGTTTTCCCACATAGCTATTTTCATCTGAGGTTAAACACAAGCCACAATGAAAGGCCTTTGTTTGGGTGCCGTGTGATTCTCTTGGAACGATACCGAGATGTCAAGATGGTATCTCTAACACGGTGGATTTACACAGCACCATGCTTCACAGAAGCTTAATTGTGTTGTTGTTTTAAAGACAAACTTGTGCCAAAGACCTGGCATTCTGCAGAGGATGCCAGATGGTTACCCTGGAAAGTCTCTTCTCAGAAACAGGTGGGTGTTCCATCTCACTATCCTGCCCAAAGGCAAAGCCTTAGCTCTGGACTATTCAGGGAGTTCTCAGGGAGAAGCACTTTTCTGACAAAGGAAGACATTTTTCTTTCAGTGGTGCCGAGTACATAGTAAGCACCCAAAGATACTATTGATTGCTCTTTTAAGTTAAAAATCAGTATCTCCTGCCCAATTTTATTCTGGAACATCAGCTTCCAACTGCCCGCTCCCCATCTCTTCTTGAATCTCTGTTACTTAAGAGTCAAAGCAGAACTATTGATTCTTATCCAGCCTCCCAACCCATGCCCTAGGCCAAATCAGCTCCCATCCAAGGCTTTTTTCATCCTCTGTAAATGGCACCACTGTCCACCAAATGGTTCAAGATCAAAATGTAGGGGTTCTTGTGGATTACTCTTGCTCTGTAACATCCCACTCAAATCTATTAGTAAGTTTGTTAATTCAACCTCCAAAATATATCTCTAACTCAGTTAAAGCCTGCTCTTTGACTGATTCCACTGTAGCCTATCAGCACCCTCTCTTGCCTAATGGCCTCTTTTCTTCCACTCTTGTTCCTTTCAAGTCCATTTTTCACATAGCAGCCGGGCGAGCCTTGTAACAGTGCAAACCAGATCATTTCATTCCCCTGACAGCTTCCACAAATATTGAGAATGAAAGCACATTCATTACCCCCCAGCCATAAGGTCTTACTGATCTCCCTTTGCCAGAGGAGGGAATCTTATCTCCTACACTTTTTTCCCACTCACTCACCATTCCCCAGATACATGGGCCTTGACTTTGAACCGCCAACACACTGAGTGATTCCAGGTTCATGGGCTTGGCACTTGCTGGTCCTGCTGTTTAAAATTTACACCTCCCAGATCTACGTGGGACTTACTCCTTGTCTTTCAGGTCACAGTTCAAATAACACCTCCTCAGATTGCCCTGCCTCCTTTGCTTTCAGTCACATTACCCTATTTTATTTTTTCATACAACTTGATTATATCTAATAGTATTACTTGCTCACATGTATTTGTTGCATGCCTCCCCACTAGCTTATAAGGTCCTTGAGCTCAGAGACTGACTCGGTCACTGCCGAATCCCTAACATGTAAAATGCACATAAGGCCAGTTTGTCTCAGTGGGACCAGACATCTTCCTGAGTCCTGATTCTGAAATTTTTAGGTGGTATTTGAATACCACCTCAGCTTTTATTTTCAAGCTAAGCCTGAGTGCACCTGGGGAAGCCGCAGCTCCAGGCACCCAAACACCTCTCTTTTGTCAGAGTATCTCTGTTTCAATCTGCTTAATTTTTTAAAAATCTAACTGGCTCCCACAAAGGAGATTCTGACAAATAAGATTCCACTAGTGCAGGGTTGCCTGGGTGGCTCAGTCAGTTAAACGTTTGCCTTCAGCTCAGGTCATGATCTCAGGGTCCTAGGATGGAGATCCTCACTGGGCTCCCTGCTCAGTGGAGAGTCTGCTTCTCCCTCTGCCCTTCACCCCTCCCCCCCAGCTCATGATCTCTCCCTCACTCTCTGTCTCTCAAATAAATAAATAAAATCTTAAAAAAAAAAAAAAAGGATTCCACTAGTGCAAATGAATGTGACTGCTTAATGCATATATTTACGAACATTTAAAAGTCCTCTTCTGAACCTCCAAAAACATAGATAAGGTGCATTTCTTGTCATCTATACTTCTCCCTGCTTTCTGGTCCCACTGTCACTACCCTATTAAGATCCCCACCTCTTACTTTGGCCTGGATAGTATCTGGAAATGTCTCTGTCTCCTTTTCTGTCCCTTCTGCCAATTCCTTCTTCACCCGGCTGTTAAATTAACATCACTCCTCCCAAGCCCAGATCTGAGCTGTCCCACCCCCGTTGGCTGTCTGTGCCTCCTGCCCTCATTTACGCTCAGCAGCCTGGACTGACGCCACCTCCCTTATCTTACTCTTCCTTCAAAGTCTCTGTGCCCTGCATACCCTTCACACCAGCCACACTTGACTATTTCTCAACGTGGCCTGCAATTTTCCCTTCTGTCTGGCTGTGCTCTGGCCATTCCTCACACCAATTCTTTCCCCTCAGACTTGCCAATTGCAAGCCCACCTTAAGCTTCCCCGTTGCCCACGCCACCTGCCTCACCTCACCTCACCCTTAAGACATCATCTCTCTTCCTTTGTGCCCACAAGTCTGTTAGGACTACTGTTGGGACACTAATCACGCTTTTGTCCTCTCTGAACTGTGGAGACTGCCTACACTGACGGGGAAGGATATGATTTAGAGCAGAGGATTCAGTGCCGGTCCCACCTGAAATATCTTCCTCTCAAAGCTGTTATGGGTGTTGATACAAGTGAAAATAATTTGGAAGCTAGAAATGTGAAGTGTGCTTATTCCTATTTGCTACTTGTGGGCAGGGACCATTTCTATTCATCTTTGTACCTAACCTTCGGCCCCAACGCATGCCAGTATCCAGCAGAGTCCTTTCTCTTCAGCGCACTACTGAGAAAAAGAGGAAGGACCCATTTGGACTCATACTTAATAAACTCAACTTGAACTTTCAAGTTGCTCAGAAGAGCTCTTTCTGACCTGGAGGGAAAAATGACCAGAAGAAAAGTTTTAGGCTATTTATTAACTGCTTTATTTGAATAACAGATTATTTGGGGGTAAGTCCAGGTGAACCTCTGAAGTTAGCACTGTTCTGGATCTTTCATGTGCTCTCAAAAGTCCAGCCCCCAGTTTGGGGGATGCCCAGCCCAGGAGTTCTTTGAGGCAGAATTTGAATGAGACAGTTGCATTAAGGCATGTAGAGGTTTGTCTGATGGCCAGGGTGTATGGTTTATTTCCAGAAGGGGGGCTAGACAGGAGGAAAAAAATATGGGATCCCTAAAGTAAGTCTCTGTGGAGAAGTCTTGAAGGATAGTCCAGTCTCTGCAACAAGGCTTGGATGATGCAGGGAGTAGATGTTTTTAGGGGGAAGCTGTGATTGGCTTTCCTCTGACCCGGCTCCTTTCCAGTCTTGTAGTGTTGGATCACCATGGCTGGCCAATCAGGTTGTGCACTGAACAAGAATACACACAGAAAGATATTATTTACATAGCAAATTTGCACATACTATTTTTTTTTGGTTTGTGTTTTTATTTTTGCAATTTTTTGCCAAAGGAAAACCAAGCGTCTTAAGAAAGGGATGTCTTTTTGTTTGGAACTAGGGGAGGACCTGACAGGGCACCCTAGAAGGGGAGGGCTGTTAAGAGTGGAAAGAACTATGCCACTAAGAGCCCAATGGTTCTGCATTAACATTCCTTCAAAAAAGCTGGTTTGGGGAAGTAGAAGGAGTTTCCCTACTTGTCATGGTGGAGAAAAGTGCTAGAGCCCAGTGGTCCAGAAGTGATTGACAGAGGCCTATAAGCAGCAAGCAGAACAGAGCAGATGCAGGTCAACAGGGGAGTGTGGAGGTTCCCAGTCCTGGTTAAAACCACTACTATTTGAACACATACACAAAGAGATCATTACTATTTCCCTCTACCCATCTAGCCTGCTTTCCCTAAACTCTTTAAAGGCAAGAAATGAGTCTTAGACATATTTATCCCCTGAGAACCTAGCACAGGACCTCGTGCATAATATTTACTCAGATGGTTGTTTGATGGATGCCCATGGGTTTTATAAGTTTTATCCAGGAGGCTTCATATATCCCATTTTCTCTTCATTCCTTTTGTGTTTTCTTCTCAGACTTGGGGCATCGTCACAAGTAGATAATATGTTCAATAAACAATATAAACCTTCTCTCAATACAGAAGTTAGAAAATATCATGGCAGGAGCCTCCAGGTGGCTTTCTTTCCAGGACCAGTTTTTCCCTCTTTCCTGCATTTCCGAGTCATCAGAAGTACTTTCCTAACACCCTAAAATTCAGGATGCTGATCAAGTCGTGAAGAAGCTTTTCTTCTAACCCTGCTGGGTATAAAGGACTGCATTTTACTCTGGGAAGGGATTCAGAGTCTTTCCAAATAAATGACCTGCTTGTCTAGCTGTCAAAATGTGGAATTCATTGGCAGTCTTACCATAGCCCTAATTCAAGTTTATGTGCCAGAAACGGAACTTCTGCCTTTCAGATTCAAGAAGGTCTTCAGACCTTGGCCGTCTTGCACAATATGGAACTACTATTAGAGCAACTGAGGCTATTTACAGTGTGTTTAAATAATGTAGTGCAGAGAATAGGAGATTTGAAAGTCTGGCTGGGAGCTGGAGAATCGACTTCCATAAATCTAAGCCCCGAAAAATACCTTTTTTGTTCAAATGTTGGAAAGAATTTTGTCGACCTTTTTGCTTCGTTGAGATTTCTTTAAGTTTTCCTGGTAACCAGAAACAAATTTCACAATTTGTGTCACACTTGGCTCCTGTTCCGAGAGGGAGGGGAAAGCTGGTTGTTATTTCAGTAATCCCTGAACAGCAGAGAATGGAGAATTCGGCACCGAGGAAGCCTGCCAGCAGGCAACGCTGCCAAACCAAACAGGAATCAGTGTGGACAATAGGAAGATTATGTGGTGGAAAACGGATACCCCAAATTGAGGCAGGAAAGCCATGTCAATTATATTTAGAAGCAGCATCTCTCCTCCAGGTTACAAAACCATCCCTCCAAGCATTTAGAAGATGTTGCTGTTTCACCAAAAGCTCACCCACAAAAGGTCAGTGGGAGAAACTGAAACACAGTGCTTTTTCTCTTATAACTTCCTGTGTGCCGTGGTATCTGGCCACGAATCTTTTCAAGACCACTGTGTCCTTTCATTCACACTAGATCAGGCCTTCCAGTGTTCCCGAGAGAGGAAGTGGACAGAGCCCCCGCTGCTAGGAGCAAATGCAGAGGGCTCAGCCGTACCCTCCAGCAGGTTCTCTCTGGGCAAGGCCTGGTGAAGGACCTGTTGCTCACCTTCCTTCCTGCTTCTATTTTGACCTGCAGGGGAAGACGAACACAAACAAAATGAAAATCAAACAAAACACCTGGGTTTTCCAAGCCACTGAAGCCCCAGTGGGTACCTCATGGGGTAAGCCCTTATGATGACTCCTAGTGGCCCGGGGCGGGGGGGTGCCCTCTGGTCTGTCACTGTTGTAAGTTGAAGGCAGAGTGGCTTCCATCCATTGCCAGCCAGTGGCCAGGCTTGGCCAAGTGCCCTGCTAAAAAGTCCTTTCAGCAGTGCGCTCAAGGCTGAAAAGGGACTTCGGGTGAGTGAGGTTCTGTGTCCCTGAGTGTGAACGATTCTTTGATCCCCATCTCTTCTTCTTAAAAAAGCATAATCGAACGAATAATTTTTCAATAAACAATCCAAAGTACAACAAATAATATGACACTGGTACCAATCAGCAAGATGTTTAGGTGTTAGTGTTATCGGAAACAGACCTTGCTAGTTCATGTGTTTGTTTTTATTTTATTTTTGTTGAAGATTTTATTTATTTATTTATTTGTCAGAGAGAGAGAGAGAGAGCACAAGCAGGGGGAGCGACAGGCAGAGGGAGAAGCAAACTCCCGCTGAGCAGGGAGCCCGATGCGGGGCTCGATCCCAGGACCCCAGGATCATGATCTGAGCCGAAGGCAGATGCTTGACTTACTGAGCCATCAAGGCGTACCTGTGTGTTTGTTTTTAAAGAATTGAAGCTTTATAAAGCTATAATAAAGCTATAATAAAGCCCCACCTTCATCCCTTCCTTTCCCAGAGGGTACTTCCTAAATTCAGTTGGCATGGATCATTCCCAGATGATTTTTAGAACTTTTACCATGTGTTCTTATTCATAAGTATATATATATGTATATATATATATGATCTTGCATGTTTTTTAAATTTACATAAGTGATGTATTTTATATATCTTTTTTCCATTTACTTTGTCCTCAACCCAATGTTTTTGAAATATTATCAGTGTGAATATTGATAAATCTAGCTGTAAAGTTGTTTAATATTCCTTTAAATAAAAACATCTTTTAAAAACCTAATCTATTCAAGGACAGGCATTTTTCCCCACTTTTTTGTAGTACAAAGAATATAATCAACATGCTTGCACGTTCATCTCAGCATGCATGTCTAGTGTTTACTGAGGCAGACTCTCAATAAATTGGAGGTACTATTGCTGAACCGTAGTCCAATTTAAACTTTACCAAATATTGGCAAATTGCTTCCCAAGAAGGTTGCACTAATTTACAGTCCCACATAATGTGTAACATTGCACCAAAACTTGGGTGTCAACAGATTATGTTTTGCTGATCTGATGATTTCAAATGGTACTTCACTGTTTTATTTTTCAATTCCCAGATAACTAGTGAAGTTAAGTGTATTTTCATATGCCATTGTCTGTTTGTGCTTCTTGTTTTTTAAATTGCCTGTTCATATGCTTTGCTTACATTTCTACTGTTATTGTAGGGATTCTTTATAGAGTTTGGGATTTATATGTTGTTCCCACGGATTTTCCCAGTCTATGACTTGCTTTATTACTTTGTTTACAGTAAATTTTAATTTTTAATGTGATTAAAATTTACTTTCTAATGTAGTTAAATTTATTAATTTCTTTCTATGTTTTATTAGTGTTTTATGATTTTTGAAAAAAGAAAACATTTCTTTAGTTCTATATGCTAAGGATTCTTCCATGCTTTATTCTAAGGTTTTCGTTTTTGTTTTTAATTTCAGTCTTCATGCCCATCTGGGAATGTGAATTTTTGTATCATGAAGTAGGGCTTAATTTTATCTCTTTCCATATGGATAATCAATTATCCCATATGATTCATTGAAGAGTATGCCCTTTCCCCACTGTTTTATAATATCACGTGTCATATTTCAAAATTCCTTATATTTGTGGATCTATTTCTAGATACTCTCATTGATCAATTTTTCTATACTTTTAAAATTGCAATAGTTTTATCAAAAGTCTTATTATGAATAAATTATTTATCTTTTTCCTCCATCCTTTCCTCCTACTACTTTTCTTTCTCCTAGATTTTATTGGCTTTTGTTGGCCTTTTAGTCTTCCATAAGATTTCAGAATCAGCTTGTCCAGATCTTCAAAAAAATCTTGGCGAGAAGATGACTGCAATATATTGAATTTATGAATTAATTTGGGGAAAATTGACATCTTTACAATATTGAGTGTTTCCATCCATGGAGATAATGTATCTCTCCATTAATAAGGTCTTCTGTTATGTCTTTCAAAGAACTTTTATAAATTTTTTAAGAAATATTGCACACTTTTATTAGATTTATTTCTAGACAGCTTATCAACTTACTAATATAAAATATATCTTCTAAAATTATATTACTGACTATTTGTTGCTTTTTTATACTAATGCAAATAGTATTTTTATATTATACACAGTATCTTAATAAAATCCAAAATTCCTTGTTTGTTCTAATAATTTGTATAAGTTCTAGGCTTTTCTATGTGGACAGTAATGTCAATGATGAAAGTTTTGTTCTGCCTTTCTAATCAGTATACCTGTTCCCTCTTCCTCCATTCCCATCTGTACCATCAGAAAAGAGACAATGATAGCTGGAAAACTTTCTCATTCCTGATTTTTTTAAATAGCCTTTATTTTTTTTTTTAAGATTTTTAAATTTATTTATTTGACAGAGAGAGAGAGACAGCAAGAGAGGGAACACAAGCAGGGGGAGTGGGAGAGGGAGAAGCAGGCTTCCCGCAGAGGACCCTGGGATCATGACCTGAGCCAAAGGCAGATGCTTAATGACTGAGCCACCCAGGCGCCCCTCATTCCTGATTTTAAAGAGCATGGTTTTGTTTTATTTTTGCTGTTAACATTCATGACAGATTTAAAAGATACCTTTTAAAAATATTCCTTTTTTTCTAGTGTGCTAGTAATTTTTCTCTTTTTATGAATTTTTGCTTGTTTGTTTTTCTGTACTTGGTTTTCTTCATTTGTTAATGATTTGTTACTTCTCCCTCTAAACTGTCAATATTGTGATGTATTAATAGGATATCCAGATTGAATACTTAATCATAATGTATGCAGGGCTTGATTTTCTAATATTTTATCTAGTATTTTTGTATTTATGGTCATAAGAAAGATTGGACTGTAAGATTTTATTTTATTATTTTCCTGTAGTGTCCTTTTCTAGTTCAGGTATGAAATTATACTGGCCTCGTTAAATGAATCGGGTTACTTTTCCTTTTGTTCTGATCTTTGGGAGAGTTTATATAAAATTTATGATCCATTCAGTGGAGGCTTGGGAGAATTTGCATATAAGCCATTTTGGAATGGAGGATTTTTTAGGGGGATAGATTTTGATCCATTCATCCATTTTTTTTCTCTTCTTAAGTCTATTTCTTCTTAAGTCAGTTTTGTTAAGTTATAGTTTTCTAAGACAGACTTTCTTAATTCATTGCAGACCAATATTTTTGTAAAATATGAAATTATGTGCTTTGATGTTGCAATGGTATAAAAAATGCTTTCATTTGTTCTAGGTACTTACTCTCAATTTCTGTACTTACTTCATCTCAGACTGGTCACAAATAATTTGCAGACCAGTCAGCTGACCACATTTTAATTGGCACTGTTCAGAAAATCATCCATTTGTCAAATTTCTCAAATCCATTAGCATAGAGCATTGTTTGTAATACTCTGATATTATCTTTAAACATTGCTACTGTTTGTGTAGTTACGTTGTTTGCTCAATCCTAGCAACAGAATGTGTGGGATAATGGAAAGATTTAAAGTCAGAGGGACCAGTTTAATCCACAGCCTTGGTGTTTATGAGCTATGTAACTTTGGGTAAGTTAGTCTTCAGAGATTTTTATTCGTTTGTTTGTAGATTCAATCAGGGCTTTTCAAACTGTTTTTTGTTCTGTTTTTTTTTTTAATTATTCCCTACCTTCCAATGAAACATTATCTTCAAATGGAGCCTAACATTAAAGCAGATCAAAGTAGAATTCCCCTTTTTGAAGGAGGGAGGGGTATTTCCCCTTTGTCCTTCTATCCTCTCTGACCCCCAAGAAGCCCTTGAGGCTAGTATTGAAGAGGAAAAATTTCCCTCTATCCTTCAAGGTTCTTCTGACTGGTCTAAGAGAAAAGTGACATAGACAAATTAACAGGATAAAATCAAATTTGATTTGCACATGCTGTGGAACCTAAGAAGTGACCAAGGTGGCAACTTTTATGCTTTTTAGACAAAGAAGCATAAATCTGTGAGGCACTGATAAAGAAAACTTATGTTTGGGAGCTTTAATTAGTAAGGAATTCTAAACTGAATTTGGACTAAGGTAGTAAATTAGCAAAAGTAACCAGGTTTGCTTCTATAGGCTTTTTCAGTCCTAAATTCCTTCTCTCTGATGATAAAGATATCTCTGTACCTCCCAGTGCAGAGAGGGTACCTTTCACATGGGAGATTTATTTTTTCATTCTGGAGACAAAAGAGGGTCAGAGTATTCTTGCACTAGCTATTTCTTAAGTAACTTTAACTCAAAATAATCCATATGCCATTTTGGCATATTTTGGGGGCAGCCTGCCCGAGGCTCCCACACTAGCACAGTTTGCTGCTACTAGTTTACCTTGCAAAGGTTGAAGTAAACCTTCCTTGCGTTGGCATCAAGCCAAACAGCCAATAAATAATCAGCCAAAGTGATTGCATTAAGCATGGTTTCCATGAGGACTAAAAGAACCTTCCAGGTTTCCTAGCAACAGAAATCAAGGTTTGCTCGCCACAGCAGAATAAAAAACGTTCTTTGGAACACGGGAAAAAATGGTTAACTGAGTTTAACCTTTATTCTCTATTGTGATGCAACAATAGAAATGATCATAAGGTGGCAATTTTCTAGTTTTTCTACCTTAAATCTTCCAGCATCTCCTGAGCTGCACATGGCAATCATCAACCACAAGATGAGAGTTGTGGAATTCCTGTTTTATTAAAAAATGAAAGGTGCTAGTCACATTTTCCTTTGATGCACATTTTACTTGTGAGAAAGAAAAGGGAGGAGAGGAGAGTGATAATTTCAGCATTTTCCCCTTTCATACCATAGTACATAAAGGAAGATATTAAAACACAAGTTTTGTGATACCTTTGGTTTCTTTGTCCTTTTTTTATGAACATCATCTCCTTACTTTATAGGTTAGAGAAATTTATTTCTAAGCTAAGTGATCCATCTAAGATCACATATCTATTAAATAGGAGAGCCAGGAGAAACCAGGCTTTTTTTTGCCCCTTAAGGCAATTTATAATTTTTATTACAGTAAGTTGATTATAAATCTCTTGGTCAAAAGTTGATATCTTGTGTCTTTTCCTCCCCACTTTTTACTTTGAGAAATTAAACCTACAGAAAAGTTGAAAAAATAAAATATGGAAACCATATACCTTTCACCTACACAAGTTTACATTTTACCTTTTTGCTTTTCTTCTATGTATGTGGATATATGTATACATATGTATATATGTGTCTACATACACATATGTAAAATATAAATACACATTTTTATGCTGAACTATTTAGTTACTTAAGAATTAGCAACTCATTGATAAAGACTTTTTAATTTTATATAATATATCTATATCTATATATAGATAGATATTCTTCTAGCCAAAATACCATCAACTACATATGAGAATTAAATAGATTATCATCTAATATAGTCCATAATTAAATGTTTTCAATTGTCTTAATACTCTTTTTCATAGATTTTAAAAATCTTGGATCCAATCAAGATTTAAACTATACATTTGCTTTTTTTTTTTTTTTAAGATTTATTTATTTATTTGAGAGTGGGGGAGAGGGAGAGAACATAAGCAGGAAGGACATAAAGAGAGGGAGAGACTATCAAGCAGACTCCACACTGAGCGTGGAGCCTGACATGGGGCTCAGTGTCATGACCTGGAGATCACAACCTGAGCCAAAACTAAGAGTTGGACGCTCAACTGACTGCGTCACTCAGGCGCCCTTAACGTTTGCTTTTGATACTTCTTTCCTTCTTTCTTTCTTTCCTTCTTTCTTTCGTGACAGACTTTTTTGAGTTCAGATCAGTATCTTCTAGAACATTCCATTCAGAATGCACTCTGAATGTGTATGACTGTTTCTTCATAATTTGATATAGACAACATTTTTAGCAAGAAAACTACATATGTAATACTGTATATTTATTGTACCATATCAGGAAGCAAATTAAGTCAGAAGGTTTCCCTTTTGGTGAGGCTGTCTGATCATCTAGTTAAGATGATGATTATCAAATGTCAGGGCACATTTTCCATTTGTAATTTGTAAATAATCTGCATTGTGAATATTTGAGATCATGCGAACATTCAATTTCATGACAACCTTTTGGCCAATGGTTTTAGCATCCATTGTTGACCCTGATCTTGTTGGAATCATTTATTAAAATGGAGAATTGCAGAATGGTGATTTTTTTTTGTTAGTTCTATCCATTCCTTCCACTTTTATTAGCTTGCATTCTAATTATAAAGAAAAGTCTTCTCTGAGAGTCTCTTTGTCTCTGTGTGTGTCTCTCTATGTCTCCCTGTCTCATTGCTAATTCAGTAATCACTGTGCGCTGCCTTCTTAAACTTTGTTGCTTTTGATCTAAATTGCTACATAAAAAGGCCTTGGGGAAAATGTTTGTGGTTGTCAAGGCCCAGCGATTTAGGATTCTTTGTCCATGGTGTCTTCCAAAAGCTTAACGAGGAGGGTAGAGCCAATTAACTTCACCTGAGCTTCTAGGAGTGAGTTCTTAATTATTAATAAGGAAATTGGTGAATAATGTTATTAAGTAACTAATGAAATTAGAAAAGTGTCCATAAAAGATAAAAAGGAGTAGGATTTTTTTTGCTGAAATTCTAAAATGTTATTTGATTTTAGCTAAAGAAAAGAATTTGATATGTCCTTCTCTGGAAGCTTCTGGGCTCCCCAACAGAAAGGGTCTAGTCCCAGTGTTGTGAGTATTATCAGTGCAGGGGGGTTCATAGAACATGTGAAAACCTTAAAGGCTGGTATGCAATGTTTTCTTAATTGCTGCTTTTCAAATAAATCAATGAAGGCAAAAATAAATGTAGTTGGGTCCGTATGCTTTAAATAAAACCAAGCACAATATGAAAAGGATGAGGCTGTTTCTGAAGGGAAGTTGAAAGCGAAACCACTGGATGATTTTTTAATTGAAGTTCCCACAATTGAAATTCCCTCCTCGTAGATATCACTCCCAGAAACTTTCTTACATCATGGCAAATCGTGACTATTTCCTTAGTTTGTTATAAAGGAAAGAAAGCTCTTGAGATCCAGATGTATTATGATTATGAATTATTCAGGAAACATTTAAGAAGGGCTCCTGCTTTCTTGGCATAGATTTACAAGTTAGTAATCCAAAGAAGGAAAAGACCCAGCTCCTGTCTGGTGGTACCTCCAGGATTTCTGTCCAGAAGTTTAGAGATGACAATTTAGGAGTGAAGAAACTTGTCATTAAGCTATGTTTGCATTTCAGGTGAAGTTTTTTAACTTATATTATATGTTACAGGTCAATTTAAAAATTAGCAAAGTGTTTCTGAAAATATCTTTATTCAGTATTTGTATAAGGCTGAGAAAATATCAGTTATGTTCATATGGGGGGGTAGAAGTTACTGATGGAAATTATGAAAAAGCTAAAACTTTTTCTCTCATGTTCTATGACACCACCACTATTTCTACATTTGAAGACCTTGGTTTTAATAGGGATGATAGATGCATAAACAAATAATTATAATAAAATATACTATTAATATGATAGATGAATGAACAAAAAGATATTAATGGGCAAAAATCATTCATTTGAGGTGGAGCCTAACTAAGGACACAACAATGAGTTGCCCTTCAGGGACATTCAAAGACAGTTTGAATCAGAATTTTGTCCTCTATCCTTTATCCTTTTGTCTCTATCATCAAACCAAATGTTCCAGGGACATTCACACCCATAAACTGGGTGTTTTCTCTTACTGTGCAATAGTTCTAGGGAGGACAAAATTCAAAGGGGGTCATGTGAGGGCATTATAGGGTACAGAATATCTGAGGGTCAAAGTCAAGAAACTCTGTGAGTACTGGCTTAACAGAAAAGGACATTGATGTCAGCCAGGGTGGAAAAGATTATGAGCCCCTTGATGGCCATTTCAGGAGTGCCCTAGAGGCTGGGGTTCAGTGGAAAGATGGCATGAGTGAAAGGCAGGTTATTGAAGAAAAGGTGTAGAACACATAGCATTATTCAGACATTCATTTATTCTTCTATCCATAAGATATGGCGATCAAATCTATCAACTAATGATCATCAACATTCATTCAACTTCTGCCTGACTAGATTTTGAGCTTCTTGAGGGCAGGAATCAAATCTTATTCATCTATGTTTTAGCAATGCCTACTGCACTACCCACCACATCGTAGAATAAAGGTTGTAGGACTAAATGGGAAGACTTCTGATAATTCTCTTAACTAAGAATGTAGAAACACATTAGAGTAAGGGTCAGTAATAATAGTATATAGGTTACAGACATTTCATTATGTTATATCTTTAGGTTCATGAGCAAAACCATGATGTAATGAAGTCTATAGAATAAGGCACTTTTTAAAAAGATGTATTTGTTTGTTTTAGAGAGAGAGAGAGTGCACAGGCGGGAGGGTGGGGGGAGAAGGAGAGAGAATCTCAAGCAGACTCTGCACTGAGCCCAATGTGGGGCTTGATCTCATGACCCTGAGATCACGACCTGAGCCAAAACCAAGAGTGGGATGCTTAACCAACTGTATGATTCCATTCTTATGAGCTACTCAGACTCATTAAGTTCACAGACACAGTAGAATGAAGACTGCCAGGGGCTATGGGGAAAGGAGTGTGGGGAGTTAGCGTTTAATGGATATGGTGTTTCAGTTTGGGAAGTTAATAAAGTTCTGGAGATGGATGGTAGTGATGGCTATACAACAAAATGAAAGCTCTTAGTGCCACTGAACTCTACACTTGAAAATGGTTAAAATGTCAAATTTTATGTTATGCATATTTTATTACCATGTAACAACTAATTTCAAAAAGTGATCCTAATATTTTACTAATGTCTGGTGAAAAGCAAACTCTAACTTTTACTGCTTTAGCAAATAATATTCCTAGAGGTTATTTTAGCTTTTGTGCAACCAGAAATGAGATAATTAAGGTAGACAGAGCCTTGGAAGAGACAGTACTTCAAATGAGACCTCTCCAGTCATGCTCGATAGGCAGGTCTTCCTAAAACTAAAGCCCGTGATTTCTCTGCAAGGCTGAGAACATAATGGGCATTTTTGTGTTGGATGGAAGGGCATTACAGGAATTAGGAGCAGGTGTTATGTGAAGAGCCCAGGCAGCTGCCACTGGGGATTCTGTCAACCTTGGGTATGGGAGATGTCCCTTCTCTAGAGATGAGACATCCTGAGCAGGTGATCCCTGACATAGGAATCTTAGCCAGAGATTGGGACACGTGTGGTAGGGGGCAGTTTAAGTAAATTGGTCTCAGGACCAGGGAGAAACAGTTATTGGTATTTGGGGCTCAAGTTCATAAAATGTAGTAACTTAGGCTATGACCCCTTAGAATTGAGCATGGCTCCTTAAATCCTTCTTTATTAGGCAAGACTGGCATGGGGCTCAATCTGCAGATGGGTATCAGCTGAGTCTAGTTATTATAGAAGAGAGAATTTGGAGGTTGTGGGTGCAGACTGGATGGTAAAGTGCTTAGGTTAGGTCCTGAGAGTTTAAAGTTTAAAGAATCACTCCCAATCTAGTTGAAAGTCACTGGCCATAGTTTCTAGTGACACACATATCAGATCGTTATCCCTAGTAAATGGACCCTTGCACCCTTGAGCATCTCTAGACCTCTTCCCATTCCTCTATCAGCTGCCCATCACCATCCCTATGTTCCACTGTCCTTCCACCCTCTCCCCAAGAAGTTTGGAACTCCAAAACTCCGATCTAGCTTTCCTCCCTCTTTCTGACCCACTCCAGTGTGCACATGGGAAGAAGTTTTTGAAAGGGCTGGTGCTTTAGGGCTGCATTAGCCCTACTTAGTAGAAAGTATTCAATAAGCATTTGTTGAATTATGTTGAAAACCTCCCTTGCCAAATAAAACTATCTCAATGCATAAGTTTCTTAAGTTCTTAGTGTATTCCAGTGCCAGAAAATTGGCCTGGGGAGGAACCAGGAGCTAGCTATTAAAAATTCCTGTGATCTTAGGCAAGTATTTAATTTCGTTGTTGTTCTCCTTGTAAAATAAAAAAATGTTAAGTCCTCAAAAAAACATTCTAGTTCCAAAATGTTGGATTCTCTGGGCTCACAACCACATCTCTGATGCAGGTCTGGAATCTCCCATTCTCCTACAAACAATTGATCCCTGGCCCAAGGGTATGAGGCCATAGAATTCTCTTTCATTCCCAATCTCCTAAGCAATATAGGGTCTCTTTCTTTTTCTTTTCTTCTTTTCTTTTTTTTTTTTCAGAGAGGACAATCAGTTTTTATTTCTGCCAACTAAGGATTTTTTTTTAATTTTTTTATTGTTATGTTAATCACCATACATTACATCATTAGTTTTAGATGTAGTGTTCCATGATTCATTGTTTGTGCATAACACCCAGTGCTCCATGCAGAACGTGCCCTCTTTAATACCCATCACCAGGCTAACCCATCCTCCCACCCCCCTCCCCTCTAGAACCCTCAGTTTGTTTTTCAGAGTCCATTGTCTCTCATGGTTCATCTCCCCCTCCGATTCCCCCCCTTCATTCTTCCCCTCCTGCTATCTTCTTTTTTTTTTTTCTTAACATATATTGCATTATTTGTTTCAGAGGTACAGATCTGAGATTCAACAGTCTTGCACAATTCACAGTGCTTACCAGAGCACATACCCTCCCCAGTGTCTATCGCCCAGTCACCCCATCCCTCCCACCCCACCCCCCACTCCAGCAACCCTCAGTTCGTTTCCTGAGATTAAGAATTCCTCATATCAGTGAGGTCATATGATACATGTCTTTCTCTGTTTGACTTATTTTGCTCAGCATAATACCCTCCAGTTCCATCGACATCGTTGCAAATGGCAAGATCTCATTCCTTTTGATGGCTGCATAATATTCCATTGTATATATATACCACTTCTTCTTTATCCATTCATCTGTCGATGGACATCTTGGCTCTTTCCACAGTTTGGCTATTGTGGACATTGCTGCTATAAACATTGGGGTGCACATACCCCTTCGGATCCCTACTTTTGTATCTTTGGGGTAAATACCCAGTAGTGCAATTGCTGGATCATATGGTAGCTCTATTTTCAACTTTTTGAGGAACCTCCATACTGTTTTCCAGAGTGGCTGCACCAGCTTGCATTCCCACCAACAGTGTAGGAGGGTTCCCCTTTTTCCGCATCCCCGCCAACATCTGTCCTTTCCTGACTTGTTAATTTTAGCCATTCTGACTGGTGTGAGGTAGTATCTCACTGAGGTTTTGATTTGGATTTCCCTGATGCCGAGCAATGTTGAGCACTTTTTCATGTGTCTGTTGGCCATTTGGATGTCTTCTTTGGAAAAATGTCTGTTCATGTCTTCTGCTATAGGGTCTCTTTCTAATCATGACTCCCAGTCTATCCAATCTCAGGTCTGAAATAATGTTTTGGTTTTTTGGAGAAAATGATGGCAAAAACAAATGGTTAAACATAAGACATAATACAATGACTTAAATACTGATGCAAAGTTATTTTTGAATACCATTTCTTGATTTTTATTTTTTGAATATCAAAGGAGATTTGATCCATATGCATGAATAACTAAAAATTCATCTTTTTATGCCAAATTTTAAAATCTATCTACTGGACGCAAAGCTAATGAAAAGCATCAAACCATTTGGCTTTGTTGCTTTTTAACTAAAATAAAGTGAACTAATGCTGATTAAGTTTTGGGGAGAAAAAAAATCAACATGGATGACAAATTATATGCAATATTAGTTTCCTATGATTCAAAACCATGTTGCTGAAGGTCAGCAGGCTGCTGGCGGATTTTTAATTACTAATATTAGTAATATGGACATATGAGCCTAATGTGTAGTATGAATATAAAGTATACAATTAATAGAAAATGCATACGAAAAGAATTTTAATTAATGAATGAGCATCACTATTGCATTAGGTTTCTTAAGTAGGTCAGAGCTTAAAGCTGTCCAAATAATAGATTTTATTTTTCCTTTTTTTTCTTCTCCATCTATCTCAGGGCAAGAAATTAATTTTTTCCTGTTCCAATGTCATCACTAGATTAATGACTGTCATATGTGGAGCCTGACTATAGGGAGCTCCTCATATGCACAGCCATGTGTGGCTTCCGAAAAATGAATGGAATCATTGTTCTCACAGAATATGATTACAGTGGAATATCAAATAGATTATTTTTTTTCTTGGAAAGAAAGACTGTTAAATTTGTTCTGATGACAGTGGTGAATGAGATTTAGAAATACAAATGCCTCTCTCTTCTGTCATGCCTCACATATGTTGTCATAGATACCAATTCAATTTAGAAAACCTTATTGAGGACAATGTGGAAAAAGACAAGTTCCCTGCCCACCCCCCCAAAGCTTATATTCTAGTAGGAGATATAGGATCCCACCACGATCTACTGATACATGCATATAACACATGCAAATGAACATTTTTATTGAAAATGAGTTTTCAAATTGGCATTTCATCCCTTGTTTTAAATATAAATAAGGTAAAATTTGGACAGAGAAAGTTTTTTAAAGTAAAAAGTCTACAGTGTTATTCCAGACACTCCCTACTGGCTGGACCTTCACATTTGGAAGTCAAGGCGAATGGATGCCTGTGAATGACAAGCCAGAGTTCTGGAGACATGGATTCTGCCCTAAGACATCTGCAGTGAAGTTCTGTAGCTTTAGGATGGCTGAAATGAGAACAAATAAGAAAGCTCTTAAAGGAGGATGTTACTGACAGGAGCCACGCAGGTCTTAAAAAGGAAATGAATACAAAATTCCAAACTTAATTAGACTATAGAAGTCACATATGTTAAATTGTAAAGGACTCTTTTCCATAATATTGCTCTGTTATACAAGTGCCATTTTTTTTTTTTTTTTGCAGTTTGGGAAAAAATAATTTTAAGCCCTCAAAACATCTTCAGAACTAGACATGTTTAATGCCCTTTCAAAATGCTTTGAGGACTTAAATTTTTTTTTCCAACTACATAATGACACTGATGAATGAATGATTGGTCAGAAAAGTAAAACAAATTACCAAATTTAGTTCAGAAATTAGTAGGGCAAGAGAATGATCTGGAAACTGCCTTTTATTTAAGATGTTATTTGTGTCTGTATCTTGCATTGGACTGCCTTATGAATCCTGGGGTCACCAGCACCTGGCATATTGTAGGTGCTCAGCAAGTCTCTTGTTGAAGGAGTGACTCTGTTGGTTAAGTGAGCAAGTGAGTGAAGAATGAATGAATGCAGGGTGCCTGGGGGTGCAAGAGTCAGACTCTTGGTTTCAGCTCAAGTGGTGGTGTCAGGGTCATGAGATGGAACCCCACATCAGGCTCCACACTCAGCATGGAGTCTAGTTGACATTCTCTCTCCCTCTCCCTCTGCCCTACACCCCCAAGTCATGCATGCATGCATTCATTCTTATTTTAAAAATAAGAATGAATTTCTCTCTCTCTCTCTCAAATAAATACATCTTTTTAAAAATAAGAATGAATGCATGCATGCATGCATGAATGAATGAATGAATGAATGAAGATTTACCAGGCAGTACATTTAATGCAAAGGGACAGTGATCCTGGAATCTCAAATTGAAGTGAGTAAATGCTTCTTAAATCCTGTTTGACATAAATTGGGAATTTGCCCCTTACCTCTAGCCAAGAGCCTTCTCAAGTTCCTCATTTCAATAATGATGTTGGTACTGAAAGAGAAGCGGTCACCTGCTTTGTTTTTAAGCAATTCTCTTTCAATCAACTTTTAATTATCCTAAAGGAGGAAAGCAGTGGTGCAGATAATCCCAAATCTCTTGTTGGAATGCATTATATGATGGCTTTTTATAGTAGTTTGCCTTCTTAATTACATTTTGATTAGGTTTCTATTACAGTTACTGGAATTCCCTCAGCAGAGAGGACAGCAGGCCAGGCAGTCTAAGAACACCGTGATCAATCAATGGGATTGACCCATACCTTACTCTGGGCCCTCCTTTTTAAAATGCAGTGTGCTAATAAGCACGTTGAGGCATACAAAGTGATAGCAAATTTTCAGGTTCATAATTTATTCAATGGTCATCATCAAGAATCTATTAGAAGGTAAGTACTTCTCCAGTCAATACAAGGAGGAATAAGATAAGATCTTTTACAAGGAAGAATGATATATAAGGTTAGGATTTTAGGAACTCTGCCTAGACAGCATGATGTAGGTATGTGACCTTTAGCAACATAAGGCAATGTGTGCTAAAAGATAAATGGGCCACATCTTCAGAGGTCATCTGAAGTGAGAACACAAGGAAGACACTAGAGAAGGGTGACTTGAGTTTGTTCCTAGAAGTAAATAACATTTGAACGAGTGAAGAAAATTTAGGAGGACTCACTAAAGCAGCACTGTCCAATGGAAATACCATGTGAGCCATATGCACAAATTTAAATTTTCTGATAGTCAGTTTAAAAAGCTAAAAAAGAAATGAGTGAAGTTGATTTTAATAATACATTGTATTCAACCCAACATATTTCAAATACTATTTTAACATGTAATTTGTGTAAAAATTACAAAATAATTTACACTTTCCTTTTTAAAGTACGTCTTCAAAATCTGGTATGTATTTTACACTTGTAGCACATCTCAGTCCAGGCTAGTATATTTCAAGTGCTTAATAGCCATATGTAACTAATGGCTACCGTATTGGAAAGCATAGTTCTAGAATCTTGCTTCTTAAACTGTGGTCTGGGGATCAGCTGCATTGGCAGCATCTGGAAAAATGTTAGAAAGGCAGAATTTCAGGCTCCATCCCAGACCTACTGAATCATAATCTGCATTTTAACAAGATACTCAGCTAATTCCCATTCACATTAAAGTTTGAGAAGCACTGGTCTAGATAGGGAAAAGTTTGAACAACCATCTAGAGTTAAGAGCGCTGAAGAAAGGTTTAAGGTCCAGCCATCATTAGAACATGTGAGAAGTAAAAGTTAAGAGTGTCTGGATAGTTGTTTATAAGGAATTTGATAAAACCATTTTAATCTGAGTGTCTGTTTCTCAATCTTCAAAATGAAACTAATCCTGCTCATGTTGTAGGACTGATATTTAAATTAGAGACAGTGATAAAATAATTCACATGATGCCTAGCTTCCAGACATGGAAGTTTTATATAATTCCATTACTGATGGGTAATAGTCACAGATGCAGACTGCAGTGCTACAAGATTTTAACTACAAGGAAAGTATCTGAAGCTATACGAAAATTGACAAATAGAATTGCAGACCATCACTGCCGTCACATGCCAGGATTTTGTGTGCTTGGCAGGAGTCTCAAATGAGGACTAATGTCAGAGCAGGTTCATTCAAGATAGGATGGGAGAGAGGGAAGTCCCACAGAGGCAACAGAGGTGCTAGGGTTCACACATTATGTTCATAAGCCTACTGTGACCACTCCTCATCAAAATATGTTGCACAACTCTGGACACCTGGTTTACTAACACATTAGCAGGACTGAAAGGATCAGATAACTGGTCCTTGTCCTCATTTAACATCTGGCCCTTTCACTAAGTCGGCATGTTGGGTCAAGACACCTTATTCCAGCTGTCAAACTGTGTGAGCATGTCTGGGAATATTATCCAGCTGTAAGTAATGCAGTGCTGAGAACTGGAAACCCACTAATATTGTTGTTGGAAGATTAGCAACACCCTCTTCTTCTAATGACAGTGTTTCAAAAATGTCAACTATCACCAAAAAGAATGGGAGGTAACTCTGGGACAGTAGAAAGACTCTGGTTGGAGGGTCATGGGATCATGGGGTTCCAGTTTGAGCTCTTCCATAATAACTAGCTTTGTTTTCTTTTTTTTTTTTTTAAGATTTTATTTATTTATTTGACAGAGAGAGAGATAGCGAGAGCAGGAACACAAGCAGCGGGAGTGGGAGAGGGAGAAGCAGGCTTCCTGCCGAGCAGGGAGCCCGATGTGGGACTCAATCCCAGGACCCTGGGATCATGACCTGAGCCAAAGGCAGACGCTTAATGACTGAGCCACCCAGGCGCCCACTAGCTTTGTTTTCTTAATCAAAAGTTTAATTTCCTATGGCCTCAACTTCTGTACTGATAAAACAATCAGCTTTGATATGTGAATCTCTTCATTTAGTAATTTCCACTTGTATTTTTATTTTATTTTTTCAAATTGTATTTTATCTCTTATTGTGGTAAATTTGTATGTCATATAAAATTTACCACTTTAACCATTTTTAAGTGTACAGTTCAGTAGCATTGAATACATTCACATTATTGTACAACCTTCATCACCACCCATCTCCAGAAATTTTACCTTTCCAAACTGAAACTCTATATACATTAAACACTAACTCTCTCTTCCCCCTTGGCCTATCTCATAAAAATCACCATGCCACTTTCTGTCTTTATGAATTTGACTCTGATACCTCATATAAGAAGAATCTGGTAGTATTTGTCCTGTTGAGTCTCACTTATTTCATGTAGCACAATGTCTTCAAGATTCATCCACGTTGTAGCATGTATGAGAATTTCATTCCCTTTTAAAGTTGAATAATCTCCCATCATATGTCTATACCACATTTTGTTTATCCATGTTTGGATGCAGTGGCATGTGGTTTGGAGATATGCGTTGCTAACATTCACTGTGGTGGTGCTGAACAAGGGAATGAATGCATACATCGGTCAATTTTCTGGAATTTCTAGAGTTAGTGGTGCTTTGCTCTAAACACCAGGAAAAGGAAGAAGAGGCAGTTAAGGGAATGATTGAGCACTAGGGTGACAGAAGCCAGAGCATAAGGACAGAGAAATGCCTATTTATCGAAAAGTAGGGCAAATGTAGACTCAAATATTGGAACCACCAAAAGAAAGGTGAAGCTGCGCAGAGTAGGACAATGCTGAAACACCTGGGGCTGGAGGGGAAGTAGGAGCTAGTGAGGCACATTTTGGTCCTCAACGGATGTGTCAGTCAGAGTTACTTTGGTAGGATGATCATCCCTTTGAGCTTGGCATAACATTTCAACCCTTATGCAGATGAGTTCATCAGAGTTCAAAGGTTCTCACTGTTAATAGGGTTTGTTTCCATGTGCCCCATTTTCACTATGATGAATCTGTGATTATGAATTAGTGAAGTTGAGTGACAATGACAATTTCTGTAAAGTAAATCTATTGACTTCTCCAGATTGTGCCAATTCCAAGCAGCAAAAGAAAACACAGAGCAACTGAAACTATTTTCCTGGTGTCATTATGTCATTGTGAAATTAATTTGTTTTGAACAATGTCCCAAACAGACCACTCACAGAAAACCTTCAGAGCAGGAAGGAGAGGGTTAGAGGAGGCAGGGTTGAAAAAAGTGCCTCTGTTCATCTTCACTGCCCTGATCTTTCCAGGAAAAGTTGGATGAATTGGTAAAAGCTGAAATTGGTCAAGGGGTATAAGAAATAGGATCCCTCTTGTCAAAATCTCGCCTCCGGGGCACCTGGGTGACTCAGTTGTTAAGCGTCTGCCTTCGGCTCAGGTCATGATCCTGGGGTCCTGGGATTGAGCCCCACATCGGGCTCCCTGCTCGGCGGGAAGCCTGCTTCTCCCTCTCCCACTCCCCCTGCTTGTGTTCCCTCTCGCTGTGTCTCTCTCTGTCGGATAAATAAATGAAATCTTAAAAAAAAAAAAAAATCTCACCTCCGTTCTATGTCAATTAGAAATAAATGTAGATTAACAAGTTTCTCTTTGAAAATGAAAATATTTCTCAAAGCTCAGTCAGAAACTTTTGTGAGAAGGAGGTTAGGTTGGGGGCCCATGTCAGGGTACTCTGGACATTGTAGTGCATCTGCTGTGTTGCACCAAAGGGAAGTCAGAGCCCTCTGCAGTATTTTAAGGACTGTTGGCATGCTCTTAATTCTGCCTTCTTCTGTTGGGCAAAACTTAGAGAAGAGAGGGGCATCTGGGTTTCTAAGTTGGTTGGGTGTCCAGCTCTTGGTTTTGGCTCAGGTCATGATCTCAGAGTCCTAGAGTCAAGGCCCAAGTCCAGCTCCACGCTCTGCTTGGAGTCTGCTTATCCCTCTCCCTCTGCTCCTCCCCTGCACCTCTCTCTCTTTCTCTTTCTCTCTCGTTCTCTCTCAAATAAATAAATACAATCTTAAAAGAAAAACTTGGAGGAGCACCTGGGTGGTTCAGTCCGTTAAACATCTGCCTTCGGCTCAGGTCATGATCCCAGGGTCCTGAGATCGAGCCCCGCATCAGGCTCCCTGCTTGGTGAAAAGCCTGCTTCTCTTCTCCTTCTGCTTGTACTCTGTCTCTCTCTCTCTCTCTCTGTCAAATAAATAAATAAAATCTTTAAAAAAAAAAAAAAGACGAAGAAGAAGAAGAAGAAAAACTTGGAGAAGAGAGGACTTTTATCCATGTTTGAGGATGTCATGATTTCAAGTGTTCAGATCTCCAGTCTTCATCTCTCAGAGGCAACATGGGGCAAATAAAAGCATGAGAATAAGAGTAAAAAACATTCCAGATTTGTCTTTCAGCTTCCCCACATAATAGCTGTGTAACCTCGGACAGGTTACTTAGCCTTTCTCAGACTCGATTTTCTCATCTGTAATTGTTTGTGTACTGATAGTTGGTTGTGCTGTTAAATGATAAGGTACAAAGAGCACCTAGTACATGGTAGGTGCTCGACAAATGTTAGTAACCTTCCCTTACTGTTTTATTAAATTTAGGAGTATATATTTATTCATCCATTCAGTCTTTCCTTCTATAGGTACCATTACTATGTATGTGTCTACTACTGTTGAAATCAAATACAACTTTTTATCAAATCATTTATTTATCAATATGTGTTATCTTTTCCACAAGATGCTTTAGCATTAAAAATAATAATTCCTCCTGAATTGTTCTGTAAAATAAATTAGTTACTTTATATTATTAAGTATTCATAGTTTGAGACTGTGTATAGTACATATAAATAGGATGAAGAGTACATAAACCAAACCACCAGTTTGACAATGCAACAGAAAACAAGTCTCACTGAAGCCTAACAAATTCAAACAGATATTGTTGAATATCTGTTTGAAAAAAAAATCTTATTTTTATGTAGGATGTAATAGGATTATTTTATTATAAAAACTACCAGAAGAGATTATAGAATTGATCTTGTACCCACTGGGCACAAGCCCTCTAGAGAAATACATTGATTTGAGAACTTTTCAAAGGTCTTTATTAAGAGGTTCACAGGGGTGACTGGGTGGCTCAGTTGGTTAAGCATGACAGACTCCTGATTTTGGATCAGGTCATGATCTCAGGATCCTGGGATCAAGCCCAGCATCAGGCTCCATGCTCAGTGTGGAGTCTGCTTGGGGTTCTTTCTCTCCCTCCCTCTTTGCCCCTCCGCCTGTTCAAGCATGTGCGCTCTCTTTCTCTCTCTCTCTCAAATAAATAAATAAATCTGTTGTTTTTAAAAGATTTTATTTATTTGAGAGAGAGAGAGAGCGAGCACAAGCCAGGGGAGGGCCAGAGGGAGGAGAAGCAGACTCCCCGCTGAGTAGGGAGCCCGATGCAGGGCTCGATCCCAGGACCCTGGATCATGACCCGAGCCAAAGGCAGACGCTTAACCAACTGAGCCACCCAGGTGCCCCTAAAATAAATAAATAAATCTTAAAAAAAAAAGGTTCACAGATCCCCTCCAGGATTATGGTCTGAAAAGCTTCGTGTGATTGTCTACAGGGAAGTTCTTCTATAATTGTCATATTTTAGGACCAGAATTCTAATGATGGATTGATAAATACTGAATACCAAAATAGTCTGACAATCATCCTTCTGTTCTCAAAAGCTAAACTGTGGTGAAAATGGGCATGAGGAAAAAGGCTAATTTAAAAATTAATCGTCCAGAGAATTTTCTCATGTTTATGATGTATTTTTAAGAACTCAAATTCTATGTATTTAAACTTGGTTAACAAGTACTAAATTAAACAGGAGAGTGTAAATAATGTCCTGAAAGCCATCAAAACTATCATTTTTTAAAAATATTTTATTTATTTATTTGACAGAGAGAGAGCACAAGCAGGGGAAGTGGCAGGCAGAGGGAGAAACAGGCTTCCCACTGAGCAGGGAGCCCGATGCGGGGCTCGATCCCAGGACCCTGGGATCATGACCCAAGCCGAAGGTAGCCGCTTAACTGACTGAGCCACCCAGGCGCCCCAAAACTATCATTTTCGTGAGAATATTAAAGCTGGGCTTCTTAAGAAGTATCCATTTAATTATTATTGTTTTGATACCTTTTTGTGTTCCCCTAGGAGAGTTGGAGAAGTATATATGTATGTGTATTTTCTAATCCTGAAATCATGATACTGTAAGTCTATCTTGTTTACAGCTAAAGATAAAAATTTGATGCAAGCTGGTCTTGAATCAAGTTGATTTCCTTCTTTTGATTTTTACTATTTACCTCCTTCACACCCTTTGTAAATGTGGAGTTCTTTTTGTTGTTATTGTTTATATGTGGTTTTTAAAATAAATTCTAAAATTAATAGACTTTACAATTTAGTGCAATTTTAGGTTTACAGAAAAACTGACCATAAGTTACAAAGTTTCCATATATTCCATCTCCCTCCTTCCCTGACCCTAACACTATTTCCCTTTTCATCAGCATCTTTTATCAGTGTGGTACATTTGTTACAATTGATGAGTCAATAATAAAACATTAGTATTAATTGAAGTCCACAGCTTACATTAGGGCTTACTCTTTCTATTGTACATTCTGTGGATTTGACAAATGAGTAATGACATATATCTACCATTACAGTATCATACAGAATAGTTTTACTGCCCTAAAAATCCCCTGTGCTTCACCAATTCATCCATCTATCCCTTGCCCTGAATCCCTGGCAAGCACTGATCTTTCAATAGTCTCCATACTTTTTTCTTTTCCAGGGTGTCATATGGGTGGGATCATAAAGTATGCACATTGCTCAGATTGCCTTCTTTCATTTTGGCAAGATGTATGTAAGTTGTCTCTGTGTCTTTTTTTTTTTTTTTTTAAGAGAGAGAGAGAGGTGGGGAGAGGTAGAGGAAAAGGGAGAGAGGATTTTAAGCAGGTTCCAGGATGCAGGGCTCAATCTCATGACCTTGAGATCATGATAGGAGTCAAAATCAAGAGTCAGAAGCTTAATCAACTGAACCACCCAGGTGCCCCTTCACTGTGTCTTTTCATAGCTTGACAGTTTATTTCTTTTCTTTTCTTTTCTTTTTTTTTTTTTTGGATAGCTAATTTCTCTTCATCACTGAGTAATATTCCATTGTCTAGATGTGCCACAGCTTATTTATCCATTCACCTACCAAAGGATATCTTGTTTGCTTCCAAGTTTTGGCAATGAATAAAACTAAAATAAACATTTTCATGCAGGTATTTGTGTGGACTTAAGTTTTCAACTCATTTAGGTAAATACCAAGGAACACAATTGCAGGATTATATGGTAAGAGTATATTTTGTTTTGTAAGAAACCACCAAATTGTCTTCCAAAGTGGCTGCACCATTTTTCTTTCTCATCAGCAATGCATGAGAGTTCCTATTACTCCACACCCTCACCAGCACTTGTGTTGTCAGTGTTTTAGATTTTAGCCATTCTAATAGGTATTTGGTAGTAACTCATTGTTGGTTTAATTGCAATTCCCTAATGACAGATAATGCTGAGCATCTTTTCATAGACTTAGGAAAATTTGCCATCTCTGCATCTTCTTTCATAAAGTATCTGCCCAGATTCTTTGCCCATTTTCAATTGGGTTTTTGGTTTTCTTATTGTTGAATTTAAGAGTTCTTTGTATATGTGGGCTACCAGGCCTTTATCAGATATGTGTTTTGCAAAGATTGGGGGAGCTTATCTTTTCATTCTTTTAACAATGTCTTTCACAGAGCAGAAGTTTTGAATTTGTAACTTACTTACCAATATTTTCTTTCATCAAGTATGCTTTTGGTGTTATATCTAAAAGGTCATCGTCAAAGCCAAGGTCACCTAGATTGTCTCATATGTTATTTTCTAGGAGTTTTATAGTTTTGCATTTTAAATTTAGGTCTATGATCCTTCTTGAGTTAATATTTTTGAAAGGTATAAGGTCCATGTCTAAATTCAGTTTTTTGTACATGGATGTCCAGTTTTTCCAGCACCATTTGTTGAAAAGACGATCCATTCTCAATTGAATTACTTTTGTTCCTTCGTCACAGATCAGCTAATTATATTTATGTGGGTCTATTTCTGCACTGTCTATTCAGGAGCTGATATTATTATCGATAACTCTGATTATTTACCAGCTCTTGCTTCATGACATTATTGGTTATAAAGAATTCCCTTTATGTTTTTAGGGTAAAATTTACAAATAGGAAAATGCACAGATCCCTTCCCTTTTTAGTACCTGATGAGATTCTTGGGTTTTTTTAATGCAACAGATGAAACAATTGATATTTTATGCTGTAATATTTATAACTAAGGTAAAACATTTTAGAGACTGAAAGCCTATCTTACTGTGAACTACTTGTTTTGTAGACTAGAGGCTGTCACCACCACAATCACCACTGTCATGATCAAATATAACCTAGGTGGAATTGGTATAGTTTAGTTTGAATCCAAGTTCTGTGTTGTACATGCTTGTAGTACTTTATGCAAATTATTTAATCAATAATCAGCTTCTGCAGTTAAAGAAATGGAAACAGTTATGCACAGCATTGTGGTGGATATCACATCAGTATTGTGACAGATTCTATGATAAAATATATTTGAAAGGGCTTTTTGTAAAATGTGAAATTTGAAAGAGATGCTGGGTATTGTTGTCATTGAATAATAGGATTTTAAGGGACGATTTTAAAGATGAGTACATCTAGTTGCCATCAGACAGCTGATGGTTTTTTTTTTACTTCACTTCTTATTTTCTTTTTTTTAAATTTTATTACGTTATGTTAATCACCATACATTACATCATTAGTTTTTGATGTACTGTTCCATGATTCATTGTTTGCGTATAACACCCAGTGCTCCATTCAATACGTGCCCTCTTTAATACCCATCACCAGGCTAACCCATCCCCCACCCGCCTCCCCTCTAGAACCCTCAGTTTGTTTCTCAGAGTCCATTGTCTCTCATGGTTCATTTCCCCCTCTGATTTCCCCCCCTTCATTTTTCCCTTCCTACTATCTTCTTTTTTTTAACATATAATGTATTATTTGTTTCAGAGGTACAGGTCTGTGATTCAGCAGTCTTACACAATTCACAGTGCTCACCGTAGCACATACCCTCCCCATTGTCTATCACCCAGCCACCCCATCCCTCCCACCCCCCACCACTCCAGCAACCCTCAGTTTGTTTCCTGAGATTAAGAATTCCTCATATCAGTGAGATCATACAATACATGTCTTTCTCTGATTGACTTATTTCGCTCAGCATAATACCCTCCAGTTCCATCCACGTCACTGCAAATGGCAAGATCTCATTCCTTTTGATGGCTGCATAATATTCCATTGTATATATATATACCACATCTTCTTTATCCATTCATTTGTCGATGGACATCTTGGCTCTTTCCATAGTTTGGCTATAGTGGACATTACAGCTGATGGTTTTAAACCAGCAATTAAAGCATTAAAATATTAAAATCACTAAGAATGCTTTCATAAGTGCCCTCCAGAGAAGAGGTTTCCACTGAATTCCATGAAACTATGTTGAAGTTTGTAACTCTGAGCCTATTATTGTATGTCTAATTTAAATCTCTCTCACTGTATTGTTTTTTACCCTATTTTTGGTGAAAAAATTCTAAATTCCTTTCAAAATTTGTTACTGTGAAGAATAACTTTTAAGGAATAGACCATCAGTACTGTGGATAACTGATACGTAGTTTTCATTTTTCTTAATGAGAGAATTAGCTAGTTGAGGGCAGCTTAATTGATTAGCAACCATCAAAAGAGCAGCACCAACAATAATTCAAAATATTTGAAGTAAAAATAGCCAATTGGTGTAGAAACAATGTGTTCTCTTAACTGATCTAAGAGTATTAATCTACTGACGAGTTCATTAATTCATTCAATAAGGAGTTAAGGCTCCGACTGAGCTAGATGCTGTGGAAGAATCAAAATACATTGGGAACAGACCTACTATCTCAAGCCACTGAAGGTATCAGTCCCATATTGATTTCTTAGCACTATTAGCCCTATCCACATCGTTCTGCCTGAGCTGTGGCTGTCAAGGAGGGAGAGGGACATTCCAGGTAGAAAGAATGGCATGTGCAAAAGCATAGCAGTTGAGGATGGGGTGCTGTGGCCTTCTTTGTATCTGTTTCCCCATCTCCCCAAAGATAGGATTTTGGTCAGTCAGGGGAGGATGTCTGCTCATCTCTTTCAGATTTTGAGTTCAATGGTGGCACCACAGGCACAGTCATAAAGGAACAAGTATATAAATTCCATTGCTCCAGAGCTCACTGGGCTGGCCAACTATTTACTCAGCTGTAGTAAAGAAAGGATTGGCAATAGTATGAATATAACACTAAGAAGAAACTGTAATAACTCAGTGAATAAAAACAGCTTTGGGGAGAACTTTCCAACTGTAAGCTTTCTACATTTTTCTTAACCCATAGACACATTTTATTTTCTTCCAAACAAAAAAAAAGAACACAAGTGAGCATAGAAAATGTGAAAGCACTTTTGCAATCCATGAAGTGCTAAGTTAATTAAAATAATTGATATTGCTTATTGACTCAGAAAAAAAGTAATGATTTTTCATTTTAAATCTAAATCTCTCGGGGTGCCTGGGTGGCTAAGTTGGTTGAGCAACTGCCTTGGGCTCAGGTCATGATCCTGGAGTCCCGGGATCGAGTCCTGCATTGGACTCCCTGCTCAGCAGGGAGTCTGCTTCTCCCTCTGACCCTCCCCCCTCTCTCAAATAAAATAAATAAAATCTTAAAAAAAAAATAAATCTAAATCTCTTCTTTTCTGAATGTTTCCACCACATAGTTTTATTGACCACTCAGTTTTTTTTTTTATTTGGATCCTAAGAATGAGCTGTATTTTAAAGAAATGACCAGATCTAGCTAAGGTTTTTCTTGTAGAATTCCCCGCCTCCTCTGATTGAAAGCAGCAGGGAGAAGGTGGCAGTGGGATTAATTGCAAAAATCTTGGTGCCGACCTGAAATGAATTTGCTGGTTGTGTAGATTAGACGAGGAAGTTTGACAGCTAAACTCAAATTTACCCAATATGCTGAAATTTTGTTTGACAGTTGATTTTGAAAGATGTTATCAAAACATACATTAGTCCCATCTTTCAAAAACTGAGAGCAACTAAATCCTTGATATGATTTATGTGAAATGAATATTAGGGACTTCCAAAACTAAAACAAGACAAACTGCAGGTGTCAACCCACTACCCATATTTTCCAAACATTTTTGATAGCCTATCCCTATTAGTGAAACATTTAGAAATATATCCCCAACAGATATTAATGTGTTTATTTACATATTATGCCACTTATTACTAATTATTATATACAGTATAAAACAAGTGCAAAAATAGAAATTTTTAAAATAGTGGAATTAAGGAGGAACTAAGTACTATTTTAAATGAATGGCTAATTTAGGGGCACCTGGGTGGCTCAGTTGGTTAAGCATCTGCCTTCAGTTCAGGTCATGATCCCAGGGTTCTGGGATCAAGCCCTTCCTTGGGCTCCCAGCTCAGCAGGAATTTGCTTCTCCCTCTGGTTCTCCTGCTCTTTCTTGCTTGCTGTCTCTCTCTCTCTCAAATAAATAAATAAAATCTTTAAAAAAAATTTTTTAAATAAATGATTGGCCGATTTTGATGGTTGTATGCTATCATTAGCTAAGTGAACTTAGGAGTGAAGTTCTTTGTTAATGATAATGGGTAAAAAACCATCTTTAAGATGATCTTGAAAATTTCTAAAAATAGCTGGATTGGTTCCTGTAAGAACTAATAGGATGAATTTTATCCCTTAATGGAGTTGAGTTAGAGCTCCTAGCATCATAAGGAGCAGGGCCACTTAGACATTTTCTTGTTCACTTGTGCTTATCAGCGTTGTCTGCATTTGCTGGTTTCTCTACAGGATCCTTTTTATTCGCTTCTCCCTATGTGAAGTTTAATTAAGTTAAAACTAGGTAACATAATGCACAAAGTCACTTGGCCAAGCACATATAAGCTGCAATGTGCTGAAATGGCCTGATGTGGTGGTAGGAAGCCAAGGTGAAAGGGAGATTGGGAACAAGTTGTATAGGCTGGTTCATTCTTGCCCCTATTACTATCCAAGCTTCCATTTCAAACAGAAGCGCTAAACAAGGGAAGACATCCATCAGAGGTTATACTGGAAGCCGGTATTTTTATAAACTACAGTGCAAAATTCCTATTCAGTATTTAATATATAAGATAATAAACGTACAATAATCTCATTAAAAGTCATGTAAACATTCAACATGGCAATATATTCAGAGAGTAAACCTGAGATTTAATGGTGATTTTCATTTAAAAATAATTCCTCTAAATAATTATACTTCAGACATACTGTCTTAGGACCTTTGGGGGTTGTTTTTATATATTAGAGGCAAATATTTATCTTTACAAAATATGTAGGTATATGTACCATCACTGTGAAAACAGTGGTTTTAGATCGAAAATGTAACAATCTGTGCTAGTTGGGTCTGCATCCCTAAGTAAATAACTCTATCAAGTTTAGAAACGTGTCTCTACTATAGTTTGTTCCTTTTTCTTTCATTACTTTTCCATATCTTTAAGTAGAGTCGAAATAATCTTTTTTGATTGAAAGTTTGAAAGTACCTAAAATCTGATAAATATCAGAAGTGGTTCTTTGATGTCAAAATCTCCTGCATAAAAATGAGGCCAAAGTCCTCTCTCTGGAATGATCTGTGCTTTCACCTATTATGTTCTGTCGCAGAGTAAAAACGTTGCCTTTTTTCCATATTTCATATCAATGTGACAAACTTGTCGGCATTTAGGAAAGATAACATTTACTACTGGAGAAGCACTTGCCTTTTATGGTGCTTTCGCTAATTATAGTTTTCTGCTGTGTACTCAGTGAAGCAAGACACCGCATCACGTCCTTCACGCACCAGCCCTCATGCCTCTCATCCAGGGTTCCCCAAGCTTCTCCCATTTGGCAGGCAACCTTCATGATTTTTGTCACATCCCTGTACCAGCTGTAGTATTACTCACTTAATATTTTTAAGGACAGCTTTTTTTTTTTAACTTAATCATAACCTCAGCTAATTACTCTGATCACAATTGTATGAGTCCTCTTTTTTTCTAATGCATTATATACATACATATACAAATATTGTTCTTGCCCACAGGTTTTATCTACAATGCACTTTGGGAAACAGGTGGCTGAAAGCAGGACCCCAGGACGCTGGTGGTAAGATAATAAAGGTAAAGCCAGGCCAAGAGGGTGCCCTGCATCTAGATATTTTCTCAATCCAGTTTGCCCAATTGAACTCATAAAGAAACAGTGTATTTCAGTTAAAACATTTGATATTCTTATGAGATACCATTCAGAGATTATCTGCCTTTGCTGCCTGAAACATCTCCCAGAATACCTGTTTACTTTAAATAACATGCCCAACAAAACTTTAACATCTGTCACCATAATACAACCTAATTGTTATTGGAGGTGTGCAGTGACTTTTAGGAAAATTAAGATTTTTGCATATACAGGTACACCCAGATTTTCAACCATTAGGATTCCTAAGCTAATGGGGATTTCAACAATGTTTTACATATTTTATAATGGGATGAATACTCATGTGTTTTCCCTTTAAGAGCTCAGGGCAAAATTGGGCTTAACCTGCATTTGCTGAAATAAAATTGCTATTCCTAAGTAGCGTTAGTTCATATACGTGCTGTTTGTTTGTTTATTCACCTCAGGATGAACTAAATATAGTATGCATGATTATAATGTAATGTGACATATTTCCGTTTGCCACACATAAAAATGAATCTCATTACTTGATATCTTTGCCTTTTATAGAATAAGGTCACTCCATTCAAAGGTTTTACAAAGTAGGTGGGGGCGGCAAACTAATAAATATGAACCAATAAATGAAAAATTAAGTGCAACCTATTTAATTGTGTAAATGGTGTACAATTCCATGAAACTAAATTTATTTCACATTGGTTGAAAAATCAATATTACAATTCTTTTATCTTGTTGGTTTTCTTTCTCACATAAAAATTCTACAAAGGTTATAGTTTATATTTTTTGTAGCTGTTTGATAAATGTTACATAAAGTCATTCTAGGCTCAGATCCCTTCAGATTTTTTTCTGTTATACCTCTTCAGGGCATTCGAACAAGGAAGCAATCAAGTAGGAAACAGATCAAGAGGCAAAAGTTTTGATTTAATTTGATATTATCTTTGAAAAAGAGGCTGAAATTGCTAATCTGAATATATATTTTGTGCATATGACTTTTATTGTATTGTAGAATAATAAAAAGAAAAAATCCTTCTCTGACCCTATCCCCTCTCATGTGTTCTCTCTCAAATAAATAAATAAAATCTTTAAAAAAAAATAAAAGAAAAGAAAAAAAGAAAAAATCCTTATGAAAATACATAAGAAAAATGTGAAAAGTAAAGACAATTATATCTCAAGGTATTATTATTTTTCTTGTAACTCTTTAAACAAGGTATTTTCTTTGCAACTCTTAAACTTTTTAAATACAGGTTATTTATTTAATAGAATACATTGACCAGTAAGCCCTCTTTAGGGCTTATTATGTATATAAAGCATCAATACAATGGTGTATTGACCTCATAGACATTTGTTTAAAAAAGATCTGTAAATAAATACGTTGACATATATGATGTCAGATACTTAACTAAGGTACACATTTTCCAGGGACTTCTAACCTTTATGTGACTCCAAATGGTAACATTTTTTTTCTTTATGGATAGAGATTGTACTTACAGTTTATGAGCTGAGATGTTTTCTTATGTAAATGCATTACCCAGTCTAGATTATTCTTGTAATTAGGCAGGAATCCCAGTACCCCCACTTTTCACTATTAGGACCCAAAGGAATACAGTATAACTTGGGAAAGAGAGCAGAGGCCACAGAGCCATGATTCTTTGTCATAATAATGTAGAAATGGGATGTATGTCCCAGGTCATTTAACATGTTACAGCTTATATTTATAAAATAGTATAGAAGATATTTAGAAAAGTACTTTGTATGGGGCGCCTGGGTGGCTCAGACGGTTAAGCGTCTGCCTTCGGCTCAGGTCATGATCCCAGGGTCCTGGGATCGAGTCCCGCATCGGGCTCCCTGCTCAGTGCAGAGCCTGCTTCTCTCCCTCTGCCTCTGCCTCTCTCTCTGACTTTCATGAATTAAAAAATAAATAAATAAATAAATAAATAAATAAATAAATAAAAGAAAAGTACTTTGTAACCCAGAGCCATCTGAAAAAGTTGTATTATATGAAAGAAACTCCAGTACCCAAAAAGAGAAAGTAGGAACAATTAACAATTGAAGATGAGGATGTTACTCTGCAGGCAGTAGGGGAGAGAGGGAGAGACAGACAGAGAGAGAGACTTAGCACCCTGCTTGCTTATTTGAGGAAATATACAGTTCTTTTCTCTGTTTTGCTGTGCAATTCAATTAATATTTACTAGGCTTTGATGTTTCCCAGTAAGCTGCTAATGTCAGGTCCTCGGAACATTGGTCTAATAACCACCCCCCTCGTTATTTTCTTTCTCAACCATGCTTACACTGAGTTTTTCTTCATATTTCCCCTGTTCTTAGAGCCTATAGGGCCTATTCCTGGAAGAGGAATATTTCTGGGTCCACTTAAATCTTCTCCTTCTCACAGCATCCAGTCATATTGCAGAGGCAGGTTAGTTCTATGGCTGGCAGGCACCTACTATCGACCAGACCACATCTCGTTTCTGAACTCCTGCATAGCATCCTCATCTCTTGGAAGGAGGGAAAAAGGTAAAAGAGCCCACTGCCCACATTAGAACCCATTCGTGTCTTGTGGAGACCTGGTGGACTTGAACACAGAATCATTACTGGCCGCGGTGGGTGAGAGTGTGGCCCTGCAGCTACCCAAGCCCCTCTGAGTCCTAGCATTGGGCATTTGGGTTATGTAACCAGTATACGATGGAAGGTCTGCAGAAAAATACAGGTACTACAAACAACTACCACACTTAATTTTTAACTATCTACACATTAGATATTTCTCATTTAATCTCAAAAGGAAAATAACCTTAAGGTAAGTTGAATTCGCGGTTCATTTTGTGAGGAGTTTCTCACCTGGGTGATTAGGACAGAATGTGAATTATAATGGCTGAACCAACCAAAAATGAAGATAATTCTAGTCATTCTCTAATGCATAAAACTCATCAGAATGGAATCTCAACTCTTCAGAAAGAAGCAGATGTCTTCTCCTGATGTATCTGCTAAATGCCCAGAAACTTCAAAATGTGCCCAGAAGGAGCTATCTGACACCAGCCTGAGAATTCCTGCCAATCCATGGGAGCTGGGATCTCTACCAAAGGATTCCTCCTTAGGAGGAGGAGCTCCCGGAGCAAGGAGCAAGGTGCAGCACAATGGCTCCAACTCTCAGGATGCCTGGGGGTATATACGAGCGTCATGAGTGATACAAAAGAGACAAGTCGTGGCAGCACATCATTTACCACCTTAGGAGCAGTAGAAGATGATCTTTATATGTCCTCCCTTGATAGCCATGTCTTTCTACGCATCTACCAGTCAGAGCTGCCGAGGAAAATCCAAAACAAATCCCAGCACGTTTCTTTCCAACCATGACTGTATAACCCTAGCTGCCGTAGTGAACTCAGGATATGTGAGGTGACTGCCACCTCATTGAAGAGTCCCCGGAGAGGAAGGGAGCTGGGGGTTATGTTTTCCCACAGCTGCCCCTGTGAAACTTGTAAAGGAACCCCAGTCAGGAGCTTTCCCCCAAAGTAAGAAAGATTTACATCATGAAGAGAGTTTCAGTGAATGTTTTGGGAGCACGCTAGGTAAGGACAAAAGTGAACAGAAGAGCAATCCATCTAGTGATGAGTAGTTATCTAATGACAGGAAGATTACTACAAATGTTTGAAGGACGGCTCCTCCACCTTCCCAGTTTAAATACATTGTAATACTTTTGTCAAGAAAAGTGAAGGGAAGAAAGATCATTAGTAAGGTTTTATATGGGGGTAAAATTGGTAACATAAATTATAAAGTTTAAATCACCTATTCATATTTCAAGCATCGATGGTATTACCATCCAACTGACAGAAAAGTCAAATCCCCAAGTAATCTAACATGCTTGAGAACTACTCCAGTAGCTGGGATTTTAGAGATCGTGGCTTCCTTCCTATGCTTTTTTTTTTTTTTTTAAGGTTTTATTTATTTATAGAGAGAGAGAAAACACGAGTTGGGGGAGGGGCAGAGGGAAAGAGAGAAGCAGATTCCCTGCTGAGCAGGAGCTCAGTGTCAGTCCTGGGATCTTACCTGAGCGGAAGTCAGACACTTAGACCGAGCCACCCAGGCGCCCCTGTCCCATGCTCTTTCACAGATCCCTTTACTGATGCACAGTGCCAGACGGAAGCCTAGCTTCCAAAGAGACACTGAAACAGAATATTCATGACTCTAAACTTGTGCTTAGAAATAGCCACATGCTGATTTCTTCTCTGAATAGCAGTTTTTATTTATTTTAAGTTTCATTTTTTTATTTTTTATTTCAATTCCAGTATAGTTAACATACAGTGTTAAATTTCAGGTGTACAATATAGTGATTCAACACTTCCAGACATCACCTGGTGCTCATCATGACAAATGCCCTCCTTAATCCCCATCACCTATTTCCCCCTATTTCCACCTATTTCATCCACTCAGCTCCCCTCTGGTAACCACCAGTGTGTTCTCTATAGTTAGGAGTCTTGTTTCTTGGTTTATCTCTCTCTTTTCTCTCTCTTTTTCTTTGTGGATAGCAATTTTTTACACAAACAAGCAGCACTCTCTTTATCTGTTTTATCTGTATCTTAACCTGTTGACCAAAAGGAAAATTAATATTTGTCTGAAAGTTTAGTTAATAATTTACTCTGTTGCCATTTCATCATGACCAAAATAAATACAGTACAAAAATAATCTGTATAATTTATACTATATATTATAGTTTGAAAGTCAAATAATGCAAATCAATTACAATTTAAATTCATAATGAATTACTTGTGTAATTATTGTTTCCTTACTGATGCAGGTTTTTTTAACCTTTCTTCCAGTTGAGATGTCACCTCTACATGCTGAAGCTAACTTTCTGTTCACTTTTTCCTCATTTAATGCCTTTTTCTTTTAACTTCATGTCTAATTATTATATAAAATCATTAAATCTTTAAAATTTCCTCAAAACCATTCCCATAATTAAACTAGACGCTCCCTTTTTTAAAGATTTATTTACTTATTAGAGAGAGATAGAGAGAGCACAAGCAGGGGGAGGGACAGAGGGAGAGAGAGAAAGAGAAGCAGACTCCTCTCTGAGCAGGGGAGCCCTCTTAGGGACTCCATGTGGGGCTCCATCTTAGGACCCTAAGATCATCACCTGAGCCAAAACCAAGCTTAACTGACTGAGCCACCCAGGCACCCCTAGACTCTCCTTTAATTACAAGTAAGTTATCTATTTGGAACATTTAGCCCAAGCAATGGGTTTAGAGAAGGCTTTCCAGAGATGTTTTTCCCCTATTAATTTGCATAAGCTCTTGGTATCATGACATTTACATATATTTACAACTCATATTTAATATTGCCAAACTGCTCATCAAAGTATTCAACCGTTTTACACTTTTAACAGAGAGAGGTAAATAGGAAGTAGCACTGAAGTTTACATTGCCCTTCTTGCTTTTTGACAAAGAATAACACTGATATATATAAGATTGGTTGGTGGATGCAGGATTTGATCTTTTTAAACTATCGATTTAACAGACTGTGTATGTAAATTAACATTCTCCCCTCCTTCATATGTAGATTTTCTAGACCAAATGCCATATAAACTTGACCTTTATGCTATTTGCAATCAGTTAAATCAGAATGACTAGTCTGCCCAATGAGAAATTCTCATATCTGTCCTCTCCTACACTGTTATATTTGTGATTTCTTTTAGGGGAGTAATGGTTATTGGTTGTTAATAAAAATTATAAGGCAGACCTATAGGAAAACTCAATTATTTAGCTTAATATATCATTAGAATAATTCTGTCCAAAAATAAAGCTCAAATACATCTCTTATTCAGTTTATTCTGAATTTTGGTGGTTATGCAATCCTACTATAACTAGGGAACACCTCATCACTAAATGGGTTGTGTATGTGTTGTAACTGTATACCCATAATCAAATAAATCTTTCTGAAATGTAGGTTAAAAAATCTCCCTTGGATAAATATACAGCTACATGTAAATTCTGCAATTTATGTTTAGGCCTTATAAATATAGCAAATAGACAACCTTATACATTTATTGCACTCACTTTAATACAGTCATTCATATCTGGGACTTTCTGATAAATTCCACAACCTGAGAAATGAATTCTTATTCAATTATTTGGTGCCTGGTGGCAGAGAGCAGCTTTGTGCCGACAGATGACACCACAGCACAGAAGCTGGATTGGATCACAAATGAAATTAAATTGATAGATTACTTCTGGTACTATACTATTTCTGTTAAATGTTCGATATCTCGAGGACAGAAATATTTAAGAAAAGTTTCAGAGCTCTTCTTTCCAGCATTTTATTAATGAACAATTGCCACAGGAGTGTGCTAATCATCTTCCAGAACTTGACAGAAGTCATTAGACCTTGGTGAGCTACGTAATGGTTTCCCTGCCATTGCAGGGAATCACCCCAGGTGATTCATAACCTGTTTGCTACCTCTCCACAAGCCTGAGCTGCCTCTCTTTGTCTTTATCTTTATTTACTGTAAGTACCAAAGCAAACAGTAGGAGTCCCAGAGAAATACTCATCATGATAAGAGTTCATAGTGTAGGTGACTAGGAACAACTGCCCAGGACTAATGCTTATAAGTTAATAATGTTCATTCAGCATAGCAAATTTAGTGTCTCAGTTGTTTTCTCCTGGACACCTCATTCTTTAAAATATACTAACTATTCATTTAAATAGTGACCCCAAAATATTCCTAAATACTAGTATCTTTCCTAAAGAAGAAATGTAAACCCATAAATACATTTTGACATTTTACTAGTAATTAGTGACATATGACCCCCTTTACATACAGACTTCTAAGCGAAGCATCAGTGATTTTAAGAGGGGGGACATCAGTCACAAGAGGCACACGAGGCACTTTGACCCAGTATTTTAAAATCGGGGATGTTCTGACCATGTTTATAATTACAAGTGTTTCAATAAAAAGCATACTGACATTAATGAAAAAAATATTCCAGAGCAAATTTCATTAATCTAATTTTTAACCAATAAATCCAATCTCTACACAAAGTTATTGCACCATTTTCCTTTTTTGTCATTTTCCTTTTTATTTTTCTGAAATGGTCCATTACTATCACTTTCCTATATAAATTACATGAAGATTTGATTCCCAGAATAGTTTTTGTCCATAGTAAGTTTTCTCAATTATAGATTCACCACTGTAAATTTGTTCTTTTGGCCATTATTTCTATGAAATTCCATTTTCTATGATCTAAATATTACCAAGGTTTGATTTTTCTGTTGATTTATAGTCTGCAACAGATTCTGCCTTGTGCAGTCTCAGCTGCTGTCAGTTATATTTTGTTTATTATTTGTACTGAGATCCAATTTTCCCTGGGTCACTAATAGCTATTTCACAAAAATGCCATCATTCTTCACCTCGCTCTCCAGTTAAAATTAAGCTATTGTCAGTTTTATTTTGTGTTTGTATTCTTATCAGAATATTTGTTAGGTATTTTATAAAAAGTTGGGTTTTTGTATTTTTTTGTTGGAGCAACGAGTACAGTGGTGGGTGTAGATACCAGGCAGGGTGGAACTGCTTCAGCAATATACAGTTAAACCATGACCAAGAGAAGCTTAAAGAAAGTATGAGAGAAAACCCGATGAGTGCAGTAAAGTGGAAGAATTGCACTGTGAGAATACTGGAAGGGCATACAGTGTCTTGCTTAAGATGTAGAGGAATAAGAAACCACTGAACAATTAGAGTAGACAACTGAGAAGAAGCTGAAAACAACTAAAGCCAAAATACAGAATTATTTAGTGTACATGCTAGAACCTATACAATATGGTAGGTGATAACAGAACTGCTCTAAGCTCAATAAAATAAGAAGCAGACCAGGAAAGGATGGAATTTGGACACAACAAAGACTACGTAGTAATAGGTAGTACCCGAGGGCAGTGGACCCTCTTACCACCTAATTCAACAAAAGACTTCCATTTGGGAATCAGGGGGTCTCTGACCTGGTAGATTTCTCATTTCTCCGAGGTTACTTTGACTAATAATTTTCAAGAATTGAATGAAAGGGGAAATTCTTTGCTTATCCAATGTCTTCACAAATTCCAGAAACTGTGCCAACAGTTGGACTTGCACAGAAAACCAGACATTGTCTCTGAGTCCAGGCAGTTAGAGAAGATGAGGAGGCATAAATATCATGGTACATTCCATAACAGATATAGGGACAAGTGCTTTAAAAGCACAGAAGGAGAAAGTAATTCATTTGGCTTGGGAAAGCCTTCCAAAGCAGGTGGCATTGATTTGGGCTTTGAAGGATGAAGAAACGGGAAAATACTTATTAGGTAGAGAAGAAAAGAGATGAGAAGAGCTGTTGGTTGATGTCAGTGACAATAATGATGCCCATCTATGACATATTCTTTTGATCCTTTTAGAGACAGAGTCCTGGGCCGAGCGAGAAACTTGCATGAGCCTATGTGTTCATGTTCTCTCCATTCCTGGGTTAGGAGGCCCAAGTCATTCTTTTTAAAGTCACCAAGTAGTTACATACTTTGTCAAAATACACCTTTTAAAAATCTTTTTAAGAATTATGACCAAAAGTAGCAAAGGTAATTTAATTTTTTTTTTCAGTAAACCACAGTGAAATAACCCTTAGCAATATCTTACCACATTTATTCTTTACAGCTCCTGCAACGCTTATGCTCAATATAATTTTGCCTTGGTGACAAGTGTTTCCTTGGCTTTTTTTTTTTTTTTTCTTCTCAACTCCCAACTATCATGCTAGGAAATCCTCTAAAATTTATATAATTTTACTTATAGTTATAAATTGATATTTTTTAAAAGAATTTTTATTTATTTATTTGTGAGAGAGAGAGAGAGAGCATGAGCAGGTGGAGCGGCAGAGGGAGAGGGAGAAGCAGACTCTCCGCTGAGCGGGGAGCCTGAGTGGACTCGGTCCCAGGCCCCTGGGATCATGACCCGAGACGAAGGCAAACACTTAACCAACTAAGCCACCCACACGCCTCATAAGTTGATATTTTAATCTTATTATATAGCATACTTATAAAACATGGTATCATTTTTTTAAATGAACCAATTTAGGTAAGTTTGTTCTTTTACTCATAAAATTAACATTGTTTTGCTATCTACATAATTTCTTTACTCAACAAACAAATATTAATAATTTAGTTCTCCTGGATGGATAAGATGAGATCCTTGGGCCTTGGAGAGTTTAGTGGTGCATATTTTAAAAGTGTTCCTAATTAATAAGCGTGTGAAATTAAAAGTATATATAAAAAAGTATATATAAAAATATGTATATTATATATATATATAAAATATATATAAAGTACTATATAATTTCAGAATAAAAAGAGACATTATTTTTTTGTGGAGAATCTTGGAAGACTTCATGGAGGAAGTACCATTTGACCCAGGCCTAAGTGTTGGACAGACATTGGACATGTGGGAATGAAAGAAGGTTATTCTAGGTAAAGAGAAAAATATAAGCGAGGCCATATAAGTGAAGAGATGTAGGCAGCCATGTTGAAGAATAAATAGAGGTCAGAGTCTTGAGGGCAAGGTCATGAAAAATATTATGGATGATATTTAAAACTTCTCAGTTTTAAAAAAAAGCAGGAAGGAAGTAGCTAAAATTAATGTGAAGATTTCAGTTTCCAAATTTGAATATTTTATCTTCAAAAATTACCACTTACATGCATTAACCACCAAATTTACACTGGCTCTAGGTATCATAGGAGAAGGAAACACGGAAATGAAGTCCAGAAGCAAGTAACATTCAATTATCCTCAGAGAGCAATAGAAATGTGATCTCAGCTATGGAATAGTTTGAAAAATTTGAAGTGAGATGTTAAGCTGCTAAAGTAGAAAAAGATGACCATTTCTTTCAGACTGACTGAGAATACTGAAAGCCAAAATGTGTTATCCTTCGATTTGTGGCTGTGGTTTAAACAGAAAGAAACAACAGAGCATTAGTCACATTATGTGGTACAATAATGGCCCCCAGGTGCAGGAATTATCAAAAAATGATGACACTTTTGGAATTGTTAGACTAATGCTGTAAAATCATCTCTGTCTTATACAAAAAAGCATTACAGGATGATATTTTGATGCTTTTGGACTGCAAGGGATAAGAAGGTAGCTCTGAAAAGCAACTAATTTAGAAAGATTTAAAGTGAAGAGCGGTCTTAAGTTTCGCGGCTCTTCATGGTATTAAACTGGATACATTGGCAGAAGGCAGTACAGAATTTCAGTCAGGTACGCTGGCACAGTGCTCTTAAATCCAATTTGTAATACCCATGTAATGTCACTCACAAAGACATTTTAAAAAGATACGAAATGTAATGGAGGAAAAGAAACATGTCTAAGTAATGTAATTTAAAAATAACAAGATAAGAGTATTTCTAGCAGTCACAGGGATTACACACAGAGGCTATCGGGGGGAAAATATCTTCAATTTGGAAATAAACAATACTTGTAAAATGAACAGAATAAGAGGATTCAAGTAAATAATTTTTATCAGTGTGACAAAAAACGTCCAGGTCTTCTGCAAAGATTTTAAACTCTAGAATGACTCCTATGGCCCATTTTTTTTTCCTTTTTCCTCTTTTTCATTTTTAGAACTAAATTCACAACATTCAGGATTTCAGCTTCATGCAAAGCTAACATCTATATGTTAGAAATCCAGACCCTCCCCCCAAAAAAATCCTTTTAAGTTTATTTGTATTAATTACTTACAAGCTTATGGACTTTATAGCAAGGAACTGGAAAAAGTAATGGAGGTAGCATAGAAATAAAAGATTCTTAAACATATTTTATTTTATTTTTTTTTTAAGATTTTATTTATTTATTTGAGAGAGAGCACAAGAGGGGGGAGGGTCAGAGGGAGAAGCAGACTCCCTGCTAAGCAGGGAGCCCGATGCGGGACTCGATCCCGGGACTCCAGGATCATGACCTGAGCCAAAGGCAGTCGCTTAACCAACTGAGCCACCCAGGCGCCCCTTAAACATATTTTAATATAGCAGTGGCAACAGTAGCCCCCAAGAGAACTGACACTTCCTAAAAGTTTATTAATACTTAACACTCAAGGCATTAAGAAAAATATGCTATCAGTACAAAGAATGTAAGTCTGTTGAGCTGTTGTCAACAGTTTGCAGATTAGGTATGGAAAGATCTGAACCGAAACGCAAGATTGCATTTAATTGTGTGGGGCTTTATTTGAAGGGCCCTGATTTTGTGTCTCCAGATCCTTTCAGTTTAATCAAAGCATAACAATACAAGCTAAAACTTACCTGATAATGTTGCTGATTCTGAAATATATATATATTTATGTTTATTTAAATAAATATATATATATTTAAGTTAAAGATGTACAATGAGGTGTTTTAAGAATTTTTTTAAATGGTGGATAGCTTGTGTGCTTACGAATGGATTCTTTAGTTACATATTCACAAAGGTGATTGGTTCTCTCTGGGATGCTACTGCCAAGACCTATTCAATTTTATTTGGCAACAATTTTTATGACACGTGAAATGACCTCTTTATTGTGACCAGGGGTCTGCAGGATTGTTATGTTCAGTCCTTTCATATTTTGAGGTGGCATTTTCCATATTTTTTGCCACCCTAGATTTTGTGGAAAGGGGAAAACGAACAAAAAAACCCAGGCCTTTCTTCTTCCGAAGGCTAATCTTCTTTCCTTTAAAATAATTTCCCCTGTGTCCTTAAGATACTATGCTTTGAAAATCTATAGAGGGACTGTTTTGGCCATTAAAAAAAGTTTACACCAGGGCGCCTGGGTGGCTCAGTCGGTTAAACGTCCCACTTTTGATTTCAGCTCAAGTAATGATCTCAGGGTCTGAGATCCAGCCCCGTGTTGGGAATCCATGCTGGGCATGGAGCCTGCTAAAGATTCTCTCCCTCTGCCCCTCTCACCCCCACTCATGCACTGTCTCTCTCTAAAAAAAAAAAAAAAAAAAAAGCCTACACTAAGACCTATGAATTTGAATTTAAGTTTCCAAACCAAATTAAAGTTCTGTTAGAGAAAAAAAAAATTGTTAAAAGTTATAGTGTAGCTGTGTGGACAGATAAGTAAGGAAATATATACTATTCTTAGGATATCAGCTATAATGCTGGTTAACTTTCTTATTTTATATTGAGCTTCCAGAACCTGAAAATAATATCTACATGTCTTAGCCAGCTCAGGCTGATGTAACAAAATACCATAGACTGGGTGGTTTAAACAACAGACATTGATTTCTCACAGTTCTGGAGGCTGTAAAGTTCAAGACCAAGGCTCCATCAGGTTCAGTGTTTGGTGAGGGCTCTCTTCCTGATTCATAAATGGCTGTCTTCTGCCTATATCTTTATAAGACAGAGAGAAGCAGCTCTGGGGTCTTTTCATCTTCTAATAAGGGCACTAATCCCATCATGGGGGCTCCACCCTCATGACCTCATCTAAACCTAATTACCTCCCAAAGGCCTCACCTCTGAATACAGTGGAGGTTTAGAGCTTCAATATATGATTTTTGGGGAGGACACAAACATTCAGTTCATAACACCAAATATATGATATTTTGAGGTACCTTCTCTATTCTCTAACTTTGTTATATTCTAATTGTATTCAAATTCTTTCAAAGCTGAGATGTATCTGAATTTCATGTTTTGTGCTTAAATGGAACTTCTTTTGAAAAAAAAAAACAGGTGGTACTTTTGGAATAAAACAACATTATAAAGAAATATTATAAGTAAATGTATTAGGTTAATATAATTCTCTAAGAGTATTAGACTTCAAAACCATTTTCAAACCTCTTTTCTAGCTTGTGAACATAGAGAAAATTAAGAAACTCAATAGTCTTTCAAATCACCTAAAAAGATTGTTTTCTGGGAAACAAAATTTAAATGACAAATCTATCATGTTATAAACATGCTTATCAGATGCCTAGAAACATAAAGTTAAAAAGTCACCTATTATTATATTTAACATTTTATTGTTTTTAATCCTTAGGGTATGTGCTAATTTCTACATGAGTGACTTGGTTAGAAAATGACATTGAATCTGAAGTTTACTGAGAGCTAAAAACAAAACTCTAATATTGAGTGAATCCCATGGCTGATAATAGCAGTAACTTTATATTAGTATATAGACTATTACAACAACCATTTTATATTATTCCACAGACTAAATATTAAGAATTACATGAGAGTTTTTATTTTACTTACTTTCATTTTCAGGCCCTAACAGGTCATATAGTCCAATAGAAACCAGAAAGTGAGAAAAATCATTGTACTGTTATCTTATGACAAAGGTCAAAATTTTTAATCTTTTTCTTAAAAACACTTAGTATTCTTTTTTCTTTCTTTCCTTCTTTAGTCCCCTCTTCCCTCCTTTCTTTCTCTCTACCATAAAGATAGGCTAGTTTTTTTTTAATTTCAAGAAATATACACAAATAGTTAAAAGCAAACTGAAAATGTACCTTAGCAACAGTGCAACATTTTAAAAGAAAATATATAAATATGCTTTAGTAGGGATTATTACTTTTCAAGTGTTATTTAACAAATATTTATTGTCTCAAGTATTTTCCAGGCACTTTTCTAAGTCTTTTAAAACATATTAAATGATTTAAGCTTAACAACCCTGTGAGGTGAGTACCATAATTATCATTCTCAATTTACAAATAAGGAAGCTAAGGCATAGAGAAGTACCTTTCCCAAGGTCACAGAGGGACCAAGTTTTGCATAGAAAGATTATGAGTGAAAAAGTGTTATAATTTGGAAACCATGTCTTTTTTCCTCTCAAAGTTCTACTTCGTTTCTGTACTACAAATGAAATGGTATTTCAACCTTTAGTACAAAATAAGTTTTTAGTGTAGTTGCCTTTTAAAAATCTTGACTCTTTTATTTTTATAAAATGGCATGCACATGCTACCATTGGATGTTTTTTAAATACATTCTGACAATCTCTGCCCTTTGATCTACACACATGTAATGAAAATATTGATATAGCTGGACTTCTGCTATTTTGCTATTTGTTTTTCAATGTCTCAAGTAATTTTTGTCCTCCATTCCTCTTTAACTGTGTTTGTTTATGTTAAATAGATACATCCTAGTATACTATTTTAATTCATTTTTTAAGACTTTTTTTAGTTGTTTCCTTGGTGGCTGCTCTTGGCCTTCAAATAACCAGTAATTTGTTACAATCTACTATAATTAATCACAATCTACTTCGGATTAATAACTTAATGTCAGTGAAATATAGAAATTTTGCTCTAACATAGGTATAATTCTTTTCCCTTCATGTTATTATTGCCATACATCACATCATTATATAAGCTCAATAACAGTCTTGTAATTATTGTTTTATGCAATTGTCTTTTAAATCATTTAAGAGGAAAGACAAAAATATTTGTCTTTACAAGTATTTATATAGTATTATAAGTATTTAGGTAGTATTTCTGTAGTTCTTTACATTTACCTATGTAATTAAGTAAATTACAAAATTCCCCCCCCCCCCCATATTAGAACTACATTTTAGAGAAGTTTGAGGTTTACAACCTAAATTTGAGAGGGAGGTACAGAGGTTTACCATAGAGCCCCCGCCCCCACACAGGCATAGTCTCCCTCATTATCAACATCCCCCCACCAGAGCTATACATTTGTTACCAAGGATGAACCCACATTGGCACGCCATAATCACCCAAAGTCCATAGTTTACCTTAGGGTTCACTCTTGATGTTACACATTTCTATGGGTTCGGACCCATGTGTGATGTATGTCCATCATTATAATATTATACAGAATATTTTCACTGCCCTAAAAATCCCTGTGTTCTACTTATTCATCCCCTCTTGACCCCTGCAACCACTGATCTTTTTGATCTTCCTATTTTGCCTCTTCCAGAATGTTATATAGTTGGAATCATACAGTATATACCCTTTTCAGATTGGCTTCTTCCATTTAATAATTTGCATTTAAGTTTCCTCCATGTCTTTCCATGTAATTACCTTTTCCAGTGTTCTTTATTTCTTCATGTGGATTCAAGTTATCATCTGTTGTCATTTCCATTCAGCCTGAAGGATTTGCTTTAGTATTTCTTGTAAGGCAGATGTGGTAACAACAAATTCTCTGTCTTTATTTGAGAATGTCTTCATTCTCCCTTCAGTTTTTGAAGGGTAGTTTTGCCAAATATAGAATTTTTGGTTGACAGTTTTTTCTTTGAATATGTCATTCTCCTGCCTTCTGGCCTCAATTTCTGATGAGAAGTCAGCTCTTAATCTTATTGTGGTTCCACTGTTATGTGATGAGTCACTTTTCTCTTGCTAAACACAAGATGCTCTCTTTGTCTTTCAACAGTTTGACTATAATGTATCTTGGTATAAATTTACTTGGGTTAACACTCTTTGGAGTTTATTGAGCTTCTTGGATTGTATATTAATGTTCATCATCAAATTTGTAAAGTGCTTTTTCGTCACGTCCGGGGGCGGGCCGGGGCGCCGGGGGCGGGCCCGGGTGGGGCTGAGGGACCGGGCTGGGCGGGGGTGGGGTTGTGGCACTTTTAAAAAAATTAAAAAAAAAAAAAATTTGTAAAGTACTTGGTCATCTTTGGTTCACACATTTTGTAACCCACACATTCTTTTCTGTCTCTCTCCTTCTAGGGCTCTCAATACATGTGTGTATGTTCCTGTGTCCTACAGGTCTTTGAGACTCTGTTCATTTTTCTTTCTGTTCTTCAGGTTGCATACTACCTGGAGAGAAAAGCCATATAGTAATTTGAAAAAATTTAAAGAATTATTACCTAGAGCTGTGTATTCAAGTAATGAGGAATTGACTCATAAAAAGTAAATAGAACTCTTAAAAAATGCAGGACTAGAGAATTAAGAAGAAGCCATTATGCATAGAGCTGATATTAGAGCCCCCAAGAAAGACCCCACCCCCGCAACCAAACACAGGTGAGATCCAGTTCTGGTTGAAGTAGGCTTGACCATAGGTCACTGAATAGCAGAGAAGTCACTCTGGAGCTGCATGGGCAGAACCTGATGGAAATCCCCCTTTAAGATTCTGGCAAAATCTCTTCATAAGGAAGTATCTCCCTGGAGGCACTCTCCTACAAAATTGCCCAATGAGCATTTCTGGGGGTCTATGCTGGCCATATACTGGATGCTGACTGCCATTCAGTATAGGAGATGTGTGCTGGAAAAAGCTGTCTGCGATGCAGGAGTGGGAGCTGGAGAAACCACACATTAGGCTACTACCAAGTAAGCCCAATGGAAACAGAAAGGAAAACGCCTTCTTCCTGCAATGTCTTTCCAGCACCATCTCCTGACAAGGCTTATTGACAGCTGGCAAAGAAAAAAAAAATAAAGATTCCAAATTCATTTTCATAGAACAGGAAAGGAAGAGGAATTTGGAACTGAGAGGCAATATATTAATAATGGGCACACTTCATTCCTTTGGCCATTCAGTTCCACATGCAACTTTCTACACACATCTGAATTTCCATATAGCAACAAAATATATTTCCAACTAACAAAATACAGCTATACATGTTGCAAGTAAGGAAGCCCTCCCCCTTTCCCCTAAATGAGGAAGTACATGTCCCAAGTCCCAACAGTTATTGTGTTCAACACAGGATACAGAACTAACTCCTCAAACTCGGCCACAGTTTCACGGAATATTCTGTTACTCAAAGACTATAGTGTTAGCTTCCAACAGCTTGTATATAAAATAAAAAAGAAAGGGAAGAAAGTGTTTACAAGTAAACATTGCATATAGCAAGAAGAGGAAAAAATATACTAATTTCTGTAATTGTCTCAAGGTTGTAGATAATATCTATGGATTCCGTCTTTAACTACCCATTCCATTTTCCCCTTACTCTCTACCCAAACCTTGACTGCTCTGAATTCTTTACCTGAATGACCCAAACCTTCATTCCTGAAGGGTGTGCATCCTCATTTGTTCTGCCTTTTCTTGGTTGCTATAGTTTTACATTGACTTTTACTATTGGGCATGAAAGTAATAAGCTATGCCCCTGAGAATCCTCTAGGTTGCAAATATAGTCTTTTTTGTCTCCAACCCAATTTCTAGTTGGTAATATGGATTAATCACTGCATCTTTTTTTTCCTCTATGTTCTAAATATGGAACTATCTATTCCTCTTAAAGATAAGAGATTTCACCAGCACCATTTATAACTGAAGGCTTTTGGGGGAAATAATTAATTTGATAACATAAAACAAAATTTTTGTTATTGATAGAATATCATTAAATTTTTAAGTTCTGTTTTTTCTAAAAGTCATTCACTTCATAATTTTCAAATTTGACAGTGATAAATAATATGTATATATTTAACATGTTTTCTACATGTTATAACTTCTCTATCATTTCTCATTTTTACTGGGATTTTCTAAATTCACTGTTTTGTGATTTGTTCACTGTTTCTTATTTTCTAATACATTTGCTATTACTGCTTTTATTTTTACTTGTCTTCCTCTTGCTTTTTCATTTTCTGAATTATTTAATAAAATTAGTTTTGCTCATAAAATAAAAATCTAGCTATGAATTTAAGTTTAGCAGTATTACATAATTCCATTAAAGTGAAAACTCAGTGAGGGCTATATTTCTATTCCTTTGTTCACTAATAACCTCGTGTCTAACACTGTACCTCTGCACAGAGGAGTTTCACAGGATAACATTCACTGGAATCTGTTTTGTATTGTTTCCTTTTTGGAATTATGGTTCTTAATTCCAACAATCTTAGATTTTTGTTTAAATTTTCATTTCTTTATCAAGTTTGGTGCTTCTCAGACTTTAACAACCATCAGGGCTCACTTGGAGAACTTGTTAAAACACTGATTTTTAAATTTTAAAACATAGGCTCTACTCTCAGAACTTCTAATTCAATAGGTTTGGAGCAGGGATCTAGAATTTGTATTTTTAACAAGTTCCCAGGTAATGTTGAAGTCTCACTGGGGTTCACACTGTAAGATTCATTGGCCTGGTTTATTTCATTTTATGAGAATGCTAATTACTGGCTTCTGCTTTAGAGAATTTATTGAGGTATCTTGGTGACTAAGTAATATATCAATTAGGTATGCTGCCCCAGCTATAGATATTCTACTATCTTAATTATGTGGGGTTTTTTAAAAGATTTTATTTATTTATTTGACAGAGAAAGAGATAGCGAGAGCAGGAACACAAGCAGCGGGAGTGGGAGAGGGACAGCAGGCTTCCTGCGGAGGAGGGAGCCCGATGCGGGGCTCAATCCCAGGACCCTGGGATCATGACCTGAGCCGAAGGCAGACGCTTAATGACTGAGCCACCCAGCTATCTTAATTATGTTTTAAAAATTCTGTCATTTATTTTTTGTGTAATTGAGAATAGACTAACAGTTAAGAAGATGTATATTAAAACAGCAAACTGTTGAATTTTCTGTTTGTTTATTGTATAGCACAAGAGAGTATAATCTTTTTAAGCATTCCTGGGAATACCTTTTAAAAAATAAAAGACATCACAAACTTATAGTTGGTTTAATCAAAATGTACCACAAATATCCAGTATCACGTCTGCTGGTTACCTCTCTCTGCTATTTTCTGAAAGACTTGATTTTGCAAAACCTTACCTACATGCAAATCATTTACCTGAGCCATTACTTTGTGATTCAGGCATCATATCACATTTTCCTTAGTTCACCCAACAGAGATAACGTTAGTCCTTTTCATGAAATTGGTATGTTGTGTCATTAAGCTTTCTATGCAGTGTTCTACTTTTAGTAAGTGACGAGCCTTGTACCTTTGGATTTTCTTCAACCAGTGGTTCCAGTTAAGAATGGCTTCCAAATTCATTCATCAGTTTTGCTGGAGCCTGCTCTGTCCTCTTTCTCAATTCTATTTTCTACTTCCAAAAGTCTCAGTTCCCCTTGCTTTAACTAATTTTTTTACTCTATGGTATATCTCTGTACTATAGTATTTTAAAATTATCCTATGCATTGCTTTCTGCCACAAATTCTACTTAATCTGACATTAATACTGATCCATCTTTTAGTATGATTTAAGTATGCTCACTGCTTCATTTGTAATTTTTCTGAATAATTTTTAAATGCATGTCTTATAAGTAATAAACCACTGGATTTTATTTCATTATACACTCCAAGAGACTTTTTAGTGAGCAGATTTAAGCAATTTACAATTTTTTATAATTCTTACGCATCATTTCATTATAGAAAAATCAGAAAGCACTAGCACTACAAAAAGAAAAATAAAATTAGTCAATATATTAAGTTTTTAAAAATGGATTGACATACTAAGGACAAACTTCTAATTATTATTTGTTTTATAGATTTTAACACACAGACTTTAACACTGTTATTTGGGAAGAATTATCAGTTGTCTTTCCTTTGATTTCTGATCTCTTTTGTGATTAAAAAAGGTCCTTTCCTGGGGCGCCTGGGAGGCTTAGTTGGGTAAGCTTCCAACTCTTGATTTTGGCTCAGGTCATGATCTTGGGGTCCTGAGACTGAGCCCCGTGTTGGGCTCTGTGCTCAGCAGGGAGTCTGCTTGAGATTCTTTCCCTCTGCCCCTCCCTAGCTCATGCACACGTGTACACTTCTCTCTCTCTGTAAAATAAGAAAGTTTTTTAAAAAAGGTTCTTTTGTATTTAGAGATTAGATATTCATCTGCATTTTCTTCTGATTTTTGGTTTTGCTTTCTTTACATATATTACTTTGTTCTACCTAGAATTTATTTGGCGAATGTGTATTTTACTCATTTCAAATAAAAAAATATAATTCTTTAATATACAATATTCTTTGGGCATACTGTATTTAGGGCATTGGAGTAAACATTCATATTTATAATTATTTTTGTCAAGTATTAGAATTGTTTTAACTTTATCCCTTCACTAGCATTACTTATCAACATGAGAAATTATACTCCTAAAATCTGTTAATTGTAAGAGAAAACAGGAATGAAGTATTTAAGACCTTATAGGTAAAGCAGGGTTAGGGAATTGTAGTAATAAGTGAACCTAAAATGATGACAGACAACTCATTAAAGAAAATCAACTGCTGGCATTTTCAGTATTTTTAAACAGTAATAATCTGCACTGTTCAATTTTCAAAATTCCTTATGAATGTGTTTTTGCCTTGCTGTAAATATAAATTATAAGAAGCATTTTCCCTTGGATCTCCACCAAATAATCAGTGTTTTTTATGAATCAGTTACCTTTTTTTAGCTTAGGATAATTGAAGGAGAAAATGCCAGTATACTGTGAGATATTCTTCAAAATTTTCTAATGCACTGTTTTATGCTTAAGATAACTTAATACCAGTTTAGAAATGACCATAGCAGAACATTGCTCTACCTCTAAAGCTTTCACATGTCTCAATTCCTCTCCTTTGGTTTACTTTGCCTCAGTTCCCTATATTTCTCCTAAGATTACATTACAAAAGTATCTACATACACTTGCTCTTCTATATATTTTATCTCCTTTTTCTCTTCCCAGGATCCCATGCTTTTATTGTAATTTTAAAAATTATCCTCAAGAAAAATTACTCATGTTCACAAATACAATACCCTAAATTCTCACATTTGTGGAAAAAGTACAAGTATACAAATCCACATTTGTAGAATTTTGTACAATAGGAATTATAGTTGGGGAGACATTATTGTACTCAACACAGTGTTTAATATTAGAAATCTGCTTAATAGGACTGTATTTCATCTGGTATGGAAACTTTTAAGACAGTGGAGTTGATACAATGGCTATATATAACTAAAACATCAAAGCTATTGAAGAAGAGCTAGATACAGTTAATTCAGTAGTGTAAATGACTAATTCTGATCCATACATGGCTGAAATACTAATAATAAGTTTATCGTAACAACTGAAAACGATCTACCAGAAAATGGCTATTTTTGTGGTAGTATTTAAAAGTCATATAAAAATACCTTGGATTTTTGCTTTTTCCAAAGTACTAATAATTGGCATTGCTCAAACTAGTACAGTAAACTTAAGATATTAAAATATTTTATCCATATCAAATGTCAAGGGCTCTAAATGTGCTATTACAATAAATGTATGATCTGCATTAGTACTTAAACTTTAAAAGAGTTAATTTACTTTATCCATATATCAAATTATATCAATTATCACTGAAACATGTACGATATGTTAGTCTTGTATTTAATTGATTACAAATAAGAAATGCTATTATTTTAACAATACAATAATAAATGTAGCTCACCATCAGGGATAATAGCCATTAAAATGAGTACAGCAGAACAATTAGTTCAAATTTACTTCCAAAGAATAACTTAAAAGAAATGATAGGCAGCTTGAATGAGATTTAAAACACAACAAGCCAAGATTAGAAAGTTTAAGAACTGCCACTCAAACACCATAAAAAGGCAGTATTAAGGCTACAGAGATTCAATTGCCAGTGACTGTATTATATATTGCCAGTGTACAAAAAAAAAAAAAAATTGTCCCAATATGGAGTAAAAACGTGAATATCAGTAGTGTTAGGCTAAAATGCAAAGTATTAACAAGGCTATTGATTGCAGCAAAAATAACATTGATAAAAAGATACCTAAAGAAGTTAAGACAGTGAAAGAGCTGAATCAACTTACTTCAAAATTTCTCCTTGGAGAAATGCTTCTTTCACAGATACTCATTACACATCCATTTAGGTATTATGTTTTTAGAAAGTGGAGAAAAGATTAAAAAAAAAAAAGAAAATGGAACCTGAAAGTAATCGATAGAAAATATTTTTGAAAGCAAATCCGACACTGGAGTCCAAATGTAATTACTATGTCAAACTCCACCAATCCTTGATTGAAAGTAAACTACATCATCTCACATGACGCTTACTGACAAAATTAGCCATGATAAATGGTGACATTAATAGCCATAATAAATAAATGTTATAAATTACTAATTACATTTAGTCAACAAAGTAGGGTTATTTAATAATGCTCCTCAAATACAACAGGTAGCATTTCTAATGAATAATTGGGTTTTATATCACACCTCTTTATCGTGAGTGAATTTGTAACAAGGTTCATTTAAAATAAGGCACAGTACATGTGCCTTTCCTTCCTTGGTTTAAATGGTTAATCAATGACTCAGATACAAAGTACTAGGACTCTTAGGGGAATACCATGGTTTTAGGACAGGTGTTCTCAACCTTTTATTTTTTTTTTCTTCCTTTTTCTGATGGAGGTTCATTCATGTTTTAGGGGAAAAGAAAAGGACTAGAGTCCAGTGGACAAAACAGTAATAATTTTAAAAAAATGAGAAGTAGAAAATAGTCAAATGATAACCCCTGGCAATTACAAAAGTAATCAGTTCACAAATATAAAACTTTACATAATTCTAAAAAAGGTAGTTAGTGGAAGAATAGCAATAATTAAGAATAGTTAACACATCTCAATATAACACTAATGATACACTGGCAGGAAAGCAACCTTCTTGAGGATTATGGAAATTCCAACTGCCTGCATGCGTGCATATAGAGTAAGAGTCTGTAAAGGTGCCAAGAGTTGGTGGCACCACACAACTGAGTGGAGTACTGAATTAGAATTCCCAGTTATTTGTGGTAATGCAATAATCTTAGTCTATGAATACCACATTTAGTAAGCCTTAATAACTTATTCAGCAGGTTACTACTAAGAAGCACAGAGTTGTCAGTAAAAATGAATCTATGAAATTGGGCTCATTCATATGTAAGTATAAAAAAATGAGCCTTGCATTTTTCCATGAAGAGAGCTCTCAAAGCCATGAATTTGCTTTAGAACAAGACTGATTTAGGGAACCCAGTGTCTGACATAGAGCTCAAAATAGATAATGTAGTGGATGGACCTAAAATATACAGAAAAACAAGCACGTGTGATTAATGTATCTGATTTCATAAAAACATATAAAGTACAATCTCATTGATCTGATGTAATTTTGTGATAAATTACATTTTAGACTATGGATTGATTCCTCAAAGCTTACAATGAATTCATTCCTTTAATCACTTCAGTGATGTTATTAAAATTGTTTTTGATTCATAAAAACCTTACTAAATTACTGCAAAAGCAACATTTCAGTGGTCTTTGTTGATCTTTATTTTTAAGATTTATTTGACAGAGAGAGCGAGCAAGTTAGCACAAGCAGGGGGAATAGGAGAGGGAGAGGGAGAGGGAGAAGCAGGCTCCCCACTGAGCAAGGAGCCTGATGCAGGGCTCAATCCCAGGACCTTGGGATCATGACCTGAGCCAAAGGCAGATGCTTAACCGACTGAGCCACCCAGGAGCCCTGGTCTTTGTTGATCTTTAGATACACAAATTTACAAATCAAAGGTTTATCAGTTATTTTTATAGTAAGTGCAGTCATACTACAGCAAACATTCTAAACTTTTAACTGATTTTAGAAATAATTTCAGCTATGAACATAACAAACCTAACAATTTGTATTTCACTTAGGAGCAAGAGTAGAACAGTGTGTGGTGCACCGTACTGTGTCAGGGTCAAATGCAGTGGCAGAGTTAGGATTTGACAGAATTAAGAGGAAAAGGCCTGCAGAAAAGATTAGGTAAGCCATTTTTACAAAAGAGAGGGCCATTTTTACCAATGAAAGCATTGTGTCCATTTGTGAATGGCATGGTGTGGGTGAAGTTAAGTGGAGTTGATACAGGATTCAGAGAAATAAGGGAACTTGGGGAGATGCAAAAGGACTTTGAAAAAGCCTGGCATCTTCCAGAGGATAAAATTAGAATGTTTGTTGAAACAATTCTGTCCTTAATTCTAGTAATTTCTGATTTACTGACTTTTAGCAGCTAATGTGAAGGACACAAATTACTGCAGAATAACTGAAATATTTAGTATACCTGGTACTACAGCACCCTCTATCACATGATCATATACAGAACATTTATACGTAATGGTCGCTTTAATGTGGGAATATTCATTTATGTAGAACTTTCCCGGTTCTAGAGCTTAACTTACTACTTTCCAGCAAAGGGGTCAAAGGCCTACACATTTCTCCAGTTCTAGTATCATCACTGTCTGTCCTGTAATAGCAAAGAGCATTAATGACAAAGCAATCCTGAACTCTAAATTCTTCCAGGTGTGGTTCAAGTACCAACACCTTAAATATCAGGGGAGAATTTATCAAAGCTATAATTATCCAGCTCTACTCCCAGTCCTTGCCAGTTAGAAACTCGGAGGTTAAGGCCAATCTGTTTTAGTAAGTTTTTCAGGGACTTCTGATGGATGCTCAAGTTTAAGAACCACTGCTCTATTACAGAAGAAATGCACAGTGGAGCAGTCAAGTAGGCGCTAATGTACAAATTCTAAAGGAAACTTTTCTCACTTTATTCAGCTAAAATGCCATTCCAATAAAACACCAAGAACAATCTCATGCTAGCTACCTAATACTGTCAGGCCTCTAAGCTTCCAGGGAAATCTAGGTTGTCACCTAAGGATTCATGATCAGGGAAGAATTTACCTCCATTTTGTTGACTTTGGGGAAATTGTTTCCTCTCTGGTTATCTAAAAGAAATCTACTATGCAAACAAATCTATATTCAGCCTGAGCATCTCTGAGGCTCTGGGAAATTTCCTTAGCCTGCCCTTTTTTTGTTGTTTTAATATTTCAAGTTTTTATTCAAATTCTAGTTAACAGGGGCGCCTGGGTGGCTCAGATGGCTAAGCGTCTGCCTTTGGTTCAGGTCATGATCTCAGGGTCCTGGGATCGAGCCCCATGTCAGGCTCCTTGCTCAGCGGGAAAAGCCTGCTTCTCCCTCTCCCTCTACTGCTTCCCCTGCTTGGACTCTCCCATTGTCGAATAAATAAACAAAATCTTAAAAAAAAAATTCTAGTTAACATATAGTGTAACAGTGTCAGGAGTAGAATTTAGTGATTCTAGCCTGCTTTTAAAACAAATTATCCCCTAAATTCTACGCTTCTTGATGGGCTCCAAACCCGTACACTGCACGCTTTTACAACAGCGACTTAGTACGTGAAAAGAAACAAAAAGCTTTTATATCAGAGGACAATCTAAGCCACAGAGCCTGAGCCATCTTCCCACCAAGTGGGAAAGAGAGGACCCCATTCCTGACAGACTAAGAAATTCATGCGGGGATGATTGGGAATAGTTCAGGAACAAGGCATGTGGAAACAAAAACAGAGAAACATTTTTTCTGGGCTTAAAACCAGAGAAAGAAATCCGCTTCCTCTCCATCTTGGGAATACAAAGCTACTCCTCCTCTTCAGAGTCCTGCGAAGTACCTCCTGCGCGGGAACCGGGCAGGGCGGAGACTCGGGTGCCTCCCTTCCGGGGGGCGAGAGAAAGAAACGCCGGGGCCGCGATTTCTCTGGAAGGTTCCGAGAGAAAGGTGCGCGCGCCCCCTCCGCGGGCAGCGGGAGATGCGGCACCAGATGGCGCTGCCGCACCGAGAGCCGGAGCCTGGGTGACTACGGGGACGGGAAGAGGCGTCACCGGATCCTTTCCTTCGTGTCCTTCGCCGGAAATGCTCGCTGGCGCCAGCCTCTGGTCCCGGATATTAAGACTTCTGGAGAGTTCCCGCGTGAGGGCGGAGCTAGGACCGGAACCGAACAGCGACCGTCGGGCCTCGGGGCGGAAGCCCCGGGCGGTGCCAGCGAGGGCTGCCTTGTGGCGCGCGCCTCTCCAAGGCGGGAGCGCGGGTCTGGGGGAGGTGGGGTACGTGAGGGGCGGGGCCTCGCCATGCGCGTGCGCACTTTCGGGGACGTAGTCGCCGCTGGCGTGTGCGTCTTTCTCCATTTTTGCACGTTTGCTGGCCTGGCGAGGCGGAAGTGGTGACGTAGTAGTCCCCCCCCCCCCGCCCGCCCACAGGGTTTGGGTTTCTGGATGTGAGTCAGGTTTCTGGAAATCTTTGTGGAAAGTTAATGGTATATGAGGTAAAAACTTGAGCTGTATTTTCCTCTTGACTCTAAAGCGATCCAAATGTTTGCTGGGCGCGGTCCCAGTGCTGGTATGGACCCAGCCTTTCCCTCTAAATCTCTGGACCGGCTTGATCCACCCACTGTTTCTTTAAGCATCAAACCAGAGGCCGTAGGGATGTCACAAGGAAAGGGACTCAAGGCAAATAGACTATTCCTTTGGAACCCAAAACAATTATTTAAGGAAGCGTGTTTTTGCTTTTTAACAGTGCTTCTCAGGAATTTAAGGAGTTCAGTCGACTTTTTCTGTTTTTGTCAGTGTAAACATTTTATATTTTGTGCTTTTTGTGGTGTAGTCTTGCTCTTGATCTTTAACTAAAGGAAGGCTGCTTGTACAAAGCGTTACAGAGGAAGATTCTGCCGTTTTTTTATTTTTGCAAAGTAGAGAGGCAAACCACTTTTGTGGATGGACGGACCATAGTAACGAGTGAAAAGTGCACTGGTTTTGTTTTGGTTTTAGATGCAGCATGGAAACAACTAAGACGTTGAAAAGTAAATCTGTATCCATCCCCATTATCCATTAATTTTAGATTGTAATTCTAAAAGCGTCAGCTGCAAGGTGCCTGGTTCTCCCAAGATGTTCAGTTTTGGTAAACACTTGTTTCTGTGTTTCAGAGCTCTTTCCGTTCTGTGGCCTACATAAGAGCTGAGAACTTGGGAAAGCCAGAGCGAATAGAGACTTAAGCGGATATACTGAGAGAAACAGGTGGACTGGGGAATACAAGAACATTAGATTGTCTCTAGTAGCTAAATGACGACATTTTAGTGTTTCCCAATAAAACCTTTTGGGTGGTCTTGGTAGTAGGTGTAAAGAAAGCTGTTGTGGCTTGAAGAGTGCCGTGACATATGTTTATATGAAAATCCAAGGGGAAAAAGTGGGCAATATTGCAGTATCATTAGGCTGACTAGAAATAGGACAAACAGGAGGCAAGACGTCCAGGAAAACTTTAAAAAGGAATAAAAATATAAAACATGTGAAGGAGAAAGAGTCAAAGCTGTGAAAATATGAAAGAGGCTGATTTGGAAGACTAACGGAAAAACAGTTTTAGATCTCAACCTGAATGTGTAGAATAAGGAATAAGTTCTTTATTAGACGTTTCAGCTTCGGATATCCTGCATGTATGTAGTTGAAAGAGTGCTTCATTTTGCCACATTATATCAGTAATTTACAGTAACATAGTTCTTCATAGTTTAAAAAATGCATGTTATTTATTTATTTTCACAAACAGTGGCATTTAAATCACTTGTCTGCAAATACCTCAGTTCTTGTCCCTCACTACTACTTGCCTGGCAAAACCTGGCTCATGGTTGAACTCATGCATTTATGTTTTCTGTGCTTGCACCCAGAGCTTAACGATTGGATGAACTAACAACGATCTCGCACCTAGATGGGCTCTCCACGTTGTCCAGTCATCCAGCTCCTTTTCTCTAGTTACTTTGCTGTCTTCCGGAAACCAAGTATTTCATTATTCTTTTTCCTTTCTCAGATTACCAACTGCCTCTTCAACCAGTGACTTTGCTTCATATTTTATTAAAAAATAAAATTGTGAGCCTAAGCCAAGAATTCTTTTTTCTAGCATCTACTCTACCCACACCTGTACTTTTTAAACATCTTCCATCTAGTTTAAAAGGATGATGGGTCTTTCTATCAAATGCAAACACTTGATTCTGTTAGTCTTTCATTTTAGCCAGTTGAGTGGGTATATGGTGTTAGTTTCATTTTTGTGAAGTGTGTTTAAAACTTTTGCCCATTTTTAAAATGGAGTTTTTCTTATAATTGAGTTGTAGGAGTTGTTTATATATTATGTACATTATTTTCTTTGTAATTTATTATTGTTTTGTGATAAAAGCACTTCACATAAGATCTACCCTCTTAGCAAATTTTTAAGTATATAACACATTGTACTATTGGCACTGTGCTGTAATCTCTAGAACTTATTCATCTTGTATAACCAACTTATATATTCATCTTGGTTATACAAGACTCTGACTAATGATCCTCCGTTTCCCCTTCTCCTTGTACACGTGTTTTTTGTCAAAGTGTGTGTTGTGAATATTTTTCTACCAGTTTGTGGCCTGTCTTTTCATTTTTTTAATAGCGTATTTTGAAGAGCATTTTTTGTAAGTTGTATTTTTCTAGGAATTTGTACATATTATCCAAATATTAAAGTTCATTAGCATAGAGTTGTAAATAAAATCCTATTATGTTTTTAATACTCACAATTTACTACATTTAAGCCTATTATCCATTGAAGGTTAATTCATCTGTATGGTATAACAGTAGGAATTGATAGTCATATTTTTCAAAATGAGAATCCAGTTATTCCAGTTGCATTTGTTGAAAGGGTTATCCTTTTCCCCATTGAATTACTTTGGCACCATTGTCTGATTTTCAGAGTATTCAGTTCCATTGATAAATATATGTCTATCCTTATGCCAACTTATCCAACTTCGTTTTTCCTAAAAATTGTTTTATTTAGTCATTCTAATTTCTTTGCATTTTAATATAAATTTTAGAATCAGCATTTCAATTTCTGAAAAAGCCTGCTGGGATTTTGATTGGGATTCTGTTGAATCTTCTGATCAGTCTGGGGAGAATGACATCTTAACAATATTGAGTTTTCAAATCTATAATCATGGCATATCTCTCCATTTGTCTTGGTCTTTAATTTCTCTATGTAATTTTCAGCATACAATCTTGCACATATATTGTTAAATTTTTTCATAAGTATTTCATGTTTTTTTTATTTTATTATAAATGTATTGTTTAAATTTCCAGTTTTGAGTCATTATATTTTTTAGTTCTAGAATTTTCATTTGATTCTTATGGATTCTACTTCTCTTGTGAAATTCTGAAGTCTATGCCTAATAACTCCAATATTTAGATCATCTGTTGTCTTTTTCTTATTCCTGTTTCCTGATGTGCCCAGAACTTCTTAATGGAATGCTGTCTTTGTTTATGAAAAAATTAGATCTGAGCAATGTTTTTACTTTCATAAAAAATTTTACTTTTGCTTCTGTCAAGAAAGTAGGCCAGGGGTAGAGCACCTTAATCTGTATGGTTTTCAGTCTGTTAGGTCTGGTCTATTTCAGGTCCCTTCTTATTCCTATGATGGCCCTTTTCTGTGTCTCAACCAAAAGCCTGAGGTATTTTCATTTTTTTTTAATATATTTTTTAAGATTTTCTTTACTTATTTGAGAGAAAGAGAATAAATGAGAGAGAGAGCACAAGCCAGGGCTGGGGAGAGGCAGAGGGAGAAGCAGACTCCCTGCTGAGCAGGGAGCCCAATGTGGGACTCAATCCCAGGACCATGGGGTCATGACCTGAGCCAAAGGCAGATGCTTAACTGACTGAGCCACCCAGGCGCCCCCTGAGGTATTTTCAAAGGCCATTCCTCGTTGGTTGTCCTTGAACTCCAGTTTTTATTTTCTCAGAACCATGGGACTCCCAAAAGCTATTCTTGGCTTCTCTACTTCTTAGCTGCCACGTTCTGAGTGACTTTCCAGCTTTAGGAACCGCTTCCAAATTGGCAAATAAGTCAAAGGGAAAAATAGTTGAATATGGGCAGACTTCTCTGTACCTTCTCTCCAGGATCTGTCCTCTCAAGATGACATCAAAAATATCCTTTTTGTATTTTTAACCAGCTTTTCTACTTCCTCATTAAAAGTGTAGGCCTGATTTAAAAAAAAAAAAAAAAAAGAAGGAAGAGAAAAGAAGTACATCATTGGCAGAAGTGGAAGACCTTCTTAAGAAGTCTCAATGATACAGGGCACCTGGGTGGCTCAGTTGGTTAAGCCTTTGGCTCAGGTCATGATGGAGCCCTGCATCTGGCTCCCTGCTCAGCAGGGAGCCTGCTTCTCCATCTTCCTCTCCCTGCTTGTGCTCTCTCTCTCTCTCTTAAATAAATAAATAAAATAAAAAAAGACTCAATGATTTTTCCTGTATCAGGGTTACCATTTCTTGTCCCCAAACACCAGAAACAATCCAGAAGACACACCAATGGCTTTCTGTCTTGCTTCTGGAGGTGTCTCTAGGGCCTCCTGGAAGTGATACCCCCTTGCCACAGATGGGCTCCTAGGAAATACCCTGAGTTCTCTTTAGAGTATGCCTACCTATGTCTTCTGACCTCTACTCCTTCTATCGAGGGTCCCAATGTAGTTTTGTTTTCATGCAAACCAAGCACAACTTGCTGTAGCTATAAAACTGAATTTATAGAATTTATAGAATTATAGAAAGAATATGTAAGAACATATTCTTACAATACAAGTAGATGTTCCATTCAGACAGGAAGAAATGCATCCCTTTATTTTTATAGATATCAGTAAAGAGATATACACTTCCCAAACAGAAAATGGATTTGATTTCTTACTGTAACCTCAAGCAATAATTATATAAAACATTGCCCACCAGCTCATGGGTGTGCTATAGAAAGGTCAGAATGGGCAGGACTTAATCCCAGATTCCCCACTTCTTGGTGGAGGATTAAGTTATTTAAGTTTTGTACGCCTCAGTTCCCTAATTTGAAAAATAATATGTTTACTTTCCAGGGTGATTGTTGGCTTTAAAAAAGGTACTATTTATGAAGTGTCTGATACATGATAGGTTCTATTATTATGTATAAAATTATTATATAGATTTCAGGGATTTGTCCACATGGCAGCACTGTTTCAGAACCCGCAATATTTTGAGATTTCTGCTCATCACATATTTTGCTTTATTCAGTAAACATTGATTGATCCTCTGTTAAATACTGAACACTGCACTAGTACACTAGGATGCAAAACTATGAAACAACTTGCCTCACAGGTCTGTAAACATAGCTTGTCCATTTTATTAAAAGCCACGGTCAGAACTGTTCCAAAACAGTTTCATCACCCATAGTGTTCAAGTATAACACTTTGTGATTTTGTTCTCTTGCTGCTATGTAATGAATCCTGAAATAGTTTTTTTTACCTAAAATAAAACTTGATAGAGTTTAACTTAGAATAAAATTCAATATAAAGCAGCTCTAATATGAACAATTTCCAAGGGAATTTTATTACTAACAAACCAATAGAACACTATCGTGAGGCAGTTTCACTTAGAAAACTATATGACACAATGGAACATGAGCTCGGCTTTAGCATATTAATAATTAGCCTGACTCATCCAAAGACTGGAGGATAGGCTGTTATCAAACATCATGGGAAATTCTGTTCAGTGTGCTGGCAGAGGGCTTTCTTCTTTCTTTAAAGGGGAAAACCAATTTATTTTATAGTTGAATGTCCATAAAAAGAACGATCCGCCAGCTTTTCCATTTTAACCCTGCTCTTCAGATTGTTCTAGCTCTGACACGGTTGTAAGCCCCTTGAATACAAACACTTGTCCTCAGGTTTTACCATGTCAACTCTCATACCCATTTCTAAGGTCTACTTACTTAATTTCTACTTTATCAAGGGAGCATAACAGTTTTGCAGTAAATATGAACTGAGTAATTTTATAAGATTCTCAGATCCAGTAAGAGATTCTCCTGTGATTAAAAAACCCCATTCAAAATCAAATACTCTATTTTCTGAGCTTGATTTCCTTTATTATTTGGTGCTTTGTTTTTGTTTTCCTAATCCATAGAACAAACAAATACAGCTTAGAACAGATAAAAAAATTCTTACAGTATCAACTATAAAATTATCCAAATTATGTTTCACTGATTAAATTTTCTAATTTCCTTGCTTTAAAAATACGTGTACAAAGAAGTAATGGCAATACAAGTTAGTAATCTTATTCACCATTTCAGTCTTGCCTCACCATTTTTTTTTTCTACATTTGAGTTCCCAGTTCTCTAACTGTATTACTGGGGTTTCACATTTAATTGTATCTATTCTATAATTGGGTAAACTTGAATTATTTGAAATTCTTTTGGAACAGTCATACATTGAACTCATTTACATGCACACCCAAAAAATTAAGTGTCAAGTCTAGAGTGGCTTTCCCATAACCCTGCTCTATTAATGTCTTAAAAATCACCAAATGCTCTTATTCCAGATCATGATGAGGTCAATATGGAGTGTTAAATCTGACCTCTGTGTGTTCTATAAGGGATTGCTCAGTCCTACTACAATCCAGTAGTTTAAGTATAGATTTTCTGGCAGTCATCCTGCCTTTTATAATGTGCCTAGATGGAACAGTAAAACAAATGGGCCTTTTACTACCCTGAATGGGGTCATTGTAGAGATATAAGAAGACGCCATAAATAAGGGTGCAACATTTCCTTTATCCCCAAAACACAAATAGTCATATTGAGAACTGGAACGTACTTACTTCAGCTTTTGTAATAAGAGAAAGAATATAAGTTTTCTATGTTCAAAATAAAGTTAACCTTAGGACATAACGACCCTCTGCGCTGCCTCCCTTTGGAGCAGCCCTTTGTCATATCCCTTTAATTCATACAGTTGAATTATTTTTAAAATTAAAACAGCAAGCTGACATTTTCTCTCAATTATCTGCTTCCTGAAGTTTTGTTTTTAAATTACTAAAAATCAACTATACCCTTAATTCATTGCCTTTGGTTTTCTGTGGTAAAAAGTAAAATGCAAAATGTATTTTAGTTAAGTATATTAATTTGAAATTGTTATAGTTCAAAAATAATTCCGCATGACTCTTCCTCAACTGCTTTTAAATTATAAGTAATCGTTATCATGATTAAATATTTCATTATCTATGCTACACTACTTTTGAATCCTCGATATGAGTGTTCACGTGATGACTTGGTGCTAAAATTTCCAGTTAGTGCCTTTGTTACTTTGGTTTTTATTTTTGGCCACTCATATTCAGATTTACATGATAATGAAAACCCATTTTTGTTTCTTGTATTTTGTCTGGAATTTGGAAAAGTTACTAGATGAGAAAAGAATGATGTCTTCTTTCATCAAGAAAACAATGCATTTTAATTTTCCCTACTGTCCATCTTTGGGGTGAGTGTTTCATTTGGATGGTAGATTAACACAATTTATAGATTAATGAAAGAAAATTCAGTTTTTATAAAATTATTTTAAAACAGACACAATTCCTACCCTCATGGTGTTTACAGAAGGCACTTAATGATTAGATTAAGAAGAAGGTAAATATATCTGAAGACATTGAAATGTTCGATAGCCATTTTTAACAGTATTTCAACAGTGGATTGTATGAATAAAAGAAATATAGTAGAAAAGAAAATGTTCTTTTCTGCCTACATAACAGTATACATGATCCCAAAATAGAGGCATGAAAAATGCATGAAAAAAATCAAGCATATGGTTTCAAACATCTTTAAAACAAGGATTACATGATTAAATTAAATGATTAAAAAGCAAAAGACCTTTTAAAAATGTTGAATTCAAAAGTCTACCTTAGGAATTATGTTTAAATCCAAAGGAAAACACGCCCTTCTCCTGTCTTCAACTATTTTCCTTGTTTTGTTCAGAACACTCTTACATAGCTTAGAGAACTTTACACACAACAGCACATCAGCCAGTGAAGTCATTTGGCTCTCATTGAGCTTGAGTACCATTCCAAAGAAGATATTCTGATACCCCCAAATAACATAAAAGGCCTGATCTTTTATAGTAGGAGACTCCAAGATGTAAAACAGAGTGACATTGTATTGGTAATGAGAAACCTGAGACTAGAAAATTTAGTAAAAAGCTGACTAGGTTAATAAAAGGTACTATTTCAGGAATGCTGATTGGCTTTTCTTGCCTGGCCCAAGGCATTCCTGTTGTAATGTATTAACTCCGCTTACCTCTACTTATTGATCAGTAACTAATTACTGAAAAATTCTAAGTACAAAGTTCTTTATAATATTCTGATGAATATGAAGTAAGTATAAAATATGTCCTTATTTTCTAGGAACTTTGAGAATAATTGGAGACACTCATCCAATGGGAAATACTCTATGATCAAGTAAGAGATGATATCTCAGACTGTGATAGCAAAGAAGGGCACTGATAATGAGAGCCATCATTTGTTAAGGGCCTAGCATGTGTGTAGAGCTTTCCTGCAGAGCTGGACAGTGTTGAAAGGATTGGGGGAAAAGATCCAGGTTTACATGGCCAGTAGTGTAATAATCTGGAATTGATATTCTTGGGGCTTGACTGATATTTAAAGCAGGCTCTCTAAATTCCTCTGCCTGGAATATCCAACTACAGTACTCTAAGATGGGCCTTGTTCCCCAGCTGACCACTTAAGACTTCAACCAACACTTAGCTGTGGACATCTGAGGAGTTCACCTCACCCAGATTCTTTTGGCTTCTCAAAAGAAGTAGTTCTTTCCCTTAAGTATATCTCTTGGCAATGTAGTCCTTCCTAAGAGACTTCTTGGCTGGTTTCTTCATCTGGAAGGTGTGCATCTGGTCCACACAAAGCACTTGCCCTTCCTTGGCTAAGCTGTACGTAGAAGTACAGTGAGTTCCTAACATGGCTCTTTCCCTCTGGCTCTGTTGCCTTAAGTGAACATAGGCATTGCTACACTTTATGGTCCTCTTACTGAGTCAGACACCAGATATGAATCAGACTAATTCATAATTCCATGAGATAAAGGAAAAAATTGCTCAGAAGTACAAGTAACATAAATTTCTCTCCTATGTTTTCATGAAAAGAATTGTATACACACATCATACTATACACAAAACTCAGTTCCAGGTGTATTAAGAGCTTAAGAGTAAAAGTCAAAGCTTGAAAACTTTTGAAATGTTTTTATGACTTGAGAATAGAATTTCTTAAAAGATATTTTTTTAAAGAAGTCCACGAAAGAAAACTAAATGAAGGGATCAGAAGAAATTCTAAATAACTGTATTTCAGAAAACTTTTCTGAAATAAAAAGGATTTGAAGTTACATGTTGAAAGAGCTCACCATACACTTAAGAATATCAATCGAGAATGATGAACACAAAGATGTTCTAGTACAATTACTGGGTTTAAGAGAAAAAATATTCTTTGACTAGGGGGAAAAAGCATGTAATCTAGCGGAGATTATAATTAGATAATCATCAAACTTTTCAAGAGCAACTCTTTCTGTTCAAAGAAAATAAGATTTTCTCATTTCTTTAGATTCTCAAGGAAAGAAGACATGAGCCAAACATTTTGTATCCAGTGAAACTGACTTTCAAATGAAAAAAGCACCGGGAGTCTTTAGCTCTTTCTGAAGAATCTACTAGAGATTGAGCTTCAGGTAACCTAATGACCAGAGAGACATCAACAGAAGAACTGGTGAGCATTGAATATGTAGTTCTTAGTAGGACTAAGACAAAATGAAGGCTAAGAGAATGAGAGTATAGTACATAATGGTTAAAAATGTAGAAAGGGATGGAGAATTGGGGAGAGCATACGCAAAAAAAATTTTTTTAAGTGTTTTTAGTACTCATGTGGTGGTAGTGTTAATATTGTTATTTTGAGACCATTCTGTGTGTAATATGAGGGTTTTTTTTTAAAGATTTTATTTATTTTCACAGAGAGAGAGAGTGAGAGCAGGAACACAAGCAGGGGGAGTGGGAGAAGGAGAAGCAGGCTTTCCGCGGAACAGGGAGCCCAATTGGGGCTCGATCCCAGGACCCTGGGATCATGACCTGAGCCAAAGGCAGACGCTTAACGGCTGAGCCACCCAGGCACCCCATGTGTATAATATGAGTTAAAAACAAATGAGTAACTATGGGATTTGTAGCCTGTGTCCTTGGGAACCAATGTTCTCAGTGTAGAAGGAAGGGGAAACAAATGTAATAGCTTAGAGATTAAATAAAAGTACTGTAATCCTAAATTTGAATTGTAAGTATCAATATGAACTCATGAAGTACCTCTCTTTTGCCCCTGTGGAAAACAACTAGAAACTAATTACCAACCCAGTAGCAATGAGTATTGTATCCTTATTGTGTAGAATGTGTTTTTGGAATGCAATTTCTCATTAAAAGAAATCAGAGCTTCTTGAAAATTTTCTAATTCTAGATTTAGGGGATGAAATGTACAAGATGAACCTAGAATAGCTTGTTATTTTATGGCTAGGAAGCTATCAAATACTACTTGAAAAGGTTCCTATTGGCCAAAGGTAGAGCAATGTGAACTTCAATCATGAGAATAATTGCAATGGATTGAAACTCATCAAATATATTTAAATCCATCTGTTCAAAATGATATTTTTAAAAAAGAATTATAATTTTTAGAAGATAATAGGAAACCAATTCATTATCTTGAAAACTAATAATGAAGTGAAAGACTTAAATATTTATCCTGCTTTCCTTTATGAACCGGAACACTGGTTAACCAAATAGTAAATGAGGGAAACATCTCTATATGAATATATTCCAACTCATAAATAAAAAAAGAATTAAAATATAATCATGTTGCAACCCTTAATAAATTCAGAAATATAGGTAGTTAGCATCACTGACTAATATAAAAAAGAAAGACAATCAGGTATTATATATTTCTTGATGGAAGCACTCAGCGCTACCAAGAGTCATGGAACCCAAATTGGATTAACATACTGATTTTCAGAAAAACAAGACAGGAACAAGTTAAAATGTACTATTGAACATGCAATTTGCAAAATTTGGACTGTGGAAAACTAGAGTGTAGAAAAACTTGGGTTTTTCAACGGGTAAATTGTAATAAATAAGTTATGGATTAAGAGAGTTAAAAGATATCAAAAAAATTTATAGAGGCTGCACTAACTTTAGCATCTAGGGATACACATTTGACTGATAAAGCTATGAAAAATGCAAGGAAATAATAACTGTAAAAGTCCATAACAATTCCTTTTGGGAGGAAGAAGGAGATTAGAATTGGTATGGAGGATATTGGGGGATTTTGTTAGAGGAATGGGGCAGAGTTCTGGCAACATTTTACTTCTTGACCAAACGGTAGTTAAAAGATCCTTCACAGTTGAGTTATTCATTAAGCTGTGCATCTGTTTGTGCGCTTTTTTATATTTATAGTTGATGATAAAAACATTGTTTTGAAAAACCATTTGCAAAAAAGGGAGGGAGCAGAGGCAAGGGAGAGTTGAACTCACATGAGAAATGTTGCGATACCAAGGCATGTTTAAACTCCTTGATACTTATATAATCTCCCTGTATTCTTTAGCTTTATCAGTCGTAAAATACGACAACAAGAAATCCACAGGGTTCTCCTTACCTACAGGAAAGCGTCAAACTCCTTAATATGTGGCTTCTTATCTGAGGACCCCCATTTCACTCGCACACATCACGTGTTGCCATTATCCACTAGGCCCAGTCAGATGGAATCAGATGAAAATCCTCACTATTCTTTGAATATGCGGTATTCTTTTTATGCTTTCATGTCTCTGGGATTCTCTTCCCCTGAAATAGTACTATTCTTCCTTCAAAACTCAGTTTAAAGGTTATTTTCTCTATGAACTCTTCCTTTTCCCCAGGCAGAATTATTTGCTGTATTGTCTGTGTTCCCATATCATTGTGTATATACTTTGGTTTAAATCCTTATAATATTGTCAATCTACATGATTCTTTCTCCCTAGACTAGAGCTCTTCAAGAAAATATATTTATTTTTGTTTTCCCAGTGCTTGTACAGTGTTTGGAATATGAGGGAATGAATGAATGAATGAATGAATGGAGACAAGAATTGAGTGGTTCCAAAGATACTTTGCCTAAGGAAACCATTGGGTGCAGGGGAAAGATGCAGATACTGCAATCAACTATGTACAAGTGACAAATAAAGCCACAAGACTGCTAAAGCATGTCCTATATGTCACTATATTAAGTTGAACTGGATGTCATCATGAGTCTTCTGTGTTCTCACATCTTATGTTTTGTTCTGTCACTTCTGTATCCATCTTCAGTGGATCCCAGTGAGGGATTTGAAAAAGACATTTGGGTTCTTCAGTCAGCATGGCGCTTTTCCTTGGTCAGTATGTGTTGGGTCTCCACTGACTGTTTTGTGGTACTTGATCCATCAGCAAGAGTATAGTCATAGATCTCATAGAGGTTATAATACAATTAGAACTCTGGCTTCCTGGGACACCTGGGTGGCTCAGTCGTTAAGTGTCTGCCTTCGGCTCAGGTCATGATCCCGGAGTCCTGGGATCGAGCCCTGCATCGGGCTCCCTGCTCAGTGGAAAGCCTGCTTCTCCCTCTCCCACTCCCCCTGCTTGTGTTCCCTCTCTCGCTGTGTCTCACTCTGTCAAATAAATAAATAAAATCTTAAAGAAAAAAAAAAAAAGAACTCTGGCTTCCTGAAGTCCTAACAACATCTTGATAAAATATGGGCCAAAAAACAAAATGGAAAATAATAAATAAAATCTTATTAGTAGGTCCTGTTAATACCACCATTTTTAATCTAATGAGATGGCAGAGACAATGAGAACTTAAGTAACTTTCTCAGGTCACACAATAGTAAGCAGAAAAAGCATAATCTGAATTTAAGCAGCAGCCTGCTTTTGCTACACTCAGTACAAGCACTAAATAAATAGTAATTATTGTGATAGAGAAGAGGAATCTTGTGTCTAAAAAACTAGGTATACAAAAAACTAGAAGGCCTCTCTCAGATGGATCTGGAATGAAGTGTGTCTTTTTTAGTCTAATTTGGCAGGATAAGTAAATTAGTCCCAGTTATAGGAAGAACAGATTAGAAACATTGTCAAAAATGAATTCAATAAAAACTATTTTAGCTCAGCTCAGGAAAATTTTCAGTTTCCTCTTTGTGTTTTTAATGTTCTCCTGAAGGTTAATTACACAAGCTTCTCTTTTGAGATACAGAACACATCTACTACTTGAAAACTAAATGGCAAAGGTGACTTTGAGTCTATGCATAGTTTTGACCTTTGGCTCACTTCATTTATATTTGGGATCAAAAACTGATGTTACATTATTTATGCCTATTGTTGCAACTGGATATTAAGTCAGTATTTTAAATGTTTTAAAATATGGATGTTTCTTTATAAATGTTGCACTTTCCTCTAAAAAATTAAATGTAATAGTCTTCAATTTCCAAATCAGTTAATTAGTAAGATTCTTCTTTGCAAATGAGGAAATTAGAGAATGGCATGCTATACTTTTAAATAATATATAAAAATTAGAATCTTGTATATTTTAGAAATGTCATAGAATTTTTTAAAGAAAAGGATTATTTGTATTCCCATTTTTTATTTCTTTTCTTCTGAAAAGAGTAAAATGAGTCAAATAATTTGCTGTTTATCTGTTCTTAGACTTGGACAGTCAACAATAGCACACCACTTCAATTTTGGGTATATTTGCATAACTGTAAATATTTTAGCAACTTTTTTCTTAGCTCTCTTAATATGAGATTTTGGCCCACATTAGGAAGAGAATTTCCTTATTGGTTTCTTGCACTTCTATGTCATGACTCAGTTGTATATAGGAAAAAATATTCAATTATTATTACATCAGTGAAGTCTAATAGTCTAGGGCTAATATTTACACATGGCAACCTTTGAGAATGACTATAGGGATAGCATTTTAAAATTTCTTTGTCCAGGAGAAAAAATAAATAAAGAGGCACTATTTGAATAACGTATGAACTATGAAAAGTAAGTAATGGATAAAAAGACCTAGGGGAAAAAAAATATTTGGAAAATCAGAAATTATTTCCAAAAGAGCTATCAAGTCTGAAGAAAAATTTTTATTCAGGTATTTCATAGTTATAAAAACATTAAATTAAACTTTTAAATAACCTAGTTGTATTGTAGAGACTAAGATATAAAAGAAAAAATCCAATTTAAGAAAAATATTCCAATTTTTTTGCTCCAAATAGGAACAAAATCTTATTAAATATTTCTCTAGCCTTGTCATTTTTTTCCAAAGAAGAAAACAGTTCTCTTTCTTGTGGCCACTGGGGCTTCCCATTTGTAATGGTTCTAATAAAATACTTCAAATGGTTTTCATTAGTTAAAATTCCTGTCACTTGATCCTCAGAACATCCAGAGCAGAGCAAATAATATCATTATTTTCTCTGTTTTCATAGGTTCATTATTCTTTTATCCATTCATTTACTTGTCATGTACTAACATAATAATAGTATCATTAATTCATCATTTACTGTGTACCAGGCATATATAAACTCCCTACAGTCCAGCATTATTATTTCTAGTTTTACAGAGAGGCAACTGAAGTACAGAGAAGTGAAGTAATTTGTTCATAGTCACACAGCTAGTGAATGGCAGAGCCTAGCTTTGAACCCTGCACTCGAGCTCCAGAGCTGGCATCTTTAATCACTCTTCTGCTCTTTTGGTATGGTAGCTATAAAAAGCAATTAAAACTTGTGGTCTTATGGAAGAGACAGAGTAAAACATGGAAACAATTAACTTGTTCGTTCAAACAAAGATTTACTGAGTGTTCATTCTTTTTCAGACACTGTGCTAGGTGCGTGGTGGTAAACTAGATATACCCTGTCATTACTCTCATAGAGCTTACAGTTTAACTTTGAAGCTGCCCATTAAACAAACAATTATACTGTGAAACAAATGTTTTGATAGAGGAGGTACAGAAATCCACAGAAACCTCTCCCAGGAGTGATGCAAGGTTTCCCAGAGGCGGTGGTGATTAAGCTGAGATCTAACAAATGAATTGACTTGTCTGCCTTAGTGGTGAGTCTGTCTAACCTAAATACTAGGCTCTTTCCACTAAATAACAGAAATAAAATTCGGAACAAGAAGGCTGTAATATCAGATACAATATTATTTTAAAAGTACAAGAGTGTACATAGGTCTACTAATAAATTTGAAAGACTTTGTAATAGATAATGTTATATTAAAATATATATTGTCAAAATTCATTCAGGAGTCACATGCCAGAATAGACCAAAACCAATGGTATAAATTAAACAAGTTCTCAAAAGGCCTGTGAGTCCTTTGAAATTTTCAAAGAATGGATAATTCTCATGCAATATAAATTTTCTGAACCTCATTTATAAAGATGTATAGCTTCCATGTTTATTTTATGAAACTAACATCTTGATACAAAAGCTTGACAGAGGACAAAAATGAATATGAATGTAAAAATGCTAAAGAAAACAGCAGCTAACCAAACTGAGTAAGATTAAAAGGAATTGCTTATCACAACCAAGCACAGTTGATGTCATGCATGTAAGGATGGTTTAATAATTGTAAATATCGGGGCCCTTGGGTGGCTTAGTCAGTTAAGTGTCTGCCTTTGGCTTGGGTCATGATCCCAGGGTCCTAGGATAGAGTCCCACATCAGGCTCCCTGCTCAGGGAGGAGCCTGCTTTTCCTTCTCCCTCTGCCTGCCACTCCCCTCTGCTTGTGCTCTCTCTCTGTCAAATAAATAAATAAAATCTTTTTTAAAAATTGTAAATATCTTAGTGTAGTTGATTGATATGTCCAGTTATCTAAAGGGAATTTGATGAATTCCAAGATTCATTATGATAAATAATCTTTAAAGACTTGAAAGTTACTTTGATGATATAATATAGGAATGCATGGTTGGCTTAATACAAGATTAATATGATTTATAACTTAAGAGATTAAAGAAGAAAAATGTGATTATCTTAATAGATGGAGGAAATTCATTCAGTAAAATTCAATATCTTTTCATTTAAAAATTTTTTATCAAAAGAAAGGAACTGCCTGATTAACACAAAAACAAAAACCATACAGTCAGCATCACACTTAAATGGAGAAGTGTTGGAAGCATTCTCCTTAAAATCAGAAATAAGATCAGTATATCTTTTACCTCCTCTAATCAGCACTGATTAGAGGTCCTAGCCTAGTAATAATGAAAATAAAAGAAAGAAAAGTACAAGGAATAGAAAGGAAACAAAAGTATTATTAGTCCCATACATAAGAGTACAAAGACAACACCCCCAAGTATATAACATTAATTAAAAACCTTACATTTATGGACACAACATCAATTAAGAAAAATCAATTGAATTTTTATGTACCAATTACAGAACATACAAAATGTAAATTTTACGAAAAGGTATTACTTATAACAGTGCCAAAAATATCAAGTGCCTTAGCATGCATTCAAAAAGTGCTGTAAGTGGCCCTGCCTTTGCCATGGGAGCTCTAGAAAGCTGCTGGGTTGTTATGGTCAATTCCTTCCTACAGTTTCAGCCTCATTTCCTAATCTCTGCAGGTATCCATCATCCACAGGGCTAAGAGAAGCCCAGGCCTGTTAACCAGATGAGCGAGAGCTTATGATGGTATTTAGACAGAAGAGGGCGTGGGGATGGGGCTGGGCAAGGATACAAAGAGAAATCCAGGGGAGTTGAGAAATCTCTGAGGAGAATCAGGAGAGCTAAGTGCTCTCATTTGCCACATGAGGCTCATCAAGAACTCATTCTCTTTAGCAATTGTTTTATAAAATGAGAACAGCAAGACTCACCTCACAGAATGGCTGGGAAAAAGAAAGCGAAGTAGTATATGTGAAAGTATCACACACGGGATCTTATATTTAATATTCTGTCAGCGAATGTCATTTTTTCCTGAAGAAGATACGGTCCCTAATTTCCTGAAGGAGAAGACTGTCCCCACCTGCTGAGTTGTAAGAACAGCAACACCAGCAGTACTTACGGGGGCTTTCAGGCAGTACACTGCAGCCTATTGAAATAGGTGCCAGCACCAGCCTCATTTTACAAATGAGCCCACAGGGAGTTGTTCCTCTAGGCATCCGTCAAATTGTCTACACTAGTGGCAGAGATAGACATTAGCAGTAATCAGAAGAGCGTAGCGCTCACTGGTCAACCCAATGCCGACGCACTGCATTGTCAGCCCCCCTGGCTGCCAGTTCATTGTAGTCTTATTTGTTGTCTAAAGCTGCTTTTTTTGAAATTTAGTAAGTCATATGTTTAAAAGTCAGTGTATACTTGAAGTAAGACATGGCCCCATTAGCTTTCTCGAGGGCAGAAGTGTGTACACACTTCTATTTCCTCAAACCCTTCTAGGACATATTTTTTAGTTAGTAAGCTTCCAGTGTAAACAAATCGGGATTGTTTTTAAAAGGTAAATATATAAAACATGTAACAGTGCCTGTCAAACATGTTATCTACCATTATCATCATCGTATCACTATTATTCTCATCATCATAGTCAATTCTTTTCACCACAGGAGAGTTGCGGCATCAAGAGTGAGAAAAATGTAATTTCCAAGCTTCACATTTAATGATTCCACTCAGACTTGGCAGATTCCTATGGACTTACATGCCATTGGTCAAATATGCCAGGCACAAAGAAGTGTTCAATAAATGTCAGAAAGTATTGTTTTATAGGTGAACAAATTAAGATTTGAGGAAATTAAGTCCAAGGTTATATAGTTAGTATTTGGCAGTGCTACATTCATATACAATTCAATAAAGTTTGTTTGTTCCAGATCTTTTATTCACCCTGCCCACAAACAACCTGATGATCAATGAGTAAAATTTTAGTTAAATGAAAAATTCACATTTCTAACCTTCCCTACTTCTGTAGAACTTGATACTTGTTCCGGAAGAAATAGACCAGGATAGAACTTTGCACTAGAGGCTGCTAGGTAACTTGTATAAGTAACTTGGACGTAGAGAGATGTGGAAGACTTCCAAGCAGTGGGAAGAATTAATCAAGACAAACTTAATTACTCCAATTCAATGAGGATTTATCCAACATTCTAGAAAAGGACTTTTACTATATCTACAAAGTTTAGGATTCTCTTTATGCTAATATGTTTTTAGTAATTTTAATTCTATAGCTAACCCTCAGAAATATAAATTTATAATTTTTTCCCTACTTAACAAAATATATAAACTGAGATCTTAAAGCCTATAATACTGTGGCTCTGTATGAGCCACATCTTATTATTTCCATTTTAAAGACACCTTTGGTTTTGAATTTTAGAAAGTTTTATGAGATGCCAATGTAGTACTATATTTTACCTTGGTAGATTAAAAGTAATTTTAATTTATAAATTTACATTCATTCACAAAAATTTCTTAGGCTTAACTAGGCTGATCTCACTGAGCCTAATCATAAATGTCTTTGGAAAAATTATTAATATAGGGGAATATTCCACAGTTTATGTTAATTTTCAAAACATGTATTTTTATTGACTAATTGAGATGAATTACTGCCTAAGAATAATTCTTTGTATGTGAAAAATAACCTGCTTAAAATTTCTTTCTACAGAATTCTATAAATCTGAAGACTAAGCTTTAAAAAAAAAAATCGTCAGAGGAAAGGAATTTGTAGAAATAAAACTGGAAACATCCAGAATCTTGATGGTGTGCCAAACCAGATGTCAACTGGAGCTCGACCAAAACCTAAAGTAAGTAGCTTTATTACAGAATATTCTGGGTGGAGTGTCATGTCCCATTCACGCAATAAAGTCAACACCACATTTGCACATTCTCTATTACTTTTTTGTTTTAAACTTAGCACTAAGGTTGACCTGCTTTTCATTTTAACATGATTTGTAATAAATATATATTATATAATTAATATTTATAAAATTGAGGGAAAAATGCAGGCAGTGATTTTGCTAAGGCAAAATGGTTAGTTCATTGTCAAACGTAGAACCATAGCAGAGGATTATTTGCACTTCAATTAATTCCTTCATTATTAGTGAAAATTCTTGCTGCAATTGAAAATCTCCTTGAACTATTATTACGAAAGTCTTCCCTTTTGGGATGGTCCATATCCCACCATGGTTCCAGAAATGAAGTATTACATTGGGGGACACATCTGTGAAACATCAGCTACAAACATTAACTGCACTTTAAATAATTGCCTTTGTGCTACAAAGCTAAATAATACCCAGCGATTTGTTGTTGTTGTATTTTTTGGTGTATTTTTAATGAGGAAAAATTGACCAGCCTTTCTTATAGATATTTTACAATTTTTGTATCTTTTTCCCAAATCTCTGTAATTTTTTCCACTTTTTAAATTGAATCTAAAAGTACATCTTCATAAATTCTGACCAGTGTTGGATATAGAAGGATGTCAATAATAACTTGCAAGATTTTGTACAGTTGCATATGGTTCTTGATTTTACGATGCCTTGGCTGCTTTACAATGTTAAAAAAACAATAATAATTGTGCCAATGAATATGAAGGGCAAACATTATGTGTCTTCCTGACAAAAAACAACAGAAACTTCCTAAATTACCTCAAGGGATAATTTAAGAGATTTCTTATATAGGGATGGTCAGGGTTAAGGGAAGCCAACTCTAAGATGGTTGCCCAGCAAGATTTTTGTCCTTCAAGGGGGAATGCAGCCACAACCAAACTACAGTATGACAGAAAAAAGGCGCAGGGAGTAAAGACCCATCTCTCTCCCTCCCAACTTCTAACCTCCTCTGGGACCTCCCGTTGGTTGACCTCATCAGGAAATCCGGAGGGAGGTATATTCAATTTAGCAATTGTGCTCCACAAGGCAAGATGGTAAAAAGCAGAGAATAGTTTTAGAGGGTCAAATAAAAAGTATTTAGCATACATTAAAATAAAAATAGCATGGCAGCTACCATTATTAAATATGCAGTATGTTCTAGGCATGGTGCTAAGCTCTTCAAACACATTACCTATTTAATTCATACAAGGACTCTACAACATAGACATTAGTACCTCCTTTTTTTAAAGATTATTTATTTTAGAAAGAGAGAGAGAGCGCGCGTGCGCGCACACACACGGACACACACACACACTGAGAGGTGGGGAGTATGGAAGGGGAGAGGGAGAGAGAAACCCAAGCAGACTCCATGCTGAGCATGAAGCCTGATGCATGGCTCTATCTCATGACCCCAAGATCAAACCTGAGCCAAAACCAAGAGCTGGACGCTCAAACCAACTACACCACCCATGCACTCCTTCATTTTTAAGAAACCTGACCTTCACAACAACATCATAAAGTTAGTGGGATAGGTATTAATGTTTTCCTGATTTTACAGATGAGAAAACCAAGGCCTATTAAAGATAAGTCACTTGCCCGAAGTGGCAAAATTAGTACTTGAGTGTGAGCCTTCATACTTTTTCTCACTTTGCCATGTCAACATACATGGCTTTGGGGAAGTTTTATAATGCCTTTAAGAGAAAAGATGAATATTACTAAGTGAAAGAAGCCAATCTGAAAAGGCTAGATACTGTATGATTCCGAAAACTATATGACCTTCTGGAAAAGACAGAACTATGGAGACAGTAAAAAGATCAGTGGTTGCAGGGGTTAGTGGGGAGGGAAGGATGAATAGGTGGAGCACAGAGGATTTTTAGGTCAGTGAAACTATTATGTATGATACTACAGGGGTAGATACCTGTCATTAGATATTTGTCAGAATCCACAAAATTTACACTACGAGTGAAACTTAAAGTAAGCTAGGGACTTTGGGTGATAACAATGTGTCAGTGTTGGTTCAACTGGAACAAATGTAACACTCTGGTCAGAGATGTTGGCAGTGGGGGAGGCTGTGCATGTGTGGGGGCAGGGATATATGGAAATCTCTGTACCCTCCTGTCAGTTTTCCTGTGAGCCTAAAACTGCTCTAAAAAGTAAGGTTTATTTTCTAACTAAAAAGGAAAAGAAAAATAGAGTACATCTTAATTATATTTACTGTGATCCAGATTTTGTTTCTTTTTTGGTGAAGAATGACTTTTATGTAAGGCTTTCTCCTCAGAACCTTCCTCAGCCCAAGAAGGAAACATTCATTACAAATCGATTGATTTTTTTAAGATTAACAATGAAAGTTAAAAAGGGGAAAGCCATTATTTTTAGTGTGATGCTATATTCCATTGCCTATTGCCTTTTAAGGGAATGTAATTTATTAAAGAGGCACTTGGGACCTTTTTTAGCTGATTTTCTAAGTTTCTTCATCCTCGTTACTTTGTTTTTACAATAAGCTCTTAATTATCCTGGGACAGGTAATTTATTTCCAAATTAGCTCATTCAGGATAGGGTAACTTTATGAATTATTAGGTAAGAAGTTAAGGAGTATTTTATTTTTTGGCCCATTCAGAACAAGATTATAATCTGAGTCCTCAGTCAATTCTCACTGACACAGAGTGTGGAGAGGAGGACTGTATAGCCTCAGATGTTAATACAGAGATCTTTATATCCTCTGAAAATCTTTCTCTGTTATCTGTTTTCACTACCAATATGTCTATGAGCATTCCTTCTAAGATGTTTACTTATAAACGGAGCATGCAAGCAGGGGTCAGCTCGGCAGAAGAACTGCTTTTGCTGTTACATCTGAATCTTTAGGTGATGGACAGTGTATTCTAGAAACTTCCCTTGCTGTTTCCTATTCTAGGGAATACTTTCTAAAACACAGCTTACTTCTGTTTCCTCTGAATCTGTCATGAAGTCAGAGGCTTCATAAGATAGAAAGTTCACCAATGCCTAATCTCTTCAAAGAGAGGAGACAAATCCTTCCACACAGGTTTGTGGCAGCCTAATGTACATTTATTCATCTGACTTATTATCATTTTCTTATTTTCTTAGGCTAGCCTGCCAAACCCAATTTCAGCCATAGCATACTGGATGTATAAAGTTCACTGTCCTGTGGAACATGTCTGAGGTACTGGTGCTGAGGTTTGATTGTGATCTTGGCTGCCAAATACTGAGGGCAAGACCTCTCCCAGTGATGGCAGGTTTCCCCCAGGGCTAGTGCTATTCAAAGGGTAGAGGATGAAGGTGTTTAACCCTTGATTGCTTGTCAGAACTCCTATATACTTTTAGAGGTGGACCAAAGTTGGGAATATGGGCTTACACCTTGGTGGGACAATTCATGTCTGTTCCTCACAGGTATTACTTGCCTAGGGGTAAAGTGAAGTATAAAAGCTGCTGATGGTAGCTGCAGTGTAAGTGAGACACAAGAACGGTTCAGGACTTAAACTGGACATAGACATTCTTCCAAAGAACCAAATAGCTCAGTCCGAAGCCAGATCAGAGCTGCACATACAGATGCTATGCCCTGCACAAGGCCCACCTTTTCTAATTAGCAGAAAGATACCTTCTGACACTAAACTATGAGTCCTTGAGACAGTGAATGCCAACCAAAGAGCATGTTTTTGTCCTAATTTTTATTTAAAAAGTCCCTTGGGCTAGCACAGGGTACTGCTTGGCTAAGGGGATGGTCCAGGCTGGGTTGACAGAAACAATAAAAGTCCAGGGGCCAAGCCATAAATTCAGACAGCCAGGTTGCCAAGGCTAAGGGTATTTAAGAGAAAGCCAAGGCCAAACAGTTACCAGTTGAAAATCTGGGCCTGTTCTGGCTCTGTTCTCAACTTCAGAGAGCAAATTAGGCACATTTCTGAAGCCAGTGACTCATGAACAGATTTTGATTTATGTTTACTTCCCAGACATGTGAGTGGGTGGAAGGGGCAGGACATTGATGTGGGAGATATATTCTGGACAGGGAAGAAATCAGTGGGGGGTGGACTGGCCAGCTCCATAGGATCTGTTCTTTGTAACCTGTATCTGCATCCCATTTTCCTCCTGAACCCAGACCCTTATGCCTGCCTGGCTGTCTTGGCATCTCTAATGCACCCCAAACTTAGTGTACTAGCCATTTTCTCCTGTGTTAGTGAAAGGCAGTTTCAGTCAGCTCATCATTCAGGCCAGGAACCTACACGTCACGCCAGAAACCTACACGTCACCCTAGTATCGTTCTTCTCTCTTAAACTCACAGTCACTGTCACCTAGTGACATTTGAGTCTACATGTCTAATGATGTGTTAATTCATCCCCTTTGGGTCCCCAATGCCACTGCTCTGAGTCAGGTATTTCTCACCTGAAATGCAGCCTATTAGCTGGTCTTTGGTGTTAAATACACCTCATCCATTATCCAAGATGCAAACAGAGTGATCTTTTATGAAATTAAATCTCATTATGTCTCTGTTCTATGGAAAATCCTTCAATGTCTTCACATTTTCTTTGGTAGAAAATCAAATTTCTGGGCATGTTGGACAAAGCTGCTCACAGTTTATCCATGCCAACTTTTGCAGTCTCTCGTCTCTTGTCTCCTCCGCCTCTCGCCTAGTGTTCTATCCACATCAAACTGCTTTGGGATCCATCTCACACTCCTTGTGTTTGCATCAATTGTTCCTTTAACCTGGAATTCCCTGTCATCTTCACACTGATTCTCTTGACTAGGTTCTCAAGACTCAGTCTACAGGAAGGGCCCTGTTTTTCTAGCATTTATCACATTATTATCTGTATATGTTTTTGTCTTCCCTTTCCTTGGACTTGAAGCAATTTGAAGTCCAGATTGTCACTTATCTCAGTAACAAGTTCTTAGCATAGTAACTGAACATAGTGGGCACTCATAAAATGTTTCAGACTGTAGTGTGTTCTAGCTATTCTTGCTTGGAGAGTCTCCTTTCTGCTCAGGGTTAGTGGCAGGAATTGCTACTCAGACACATTCAGGCTAATGTTCTGGCAGGGTTTTAATAATGAAAAGGAAGGGGGCCCCTGGGTGGCTCAGTCATTAAGCATCTGCCTTCGGCTCAGGTCATGGTCCCAGGGTTCTGGGATTGAGCCCCACATTGAGCCCCACATCGGGCTCCCTGCTCAGTGGGAAGCCAGCTTCTCCCTCTCCCATTCCCCTGCTTGTGTTGCCTCTCTCACTGTCTCTCTCTGTCTCTGCCAAATAAATAAATAAAATCTTAAAAAAAAAATTTTAAAAAATTATAATAATGAAAAGGAAGATGGATACACATTCACACCATAAAAAGTTAATGGGTTCTAGGATGACAAGAATTGAAGTGTTGTAAGGGGCAAAGACTTTCTATCTAGGAGAAATTCCTAGAATCTTAACCACCTGGGTCAGAGTTCTGGTTACCTCTCTTTTCTTTTCTTTTTTCTGAGAGCACCAGAATTTGGGCAGCATGTTGCTCTTTCCATTGTTACCTTCTTTGCTTTCAACTATTATTTCTTTTATTCCTTGACTAATGAGAAATGAGTAGAAGTACGACTCTTCCCTCCACAGTTTTTCTAAGGGTTTTTACTGGAAATTACAAGAAAGAGATCATGAGCAAAGGGGCTCAAAATAATATCCTCCTATCAGTACTTTTTTATTTTTCCCAAGTGAGTGTTGGAGGGAGAGAAGACACAGATAAGTGGTGGGTCTCAAGTAATGTTTATCTACTCTTTGAAGGCCGCCTTATGTTCAGTGAGTTTCCTGGGAGCTAAGGAAGAGTTAAAAAATAACTGGGGGCTAGGAGTTGGGATGGAACAGGGCTAGAGATTGGGCACATGATCCTGCATCTTGGCTGGAAGAAACGTAGCGATGGAAATGGGGGAGAGGAGAAGCCTTGAGTGGTGATGCTGAGGGTAGGTATCCTGCCTCTTGTTACTTCTCCCTTGCTGTTATTTCCAGCATAACTACCACATGGATTCCTGCTTGGGATCCACAGTGGAGAAGTTTAGAGGATTTTTGTGTTGTCAAAGGGATAAGAAGAATTTGTGAAACATCTCATAGCAGCAACTGTCAGGGAAGCAGAGTTGCTTTGGCCACCAGGCTGACGTAGTAATTCCCAGGGATTATCTGTATGTAAACAGTGGTCCAGTGCATGTGAAATAGAGATGACACATTATTGTTTTTTTAAAAATTAATATCCTAGAGCATAAAACACTGTTCTTTATATTGTGTTCCATGATTAAGTCATGACTAACTATTCTAGAATGTTTAAGTCCTTCCTTTTGTCGCCTGCAGATTTAGAGAATATTTTCCAGAGCTAATACACACAGAACCATGACTGTAAAACGACATCTGTTTCAGGCACACAGCCGAGTTGTACGGTTGAAAATATGCAGCCACAAGCCACATGTGGCCACTGCATTCTTGAGGCCCTGACTAGATGTATCTGCCCATGAAATCACTGCAGCTACCAAACAAACATGTTTTTTCTCTGAATTATTAAGAAGTATTTTGAACATGGTGTATCTGAAAAAGTCAAAGCTTTCATTTTGGTTTGTTTTATAGCCTTTATTGATTACACACATTTCCTCTATGGCTTGAACGGATAATAGCATCAACTGTTACAATAAATTCTCTACTCCTCGGACCTGTGTAGCATGTATGCATGTGCCGAAATTATGTACCAGATGGTAACTGAAAATGATTTGATATCTATGGTGAGATAGTATTTAGAGGAATACATTTTCACATAAAACAGGGTCGACATTTCACGGTGATTTTTAAAGCAAATTGAACAAGTCAGTCAGCAAGTTTACTGAGTGCCTACTCTGTGTAGAGCTTTGTAAGGATTGCTGTTATTATGTTGAGTTGCCTGAATGTGGGGCTTAGGCGTGTTGCTGATACACCATCTCCTACAAGAAGTTTGGAGAAATAATGATTTCCTAAATTTTCAAAGTTTCTCCACTGTTGATTTTCTGTGTTATGAACTTGGAACCCAGGAATTAAGAACATTTTAGCCATCAAGGATCATGTTTTCTGTGGCTTTCTGAGTTAGGCATATGTGGTAATATTAAGGGACCTGTGGAAAACAGAATTACTGGGATGGCCCAACTCATAGGCAGGATCCGATTAGGTGCTATAAATGGATTTGATCCATAAACAACAGAGTAGGGTCCTAAAGACTTTAAATATCCAGTAAAGTCTTTATCAAGATGTACAGAGTGTGGAAGTGACTGAATTTCTGGTCATAATTGTCATTGTTCTGAAATACATTTTCTTTAGACATTACACTAGAGTTCCTGGAGAGTGAGTGGCAGGGTTGAGTTACTGAACTGGGCCAATGACGCCTAATTTACATAGTCTATCTTCCCTGTCCTCCTCAAAGACGTATAACCAAAAATGAAATATTCTTTCCCACAGTTAAGACCATGGGACCATAAACTGGTGTCCCACCCCACCTCTTAACTCCATGAAGTAGAAATGAAGTTTCCACAAAGCTTCCTACTTTTACATCATTTTACTGGAGGAAATCCAAGAGGCAGTTCCACTACCAAGAGAGTGCAATGAATTTGCTACCCCAAAATAAAAGAGCTTGAAAGACTTGACATGACTTTTTTGAGCTGCTAAAATGTTAATATCTTGGCAATTTAAGAAGTAGCCACATGTAGGCAGCTTTCCAATCCTTTGTTTTGAAATTAGATTTCTGTCCTTACTGCCGAGGAAGACAAGCAGTGAGTGGGCTGCTAATCACCATGAGCAGAGAGGCAATTTGATTGAATAAATTCACACCAATGTGTAAATTACTGAAAGCCCTTTAACACTCTCAGGAATATTTGCATTTTTAAAAGATTCTCGCTTAACCCAAATAGATCTATTGGGGGGTTAGGTAATTTTGACAATGTAGCACAGTAAAATAAAAACAAATCAGGCCATGCACCAAGGAAACTGTTTCAGAGGCAGGGGGACAGAAGGCAGAAGACCAGCTCCCTAAATATTTTCTATTTTCCCACAAGCGCCTTTTCACTGCTTCTCTAAAAGGTTCAGGTATTTTTTAATGGGTCCCAGGTGGAACTTGAGGCCAGAGGAAGAAAGCATGGCCAGGAGGGGGCAGTAGGTGGAGAGGGCATGGAGACAGGGTAGGTGGTTCTTTATATATTCAGGTCATTGTAAGTCAAATTTGAATACATCAGGGATTAACAATGGTTTGTTGTAAATGTGTCTGTGCATGGACTGATTTGTCCGTAAAAATATCAGAAGTGTAAAAATAATGGCAAACCACGATGGAGAGAATAAGTTTTGCTGTTTATGTCAGGCACTTGGAAAATATTCAGCCCCATTGCTCCCTTGGGCTGGATTGATACTGCCTATGAACTTCCTTCAAGAAAAATACAACCGGTTTCACCATCCATTTTTATTAACTCCACACTCTCAGAGGAACCTTTATGCACTCCCTTGAGTAGCAAGACTAAATTTGTTTCACTCCATGTAACACTGTCTTACTGGATGTAATTTTCTGGGAAGTCAGTTCTGCTTTCCAAGACCAGCAGGAATATCTGTGAATATTCTGCCCTTGCTCTGCTTACTTTATTTTGTCTCCAGACATTACTTCAGGGATAAGAAAAACATTTTTTTTTCTTTCTAATGGAATAACTTCAGGGCCAGCATACTTGTTATGAGTGGCAGTGTGTACTTATACCTATTTCTACCTCTATCCTACTAAGATAGAGGTAATCAGAAAGAATTGTTAGCTCAAGGAGATGTTAGTGCCTGTGAAGAAAGAAAACAGATCAGGAGATTGGACTGGATTGTGGGTAGGGTGGGGGTGGGCGTGCTCAGATAAAGACCTAGGATGCAAAGTTAAAAGCTCTAGGTCAGTGCTGCCTATAGAAGTATACTGTGAGCCACATGAGTAATTTTAAATTTTCTAGCAGCCATTTAAACAAAAAAAAGTAAAGGAACAGGTAAAAGTAATTAATTTTAATAATATTTTATTGAAACCAGTATATCTAAAACATTACCATTTTAAAATGTAATCAATACGCAAAAATTATCCAGAAGATACGACTTTCTTTTTGGGGTTCTAAGGTCTCAAAATCTACTGTGTATTTATGCTTAAAGCATCTCTCCATTCAGATTAGCCACGTTCCAGGTGCTCAATCGCCACATGTGGTCAGAGCAGTACTGGGTGATAAGCCAGGAGGAGATAATGATAATCAAAACCATTTATTTATTTATTTATTTATTTATAAGTAAATTATCGTAAATGAATAAATTATCTTATAGAACTAAGTCAGAGAAAGCAATAAGAAAACAATGAGTTAAGGGGCGCCTGGGTGGCTCAGTCGTTAAGCGTCTGCCTTCAGCTCAGGTCATGATCTCAGGGTCCTGGGATCGAGCCCCACATCGGGCTCCCTGCTCGGCAGGAAACCTGCTTCTCCCTCTCTCACTCCCCCTGCTTGTGTTCCCTCTCTCGCTGTGCCTCTCTCTGTCAAATAAATAAATAAAATCTTTAAAAAAAAAAAAAAGAAAACAATGAGTTAAGAGATTTGCCTAACTTTGGACAGTTATTCCCGAGAAAGAGAGAGATTAAGGGAAGATTTATGGGACTAGGGTACAATTTACTGAGTTAGGCTTCAGGAAGTTGTAAGGGGATTAGTCGCTACTTTGAATTAAAGGATGAACTTGGAGTTCATTCACAGATGATCTTGGTTTTCTTAAGGTAAGTAAGGAAAACAACTCTGCCCCTAGAGCAAGAGTAGAAGAAAAGGTGAATTCCAAAGACGATGACTCTGAAAACTCCATGAATGTAGATATCTAACTGGCAAAGAGACATCCTGAATCTAATATGCATAATTACAGCCCTGAGTTTAAGTGAGCCCCCAAATCTCCTTTCTGCAATAAACTAATTTTTATCCATATGAAGTGCTTTTTTAATCAGGAAACTCATATACATACATGGGTTATTGTTATTGGCTAAAGAAAGGGCTGTTCTGTGGAGATGAGCTACCAGGGAAAATTTTATCATCCCAGACATCATTAAATGTCAGAAACTTGCCCCCACCCCCAGGTGTGTAACAGAGAGTTAGTGGAGGTGAGGGAGGGCTGTCTTTCTGATGGGGGCAATCTTAGATTTGTTTTATCAAAACATTTATTACCCATCTTTAGAGCCTTCAGATTATTACTCTCATTATATATTTAGTGTGAGGGCATGTACTGCTCAATAATTAGGTTTTTTTCTCCCTCAATGTGGGCTTTTGGTGGCTTCATAAAAGTGATAAATGGCTCTTCTCGGACACACAAAATAGAGATTGGCAGGCAATTTAAAGTTAAGATTTCCCAGTAGAACCATCACTACCAGTAAGATCACATACTGACCCGCCTATACTCTGAGAAATGTTAAAATAAGGCCAAGATTTTTATGGCCCCCACTTTCTACGACCCAAAAGGTTTTTCTACCCTTCATTTCTCCTGTGCCTGCAGTAGCTGCATTCTCCCAGTTATGTCCCCTTGGAGTAACCAGATATATATGGAATCAGTCATATGAAGGAGCTCTAGGTTTTGCTGAGACGCTTGTGTATTTGAGCAAAGTTACTTGGAAAATGGCTTCGGAAGACACAAAAACAGTTTTACATCAGGTGACAACCAGAAATCAGTGCAGTCAGAACCTTTTATAAAGAACCTGTTCTGCAATACTCCCTGTAATTGAAATAATGACACTTAAGAAAGGATAGGGTTTTCTCACACAGGATTCCATTTGAGTTTCACAATGACCTTGTCAGGGCATTTAAAAGAGCCCACTTTTTTGATACAGGATCTGAAGCTCAGACCATTTGAATGATTTAGCCAAGGTCACACAGCCCATATTTAACAGGATGAGCACTTTCGTGCTCACCTCTCTACCAGATTCCCTTCACTTTTACATCTTTGTAAGTTGTGTTTTCCAGGCCATGCAACCTGGAAGCAAGAATTGTAACTACACATTCATTTTAAGGCTCTGCTTCCATTTATTAGAACTCCAACTCTACAGTTTCTGCCAACCAGTGCCAGGAGTTCAGGGTCTTTTTTCCTCGAGGAATCTCAGGGAGGAGGGGGAGGGTGGAATGTGGAGGAGGAGTTTGGGACTTGGATTTTTTGGTTACATGGTGGTGGGCACTGTTTTTATTATTTTGTGATCCAGTCTGGAATCCATGATGTAATTTATCACTGCCTCTATGATGAAGCACCTGAAACACTCCAGAGATACTGAGGCTGCCCAAGTGTTTTGTTCTGTCATTTGTCTGGTCTAGCTCCTGGCTATTCCTAGGTGCAGCCCAGAGCTTCAGCTGCAAAGTCACCCCTGAGTGGGGAAGTGCCCTTTGCCCCACTCCCGCCCCACCCCCAGCTTCCATTGTTACAAATGCTGTTCAACACTGCCCTCAACAGAGTCTTTATGGAAACTGCTCTTTTCACTGTCACTCTCTTTTTATTGTATTTCTCCCAGAGAGGTCCACAGAAACTGAGCCAGAGAAATGTCCAGGTAGCAAGCTCCATGCTGTTCCCCAGTTGTTGCATTCTCCAGCAGTGCCCCACTGAATTTAAACACAACTGGCCTGCCTTTGGATGAGTTATTTCCCTGAAAATCTTTAGATCTCTCCCGCCAACAGATTCTGCTGGTCTCCCCTGCCCTTCCTTCCCTCTGGCCAGACACGTCCATAGTTTAGGTTATCAAGCTGAGATCTCTACGTTCACAGCTGCTGAAACAATTTTCCCTAAAAACTCCATTTTCCCATTTAACCTTTTGTGAACGTGTATTGATTCAAAGCCAGATTTTTCTGCCTGCGTGTCAAGACCTTTTACCAACTGTTCATTTTATATTATTATTTTTCATGCCTGTCTGTCCATAGGATGTCAGAATTTGTTTGTAATGGGCATTTTCCATATACATCAATGGGTTAATTGAGTAAATGACAAGCTATGGTTGACCAATTAGGGACTGAGTTTTCTTTCTTGGGTATATTTCTAGATATTTTTATTAGTGCTTAAAATATTTATCAAACTACATAGCTATTATCATCAGTCTTTTCCATCTTCGCTTCCTCATGAATCCAGCTGAATAAAATTGTTGTCAGTGGATTAGTAGGATCTTCCTTATTAATGAGGGAAACCACATTAAATAGTGCAGCATTGTGCTGGTTATTAAACAAACCAGACCTCAAGTTAAACAACCTGCTCAGGAGTTTATAATCTGAGGGAGTTTATAGTAATTTAGATCTATTCTGTAAAAGGACATCCAGATACTTATATAATCACATAATGTCTTAGCACCAAAAAACAAAAAACAACAACAAGCATCTAAACTGTGTGAGCATTAGTGCAAGCAGTTTTATGTAGTCTCAAATTTAAGAATGAGTCATGAGAATTGCATATCCAGAGAGGATATGGCCAGGTTAAAAAATAAAACAGCACTCACTTCCTTTTTGGAGAGACTTCAAGAAGGAAATGAGATTTCCAACACTCTTTTGCTACGAGGAGGAAGAAGTTGAGGTTTGTGGAGACCAGTGAATCCCCTAACTCTTCTCCAGATTTGAGACCAATTGAGAAATACATACAGGTGTCAGAAAGAGATCAAAATAAAATCTTTACTGCTGATAAAGCTAGATTGTAGACAATGCCTTGGTCCCAAATGGCCTACCTATTTCCCCTTACTTTTATCCTAAATAGAATTTACTAGTCCTAGGAAGATTAGCAGGATATTTCCAGACCTCTCTGTGGAAGGATTAGCAGACAGTTCTCAAAGGAAAGGTACAAGAAGATTGGACTGTGTTTGTCTAGTGACCCTTTCTCCTATTTTACCAATCACATTGGTAAAATTCCTAATCAGGAATTAGCAAACTTTCTGTAAAGGGCAGGATAGTAAATATTTTAGGCTTTGAGGCCATATGGTTTTTGTTTGAACTATTCAACTCTGCTGTTGTTGCATGAGAGCAACACTATGTAAACATATATAAGTAAATTAGAATGGCTGTTGTATTAGTTTTCTATGACTGCTCTAACAAAGTACCACAGAATGGGGGGCTTAAATAATGGAAATGTGTTGTTTCACAGTTCTGGAGGCTAGAAGTCTGAGCCCAAGGTGTGGGCAGGGTTGGTTCCTTCCATGGGCTGTGAGGGAGAACGTACTCCGTGCCTCGCTCCTGGTTTCTGGTGGTTTGCTTGCAATCCTAGCATTCCGTAGTTTGTAGAAGCATCACCCTGCCTTCATCTTCACCTGACATTCTCCCTGTTGTATATAACTCTGTCCAAATTTCCCCTTTTTGTAAGTACACCAATAATCTTGGACCATCGGGCCCACTCTACTCCAATATAACCTGTATTAACCAGTTACATGTGCAATGACCCTTTTGCATATTAAGGTCACATTTTGGGAAGTTAAACATATGAATTTGGGGGAGATACAATTCAACTCATAAGGCAGACATGAAATATTAAATTTCATGTAAATGTCATGTGTCATAAAATATTCTTGTCATTTTTTCCCAACCTTGTGAAACATGTAAATGTGTGTAGGCTGCACAAAAATAGGCCCTGGGCTGTAGATTACCGTAGATTACTGTAGATTACCAGCCTCTGAAGCAAGTCCCTTCTCCTCCAGAGGGGAGGACTAAGTCAGGGAGGGAATGAGGGACCACAAGTATTCCTCCCCGCCTAACCTCTCCAGGGGCATGAGTGAGAGTATGAGGGTAGTTACATAGCCCAAAGGACCCTGGCTAGTCGAGGGGCAGATTATATTCCAGGCAGACAAGGGAGACATTAGGAAGGATGGTAGAATAGGAAAAACAAAGGGGAAAAAAACCCAGGAAGATAAAAGAAATTAGAAAACCTAGGGAAGGATTTGTAAGTACAACATACAGTCTTTATTTTATTTTATTTTTTTAAAAGATTTTATTTATTTATTTGACAGAGAGAGAGAGACAGTGAGAGAGGGAACACAAGCAGAGGGAGTGGGAGAGGGAGAAGCAGGCTTCAGAGGAGCAGGGAGCCCCATGCAGGGCGCCATCCCAGGACCCTGGTATCATGACCTGAGCCGAAGGAAGACGCTTAACGACTGAGCCACCCATGCACCCTACAGTCTTTATTTTAGAGCATTTAAAAAACACAGTAGGTCCTATAAGGAATTAATCAACTTGTAAATCCACAAGTAGGAAACCTGGAGAGAAAGGTCATGCAAAAGTCTAGATTGAGGTTACAAGAACTTGACTAAAGCAATAGTTGCAGAATGATAACAAGTATTAAATAAAAACATCTTTTTTCTAGGGACTCTATCTCTTCTCTAAGACTCAGTGATGAAAGCTCTTTGTTATATATTCTTACACCACTTATTACACCGCGTCTTGGGAGAAAGGCAAGACTTTGATTTTCATGATAAAACTTTACTCACCTAATGGGGGTTTTGTGCACATAGATATCTTTTTAGTCAGCAACCTGCTTTAGCTACTTAATTTCCTTAATTGATCTTAGTCTTTAGTTTCTAGTGGTTTTCTGTGTGACTTTTATTATGAGCTTTTATGAGTCAACAGATGATTATGAGGAGTGGTCTTAAGGGACATGCTACTCTCATCTGCTCTTCACCTACAATACTTTGTAAAATCTGCTCATATATCAGGCTACATGACCAAGAACAGATCATGTGTACTTCATTATTTTAATCTTCCAACTAGAACTGCCTTTGCAGATTTACAATTTAACAAGGGCCTCTGAGCTTTAATTAAGGGTCAGCTTTTTTTCTATAATGCCATGAAAGGGATATTTCTGCATCTCTTATTAAGCTTCTGTTAAAGATTCTCCATTATATTATTTAGTGCTAGTGTATGAAGAGCTAGGTAATAAATTATTTCTAGACTTTAGTGCTAGATATAAGATAATCTCTCGCTGATGAACCGTGTCCTTTAATTAAGATAATCATGCCCCAGAACTTCTCAATACCATTTTGCTTTGCCTTTTCAGAATTTCAGAGACAAATTGTACTTGATTCCAGCAGAGAGACTCGACCTAGGATTTTCAGTTCAACTCTCTCCCAAACTTTATGATTTGGATCTTTTTATTTTTAACTTGCTTTAGTGGTTTTATTACATAGTGCATTTTATGGCAAAAAGACACAAACTTTTTGAATATAAGTAGGATAAAAATAATAAATGATTGGCTCTCATCACTTTGTCCAAGGGGATTTTGTGACCTTAATTACCTTCTCATGCTACCTCAGGTTATAGTGATTTTTTTCCTCCCACAGATTCTTTAATGACTTCTCTCCTGACATGCTATATTTATTAAAGAAACAAATACATCCTGGGCTCCAGAAATACATGTTTTTTTTTTCTAAGAGAATATTATTTTAGATGGACGTCCAATGATTTCTCTTTAAAAAATTAAAATTAAATAAAAATCACTTTATTTGGTTGTGTTCATTAGGATTCTTTTGTTTGAAAATGGCAAAAGCTTCACTCTGACTCATTTAACTGCAAAAAGGTATCTATTGATTCAAATAATTTGGACAGCCAGAACTTATCTGTCTAGTTTTAGGTATGGCTAACTCCAGGAGCTCAAAAGAAGATTCTTTCACTCATCTCTCTGCTTTACTAAATTAGCTGTTGGTTCCATTACTGGGTGGACTCTCCCCACAATGTAGCAAAAACGACTAACAACATTTCTGGTTTACACTGTACTAGCAGCTGGAATTTCTAAAGAAAAAATACAGAAAGTCTGGTTTTCAACAGCTCCAACAAAAGGCCCAGGGCAAGAGCTTTTATTGGCCTGCCTTTGATCATATGACCATCCCTGGACTTAATCACTGTGGCTGAAGAAATCAGAGTACTTAACTGGCCAGACTCCTGGGATGTGCCCTCTTCTGGAACCAAGGAGATGGGATCAGCCCCACCCAAACCCCTTGGACTCAGAATGGGGAAGAGAGAGTTCCCAAAGACATTTGGGGCTGAACAAAACACAGGTTAACTACATCTGGCATTATGTTTGCATCCCTTGGCTGCCCAGCATCTATATATAATCTTCTTTCCCCCCTTATAAAATTCCCCAAATGGCCCTGGCTAGTATAATGCAAATATACCTATACAAAGAAAATTGCCTCTACCTCCAGTCTAAAGGGGGATAGCTCGCAGGCTCATCCAGTTACTGTTGGTTATCTGATATTGACCATTTTAGAGTGCCAAGCACAGGCAGAAAGGATGACTCTTAGTAAGGACTGAATCCCTTTTCCTCTCTGCTTCCAGAACTGCCAGATTAGGCTGCAGGCCATCCTTTTCTTTGAAGGCGGAAAGAAGTAGCCAACACCCTCCAAGATTCTGACACTTTTTTCCTGATCCCCTAAAACTCTATCCTTGTATTTATGTGATTTGAGTTCTGAGATACATTAGACACCTTTTAACTGATGCTTTGCTCTCAAATAATAGCTTTGGCCCTTTCCCTAGCCTGGAATGGATGAATCCTCCACCTTACCTCAGCTCAGCCAGTATCACATTTTGAAGTCTGTTATTTTAACTTTCCACTTCCAGGTAGCAAATTCTGTATTAGGATTCATTTTGGTACAAGTGATAGAAATCCAGCTTATAAAAGTCGAAATAGAAGGAATTTATTGGTTTTCATAACCAGAAAGACCAGAGATGAAGCTGTCTTCAAATATGTTGGTTATAGAGGTTTAATGTCATCAGGGCACATTTTTTTTTTCCTGTTGTCTCTACTACCTGTGTTGGCTACATTCTAATAGTTTCCCCACTTTTTAGCAAAGATAGCCACCCACCCACGGTTCTAGGCTTACATCATTCTTAGAGCTAGCAACACAGGCAAAATTATAAATGCAGAGATTCCTTTTTTTTTTTTAGCCTGTCTACATCACCTGCCCATTCCTCAGGGGATTTTAGTACTCTGACAAGTAAAGTTGTTGATGTCCTCTTGATCTAGGAACAGGATCAGCCACCTGAACTGAGAATAGCAGGTGGGTGGTTTTCCTAAAGGGCTGCTAAGTCAGAAGCTTATATCCCCTACATTGATTAAGTCACCTTAAAGAAAGGAGGGCAAATACTGAACAGAATTCAGTCTTGATTATATACCATCATATAACTAGTTATTGAGCACATATTTCTATAGCACAGTGGTTCTTAAATATCTTGGTCTCAGACCCTGTAATTCTTTCTTAAAAATTACTGCAGACTCCAAAGAGCTTTTGTTTAGGTGGGTTACAACTACTGATATTTACTATATTAGAAGTGAAAAAAAAATTCTATATTAGAAATTAGAACAGAAACTTAAAATTATTTTTCATAAAGTCATTTAAAATAATAATAAGCCCATTACATGTTAATATAAATAATTAGAATATTTTAATGAAACATTACTACATTTTCACCAAAAAAGAAATTTGTTAAGAAGAGTTTTAAATTTATTTTAAGCTGGCTGCTTTGCTGCTTCTTAAAAATATTTTTGTAAATCTCTTTGATGGCTGACTTAATAGAAGGCAGCTGGAGTTTTATATCTGTTTCTGCTTCAATTTATTGCTATGTTGTCTTGGTGGAAGTATATGGAAAAAAACTAGCCTCGTACAGTTATGTGGTTGGAAATGGAAGAATATTTTAATAGCCTATTTAGATAGTTGTGCATATGCTTCTTTTATATTATACCAAAATCCAACAAGTGGTAATTTCTTGACATATAGAATCAAAAACCGTATCAGTGAGCTTTTCATATTCTATTACATTAAAATTGATTTGGCATATTTGGCCTTTCAATGTACCTTTTACCCATGCATGATTTTATAATGTCATGCTTTGGTTATTTGGAAAATGTTGGTTTATACAGATCTTCCAAATGCTGACACATTCATCGTATTGTTTCAAAAAATCACATTTATTTATACCACACAATTCTCATTCAAGTCTTTTAAGAATTTGAAAGTCATTAAACTCATAGTGGTAGATAAAGGTTTTCCAAAATTCTATTTTCTCTTAAAAGCTTGAATTTTATCATTGACAACAAATATTGTCACCTTTCCTTTATGTGGTAATCTCACTTTGTTAATTTTTGAGATGTCTGTCAAATACCCAAGTCTGAGTAAGTATAGTTGGTTCTTCATTCAAGGAAACATGATCCTCCATGGAAAAAGCCTCTGTTTCAATTTGTAACTCAATCACACGTGCTTTTCCTCCAGCCAGCCATCATACTTTCCTATGCAATGAAAGTGCTTTGTGCTTACTTCCTGTGTTGTCACACAGAATATTTAAAAACTGTATATGCAGGGTTGAGATTTCATAAAATAATTTTTACTGTTTCATCAAGGACATCCTTAAGTGGAACTTGCACCTTATTTTTCCACTGCTAGTGCATGGCAGTGAACAGTGCACTCCCTACAGGTGCTAAGACACCACAAGCAATTTTACTTCTGTTGTTTCACACCATTAGTACAAAATATCAAAATAGTGAAAGAGGCAAATAATATCTTAGCATTATAAAGAAATGAATTTTGACTTCATGAATGTCCTAAAAGGTCTCAGAGACTCCAGGGGATCTGCAGGGCACAGTTTGAGAGCTATAACTATTCTTGTAAGAATTGAAAGAAAGACATTTATTGAGATCCATCATAAAAGGACCCATGAGTGGTGTTGGGAAAACTGGACAGCAACATGCAGAAGAATGAAACTGGACCACTCTCTTACACCATACACAAAAACAAATTCAAAATGGATGAAAGACCTAAATGTGAGACAGGAAACCATCAAAATCCTAGAGGAGAACATAGGCAGCAACTTCTTTGACCTCGGCTGGAGGTCAACTTCTTACTAGACACGTCACTGGAGGCAAGGGAAACAAAAGCAAAAACGAACTATTGGGACTTTATCAAGATAAAAAGCTTCTGCACAGCAAAGGAAACAACAAAATTAAAAGGTAGCCTATGGAATGGGAGAAGATATTTACAAACGACATATCTGATAAAGGGTTAGTATCCAAACCTATAAAGAAATTATCAAACCAAACACCCCAAAAAACAAATAATCCAGTTAAGGAACGGGCAGAAGACATAAATAGACACTTTTCCAAAAAAGACATCCAGTTGCCTAACAGACACATGCTCAAAATCACGCATCATCAGGGAAATACAAATCAGAACCATGATGAGATACCACCTAACACCTGTCAGGATGGCTAAAAGTAACAACACAAGAAACAACAGGTGTTGGTGAGGATGTGGAGAAAGGGGAATCCTCTTGCACTGTTGATGGGAATGCAAACTGGTTCAGCCACTCTGAGAACAGTTTGGAGATTCCTCAAAGAGTTAAAAATAGAACTATCCTACAATCCAGCAATTGCACTACTATGTATTTACCCAAAGGATACAAAAAAATTTGAAGGGATACATGCACCCCAGTGTTTATAACAGCATTATCAAAATTAGCCTAACTGTGGAGAGAGCCCAAATGCCCATCAACTGATGAATGGATAAAGAATATATATATATATGTATATAATATATAATGGAATATTATTCAGCCATCAAAAAATGGAATCATGCCATTTGCAACAATGTGGATGGAACTAGAGTATATTATACTAAGTGAAATAAGTCAGAGAAAGACAGATACCATATGATCTCATTCATATGTGGAATTTAAGAAAGAAACAGATGAACATATGGGAAGGGAGAAAATAAAAAAAGGAGAGCGAGAACAATCCATAAGAGACTCTTACTAATAGAGAACAAACTGAGGGTGGATGGAGGGGAGGCCAGTGGGGGATGGGCCAGATGGGTGGTGGGTATTAAAGAGGGTATTTGTGATGAGCACTGGTTGTTGTATGTAAGTGATGAATCACTGAATTCTACTCCAGAAACCAATTTTGCACTGTATGTTAACTAAGTAAAATTAAACAAAAAGGAAAAAAAAAGAAAAAGATCCATGAGCATGAGCTGCTGTTTTTGTCTTGTCCCTAGATTTTTATCATTTTTGTCATTGTGACAGTACATGTCAAACTAGATTTGAAATACTCTGTTCTGAATTTCTTTTGAGAGTTGAGGGGAAAAAGTCAGTTTCAAGAAATATTAAGTCAGGAAATATTGATCCTTGACACACTTGTTTGCCAGACAAATTAAAAAGTGGTCTTACTTTCAATAAAAATGTTTTATTGCTTAATGATAATTTTATGGGATAATATTGATGTTTTCATATTTTTCTAATCTATGCAAAACATAAACAGTTTTTCTGATTATAATATTTAATTTTGTCCTACTATATATGACATTTCATTTTTGTGAAATCTTTCTTTAAAAACACTTGTGAGTTAATTCTGTATGAATTTTTATTTATGTTTAATTACATACTGAATTGGTTTTTAGGAATAGAGAAATCCAAGTTTGGATTCCAACCATACCATTTACCAATTAATTGATGATTAGATTTTTAATCTTCCTAAGCCTCAGTTTCCTCATTCTTGGAAAGTTGGGGACATTTTGGGTGAATGATATCATGATATCATAGATGTGAAACTTAATGCTCTGCTTGCCACATAGAGGGCACTCAATTTTCATTTACTTGTTTTCATCCATTTACTTTCCCAGTCTATACTTGTAAGAGCAACAAATATTGATTGTAGATTCATGTAGTCAGGAGGGGAGTTTTGATCTTCCTCTGTTCAGTTCTAACTAAAGACCCCAGCTGCCATGAGCCATATGTGGAGAGCAGGCTTTCTTTGGGGCAGACCATGACACAGGATATAACAGAAAGATTGTCACATCCACATGTAAGGCTTTTCTAGCAATATCTCAAATAGAACAACAACTGCTGCCATCTTCCTGATGTAATTTACTTTTTAAGAGAGTTATGGAAAATTTGGAAGGGAATTAGGACAGGTGGAAAAGGAAGTATGATGTCATGGGGTTTTTGTAGTTGTCATTATTTTTCAAGTTCTTTTTTTAACACCATAACAATTTTTCTAGTAGTTAATACTGTTTTCCTTAAACAGCAAGCTTCCTATTTTTATAACATTCATATTGAAGCATTATTTGATAATCCTTAAAGCAAATTTGTCATCCTTATCATACAAATTTAACAAGAGAAAATCAGTGTCTCCATATCACAAAGTTAGAAACTAGAGACTAGAATTATGGTTAGAATGTTCTATCTCACTGCTTAACTTCTTGAGTGATGCTCCCCTCATGGTATACTCCCAATTGTACTTGGTTCTACTTTATTAATACTTGGCAGTCCTTGAGTCCTTTTACTGATAAATATATAAACAAGATGTTAGAAAAAGTTATCACAGTCTGAGACAGAATGGATTTCATCAAGCATTCAATCGATTGTGTCTGAAGAAATAACAAGCCAAAGAGCACCCAGAGTGGATTCATTTAACTGCAAGCAAAATTTTTCATTGATCATCTCTAAAATTCTCTGTTCAGGTGCTGTTAAGGCTAGTAATCTTTTTAAAAGATTTTATTTATTTATTTGACAGAGAAAGAGAGCACAAGCAGGGGGAGAGGCAGAGGGAGAAGGAGAGGGAAAGGGAGAAGCAGGCTCCCCACTGAGCAGAGACTGAAGTGGAGCTCGATCCAAGGACCTTGGGGTCTCAATCCAAGGACCCTGGGATCATAACCTGAGCCAAAGGCAAATGCTTAACCAACTGAGCCATGCAGGTGCCCCAAGGCTAATAATTAAAAAGGAACATAGCTAAGTGATATGAGTTAGACACAGATAGTATAGGAAACCCTTTATACATGTGACTGTATAGAACTATGGGAAATTGTCCATCTCATTTCCCTTCTCGGATGGTTTTCTAATTCTTAGCTTTATTTTGATTCTTTTCAAAATTACATAAACTTAAATGTTAAATAATTTAAATTAGAGTGGCCTGATCATTTGGTCTGAAAGATGACTGGCCAAGATTTCAGAAAGCCTGGGGTCTTATCCTTACTTTCACTCTAAAAATTGGTAAATTCATTCGAATCACTTAACTTTTCTCAGCCCTACTTCTGTTACCCATAAGAATAAGAGTTTTGGACTAGATAATTCCTGAGGTTCATTCATGTGCTAGGATTTGAACTGGAATGTACTCAAAATAGTTTAGTTATGATAGGGAGAATTCAAGACTATTTCAAAGTTCCTCTTTCAATTAATTAGTATTTCTTAAGCATTGTATATGAAAATATGAAGGAGGCACAATGATTTTATATGTATTATTTGGATTCCTTTAATAGAAAACATTTACACTCATTCAGTCTTATTGGTTATCGTTTATACCTAAAGCTAATCTTATCTTTTTCTCATTTTAATAGTAGAGATCCTATTACCTTAGCTCTTGACTATCATAAAAATGCAAATATTTTAAGATGTTGGATTTATTATACACAATATTCTGAAATAAAGGGACTCTAGGAATTCCTACAGTAAAATGATTAGAGCAATTTGAATTTTAGTCTATTTAACTCCCACCATATCATTTCCATTATAACCCTTTTATCAACATTGGGATAGCACTTCACTCCTGAGTACAAACTTAGCAGAGGATAATTCCAAATTCCTTAAATCAAAGCATATCAGCCGCTCTGTTGTTTTTGTAAATACTTTATGTTGGCTTAAGGCTAGAGAGTAAATGTGTTATTTTTCTTTGTTTGCAAAGAAATAGATGCTTTTAAAACTTAAGTTCACATATGTGGAAGTACCGTGACATTCTAGTTGCTCTTACTGATAGTATCGGACACTGTTTTAATGACTTACATTATACTATTAAAAAATTGGTTGTTATTGACACACATGGTTAAAGGACTCTTTATTTCATATTACAGAGCCTTGTCTATCTGTATTTTTAAACTGCCATGGTACTAAAGTAACATGGTAGAACCACAGTAATAACCATACATCCTCCAAATCATTTATCATTTCAGAATTTCAAGGGTTATACATTCCAAGAAGCCCTCACACATTTAACTCCATCTTCACCAAACCCAATCCTCTCCATAGTGAGTGGGACTCATGGGCCTATGAGAAGACACAACAGTATCCAGCATACTTGTCGCTTGTGGATGTGACACGATGATAATTAGCTCTAGAAGGGGAAAGATCGATGGTGGTCTTTATAACAGATAATACATAAAATAAATAAATCCGCTAATTTGGCCACCGGATGAACTTGAAAGGTTTTCATATTGAAGAGACAAGATAAATAAATAGATCAACGTAAAGATAAATGGGAGGAATGACTTAGTGGTTTAGCTGTGATTTAGTACTACAAACTAGTATTCCCACCTATTTACTAAATATTTTTATGATCTTGGAAAAACGTTCTCACTTCTTTATCAAGACAGAGATTGCCCAAGGTAATAGACAGTAAAAGCCACGCTCAGACTGTGGTTGACAGTGAGGTACTCATTGGCACAATGACAGCTGCAACTCTGTTGGCTGATAATGGAAATGAAATGCAGGCTGAGTATAGTCTTGTAGGCAGTCCTTGAGACAACTGACATTTTTCACAGAACATACTGCACATTCAGTCTTCATAGAAAAGAAATAAGACTGTATGTTTTTGGTTACGTCTGGGCGTCTAGCACATAACATCAGCAACATACATTTGAGCCTGAAGTAGCACACTAGATCAGTTTTCCTAGGACAGAAATTAGTTAATAATTTTGGAAATTGAAAGGTCTCAGAATATGATGGAACTCATCTGAGGTTGTTTTAATTAAGCTAAGCATTTTTGTTTTTTTTTATAGTTCTCAAAACTTGTAAGGAAAGCCACGGTCTATTTTTCTTGACATAAAAGGATAACCACAAAGGAAGTCTGGTGTGAAAATAAGCCCAAACAGATTTCTCTTAGAAAACATCTGTTTCTTATATATCGGGTTTAATTTAGAAAAATGATACATGTAGGTTAATAGCAACAAAGCAGAGTAGATTATCACACAACCAAAATTTATCTTGAAATGAAACTATAGAGTTTAAAAAATCAAAGATACAATAGAGTTTGAAATGTGCCATTTGATATTGAGACAAAATGGTTCACATACCTTCTTTATTTAAAAACAACAGTCAATATGTAGAAACTATATTATCTTCAGCAGCAACATAATGAAATTTAAAAGCACTCTTTTGTATGTACCACTATCCTAGGTATTTTGCACAAAGAGAGTGAGCAAACATGGGAACACTTTGGCTACTTAAAACCTAAAACCTTATTGTATGTGCCTGGGCATATAGGTGATTCAGACAAAGTAATTAAAATGACACAAGTGTCTGATGTGAATAAATACTCGAATAGTAATATTCATATTGTATCTAAGAAGAAAAAAAATTGTATAATCAAGTAGGATGATGTGTTAGGGAGAGATTTGCATATTAAAAATGAGAACAAGAGGAAGTTTCTACCATGAAGATATTTTAGGAACTGACCAATTATTCTAAATAATTTAATAATAACTATTATTATTATTATTATATCAGTAGCAATTATTAACACTATTTTGGATGGGGGTATATTTACTATGCTGTTTTAATTTCTTATGTTAAAACTTGCTTCAAAGACATTTGTCCTTGACTAAAGTGATAAAACATACTAAATGTAGAAAGATAGCCCAAGATGAAAATTAATTTAAATCATCCATTATAAGAGGAGGGTAGGAGACCGGGAATAATGCAAAACAATTCAAAACCACAAACTCCCCTCCCTCCCCCACACACACACTTCCTACTGGCTTTACTCAGAGGTAATGTATACACAGCAAGTATTTCTATCCTGTTTAGAAGATGGGAAAGCTGAGGCACAGATATTTAAATATTTTACTCAACACAGTAAGAAAGGAAGTGATCCACATAAAGAAAGCGTTGAAGTTTTTCAATCTTTTATCTTTAGGTCATGCTGCCCTTACAAATGTTTATCATTTATTGTTGAGGGCTTCTTAAATAGTACTGTGTATAGAGGAGCTCATATTATTTGTTAGCATTTCCATAACAATTCTGTAATGTAAAACAGAAGTACTTTCTTCCAAAGTTTTAAGTGATATCAAAGAAAACCTGATGTGATAGAATTCTGAATATTTTTTAAATGGCTGATAGGGTTACAAGTGTGGATTAAATTGGGAAATAAGCTGACTTCTGTTTTTATTCTCACATGCTGAGTATTCTCTGAACAGTATCTATGGTCTACACAGGCTGAACTAGAAATATCTGGCATAGCTGCATACGAAAGACAAACTCACGGTGAGGTCCAGCACTAAAGGAAGTGTAGGCAGGAAATAGAGAGTCACTGAGTCATGTCATGGGAATGTATGGCTAGTGAGCTTTGATAACATTTAGCTAAACCACACTGTTGATTCTGGAAGATTTGTCGTGGGAACCCTAAGTAGAGTCCTTACCCTTTTGGGGTACATTTATTTTTAAGTTTCCTACTGTGTTTAAGTGGTTTAGGCTAGTTATTTCTTTTTCTGGTGTGGCAGCAAAGAAAACCTTGAAATGGTAACCTCAGAGTGTGTCACATAAGCTCTCTGTTTGCAGTTGTGCTAAGTGGCCAACTAGTCACCCTTATTTTGCTAACTGTAGGGGAAAAAAACCCAAGGCTTCCATTTCAATCAAAAAGCTGTTTTGCTCAAGCCTTCAATTCAATTTTACTGGGATTACAATCCTATCAGCCAATCCTGTTGTCTACTGTTCTGTCTTCAGCTCTTTGCTCTGTGGTAGTAGACAGTGACCCAATGCTGTGTGTCAAAAAATAAACTGCAAAAGCTAGCGCAGAATCCAGGAAAAGTATAGCAGGAGAGACTTAAAATCTAATGATTCTCTTTATAAGCCCTTTTCATGCTTTCTGTCACTTGCCTCCATCAGGGCTGTCACTGCTCAGATCCCCATGGCCTGGGCTCCTGGCACATCTTTCTATTCTAGTGTCCCTGCTGCCATTAGACCCTAAACTTCCAAGTATAACTTCATTCATTCAATTTATCAACTATGTATGGGAGACATACTAAACGCCCGGTACTGTTCTAGGGCTAGAAATTCAACAGAAAAAACAAAATCTCTACCCTCCTTGTACTTATGCTAGTGAGGTAAGAAAACAATAAAGTCAAGTAAAATGTATAGCATGCTGAATGACAGTGAGTGCGCTGTGGAAAATAAAGAAAAAGCAAGAAAGGGGGGATAGAGAGCACAAGTGGAGAGTTTGCAGTTCTGGATTGGGTGACTGGTTAATGCTACACTGAAAAGGTGGCATTTGAGTCAATATGGGAAGGAAGTGTCCGCAGTGTTTGTAACACTAAGGACTAGCACTCTAGAAAGAATTGTACCTCTGTCTGCCCCAGATGTAAAGGGACCTTTGAGGTGAGCAGTTAATCCTGGTAGTCTGATAATTCTGATGAATACAGCATCCCCAAAGTAGTTCTGTCTTGTTGGGTTTACCACTCCGTCTGCTGAGGAACCTACACCAACTCATTCAGGGTTTCAGGGGCAGGCCATCCATGTGGCACCAACCTGCTAATTCTCTTAGCCTTCTTCTGTTAAGCCCCACCCTTTGACTGTGAATGTGGCCAGCCACTTGCCAGTTTCTGTGAATGTGATAAAAACTAAGTTTGGGGGACTAAGAAGATAAGGGACTGAGTAAATCCTAGATTTGGATTTTCTTGACTTCAACTTTTCTTTTTTTTTTTTAAGATTTTATTTATTTATCTGACAGAGACACAGCGAGAGAGGGAACACAAGCGGGGGGAGTGGGAGAGGGAGAAGCAGGCTTCCCGCTGAGCAGGGAGCCCAATCCCAGGCTCGATCCCAGGACCCTGGGATCATGACCTGAGCCAAAGGCAGACGCTTAACGAGTGAGCCACCCAGGCGACCCTCAACTTTTCTAGCTAATTTTTTAAAAACTAGTAAAGTCTAATTTTTAGGGCAATTTTAGGTTTACAGAGAAATTGAGTAGAATGTACAGAGTTCCTAAGTACTCCCCACACCCAGTTTCCCCTATTATTAACATCTTGCTTTAGTGTGGAACACTCGCTACAATTGATGAAGCAATATTGACACATTATTATTAACTAAGGCCATCATTTGCATTAGGGTTCACCCTTTGTGTTCAGTTCTAGGGTATTTGACAAATGCATAATCAACTTTACTGATCATGTGACACTGTATCTATGTTCATTCTGGGACTTTGTGGGAGGGTGGGAGTAGTGTTAAGTATGGTGGATCAGGCCCCAGACAATAGCTCTGCTTCTTAATGGGTTGTGTGGTGTCTCAGAGTTGGTTCCACAGGGAGGTTTTGCTTGAAGTAATGGACTATGGTTCCTAAAGATCAGGTGATCATGGTAAACTTTTTAGGTATCCCACCCCACCTACACACTAAATGCTGATAGTCTCTGGGAGATATGACCTGCTTATAAGTACCTATGTCCCTCAGGATCACAAAACTTCATTTAACAGAAGAAGAATACCTGAGAAAATGTACGTAGTAAGAGATGCTGTTCCTTTGGTGGGACATATTTGAAGCAGTTTGGTAGAGTCAACAGTGCACAGAATGTATTCAGCATTTGACCTTCAGCAAGTTAACCTCTCTGAGACTCAGCCTTCTCATTATAAAGAGGCGTAATGATACTTAACTCAGCATCAATGAGACTCCATAAAGTAGCAAGATAGAGTAGACACTCAATGAATGGTAACTATAATATACTATCCAACTCTCATCATTTCCCCACCTGAAGGAGTTCTTGCCTTCATGTTCCTCCGAAAAATCTCCCGGTATAATGATTTTTAAACTTTATTCCTCAGAAATCTAGAGCTCCTCATTGCATTGTGTGAGGTGTAATGGCAACACAAACAAAATGGGCTGGATTCCAAATTCCCATTTTTTTAACTTATATATTGGGGTTGCAATGTATCGATAAAGCTTATAAACTGTTTTTCTGTGAGAAGTTGCTTTTAGACAATGATCCTTTATTGTATCTTATAAAGTCTGCAAAATAGTGGGCCTAGGTTCTTTGCATAGGTTAGACTCTCCTCTTAAATTTCTAAGGTACAAGTTTAGTTTTGAACTACAGCTAACAGATCACTGATTCATATACCATATACTTCATACTTTGGAATTTTTGCTGAATCCTTTCATGGGATTTAAAAAAGCAAAGCCAATGAAAGAAAAACACTTAAAAATTTCTCCAGATTAGAGTATGTCCTCTTTTAATAAGTTTACTAGGATTTCTTCCAACAAATCCTCGGATCTTAGGCATTCAAATGACTAATGTTCCTGATTTCAAATTCATGTTTCCTGAGCTGACTCAGCCTTCTCTCATTCATTTATTCAAAAATATGTGTTGAGTTCCTACTGTGGTGCCAGACACCAGGAATACGGTGGAGGAATGTTTTTCCATTTTACATCTGGCATTTTTCCAAGGTCTGTTCTCTTTTCACCAGTTGGGTTCAGCTTAGAACTTACGTTTTAATCTTCTAGTCCAAAGAGCCTGCCTATCCACTGCTGGCACATCCTCCAGAATGTTATAAGCATGTCACATGGCCAGAGGGCATAGTTAATACCTACCAGCATCCTCCAAGTATGACTTAAGATGATTTTCCCAGAGCATATGAACACATGGAATTCCATAAAACAAAACAAAAACACAAACTTCTGAAATAAGGCAAACTATTGTCATTAAAGTCAATCATAATTAAAATCAAGTTGTAATTTATACATCAGATAAAATTATTTTCATGATTACCTAAAAATTATTTGAAAGTTTAAAACAGTATGTTTAATGGGCAATATTGTTATTTTATGTTGCTTCCATTCTTTGCTTAACCAAAGTTCCTTCTTAACGTTATCGATCCCCTTGATTTTTTTTTCTTTTCAGCAATGTTCTGACCTCAAAAATTATTTTTATCCCCCAAATAGAAGGAATTTGATAGGTCACATTTTTAGCTTGATAACTTGCTAAGAATCCTCATATGAATAATGAAAGCTAGCAAAGTAGGCAGAGATGAAGAAAAGAGAAGTTGAAGTGATTAGCCCCATGACCCATGGCTGTTTCTTGAGTTTTTAAAATGCAAAGTCACCATTGTTCTGATTAATAAAATTAGCAAATTGAATTCTGGTCCTAGAAGAAGCTGAATAAGTAAATTACATGGTACTTTCAACTAACTTCTAATTTAAATTCTTTAAAAATAAAATGTAAAGGGACATTTTAATAGGGAAATTGTTTTCAGATGTCTACCTTCATCCTGTTTTTTTTTTTTCTTAATTGGTCGCAGTTGAAACATAAAAGTAACATTTAATTCTCTAAATCATTAATTAGAAATTGGTCAGAGGAAGAAAATGAAAAGTAATATGATGTCTTCTCAACTTTTATTACAAATAAGTGTACAAATGTCTGAATACTAGACCACTAAATTAATTTTTAGTTTGGTTTACCAAGAGATAACTTTCAATAATACCATGAAAGAATTATAGTGAATTGTCTTGTGGAAGCTTAAAGAGAAAACAAAACAATAACAGTTAATTGACTACATATGGATTATATAACTTATGTTTATTTTTCTAAATTGAGACTTGATTTTTATTAGAAATTCTAATCAGTTGATTAATAATTGATCAGAGAAAGAAAATGAACAATAAAACCTGATGATTTGAACTAGTATATTAACAGTGGGGGAAAGGATGCTAAAATATTTGAAAGATATTTAGAAGTTAGAATCAATTAGACAAAGTGAGAGATAGAAGGAGGTGAAGTAATCAAGAATGGCCCGGACACTTCTCTCTAACTGGGAGCATGGCAAGGAGACCAAGTCTGGTCAGATATATTCAATTTGAGATGTATTAAATTTGATGGAATCAAGGGTTAGCCCAGTGAGATGATTGTTGGGCAATTAAATATGAGTCTAAAATTCGGGTGGAGAATATTTTAAGGAAGCATGACCTAAATGCGTTAAATAAGTGTTAACACAAAGTCCCATATGGTTGTAGCATAAAGAGTGATTAATTCTGTGAGCCAGTATCAAAGAAGACTACAGAGAGAAAATGGTATTTGAACTTCAAAAATAGGTAGGGTTTCAACAGATGGAAAGAAGGAAAGGATATTCCAGGTTGAGGCAATATCACGAGCAAAGATTCAAAACCCTGGAAGTGTTTGACATTATTAGGAAATGTCTAGCAGTAGAAAAAGCAAAGTATTCGTGAAGAAAGATAGTGGAAATTGAAGTCCAAAAGAAAGATTACTGTCAAGTACTGGTAATCTTTTAATCTTATTCTAAAGAATTTTCATTCTGTTCTCTAGGGGTAATTGGGATGCTTTGGGAGGTTTTTGAGGACAAAAGAACCAGATACCGGAAATGAGACATTGCATACACAGAAATAATTGGGTTTGGTGGCTGAATTTATGTGGGATTGCTACATAAGTACAAACCAAATATAATATTGACATTTCTACATTGGAAGGCTAGGGTTAATGGAAGTGCCATTAATTTAAAAAGCACAAAGCGGGAGCATGTCTAGGTGGGGGGAACCTCTAAACGGAGGCACAGTACACCTCTAAGATGGCAATAGGCCACTAAGGTACAGCTCTGGAATGTTCCCTAAAATAATGACTTGGGTCATTATAGGAGGGAGTTTCGAGAAAGAGGAAGACTAAGCATAAAACCTTAGGGCATGTCTGCGTTTAAAAGATGGGCAGGGTGCCTCGGTGGCTCACTTGGTTAAGTGCCTGCCTTCAACTCAGGTCACTATCCCAGAGTCCTGGGATCGAGTCCTGCATCTTGCTACCTGCTCAGTGGGGAGTCTGCTTCTCCATCTCCCTCTGCTCCTCCCGCTGCTCATGCTCTCTCTCTCAAATAAATAAATAAAATCCTAAAAAAAAAAAAAAAAGGGTGGGCAGAGGAAGAGAAACTAGGAGAGAGAAGAGGAGTGACCAGAGAGACAGTAGAAGACTCAGGGGAGGACAGTATCGTAGAAGCCAAGGAAGAAGGCAAGACTAAAGGGGAGGAGAGGGAAGACACTTGGAAGCAGTCATGTTTGACTAGAACCAAGAAGAGGCCCTTGGATTTGGCAAACAGGAGGGCATGGCCGAGAGAGAGGCCACAGAGACAGTATTTTCAGTAGAGTGATGGTGCTGGCAGCCAGATTACAAAAAGTGCAGGGGTGAGCACACTATATAGCAAGTATGAGCTTTGAGAAATTTGTTTATGATAACCAGAAGAGAAAGTAAAGTCAAGGAAAGTGGCTACGGTGGGGGAAGGCAAGCGATTAAGGGAAAGGAAGACCTTATATTCTAAAGAGGTAACGGTATTACAACAGACCAAGGTTGTTAACACTTCTGAGCCAGGAAGGCTTATAAAGGTGCCCAGAATAAGAGCATTCTAGTGATATGAGCATACCAGCATCTCATGAAACCCCTCACAAGATGCTCACCCTCCCACCCCAGGGGCTTGGGAATTTCTCTGCTCCCTTTAGAGCATTTACCCAAAGTCAATGTTCTGAAACTCGAATCTTTTTTTTTTTTCCTATGTTACTTTTCTTTCTGGCAGACAAAAGATAGTCAGTATTAAAATGCAAGAGTGTGTGTTTGGGAGAAAGAGTTGGTGGGTGAGAGGAGTGGCCTTGAAATGATGTGTCAGTAAACAGAATTGTGGAAGACATAAGCCAAACAGGGGCGCCTGGGTGGCTCAGTCGGTTAAGTGGCTGCCCTCAGCTCTGGTCATGATCCCAGGGTCCTGGGATCGAGTCTCACATCGGGCTCCCTGCTCAGTGGGGAGCCTGCTTCTCCCTCTGCCTGCAGCTCCCTCTGCTTGTGCTCTCTCTGTCTCTCAAATAAATAAATAAAATCTTAAAAAAAAAAAAAAAGACATAAGCCAAACAAATCACACACCTGGAAACAATCATTGATAAGAAAAGATGGAAAGAGTATTGTTATGTAGGAAAGAAAGGATTCAAAGCTTCCAACTAAGCAGATGCTGGTCTTCTGGGTCCCACCTTAACCCTTTTATATTTGTTGCCTGGCAACCGTATTTATACTGCAAAGCCCATTCACCTTCTATTAGTGGCCCTAGAGGTGACCTTTGGGGTCTTTGGGGCCAAATCCCAAGAAATGATTCCAACCTTCTTTTTTCCCTAGGGTCTTTAGGTCAGGATTGATTTAAAATGTGGGTGAGGGTGCCTGGGTGGCTCAGTTGGTTAAGCGACTGCTTTCGGCTCAGGTCATGATCCTGGAGTCCCGGGATCGAGTCCCGCATCGGGCTCCCTGCTCGGCAGGGAGCCTGCTTCTCTCTCTGACCCTCCCCCCTCTCATGTGCTCTCTCTCTCTCATTCTCTCTGTCTCAAATAAATAAATAAAATCTTTAAAAAATAAAAAATAAAAAAATAAAATGTGGGTGAAATCACGGAGGAACTCCTTGATCGTGATTTATAAGTAGGGCAGTCAAGGGTCCATAATAAATGGTTTTCAGCAGCAGCACTGTCAACTCTATACTTTCTACATTCTACATTTTAATATTTCCAATTCACGAAAATATACCTAATAATGAATTCATCCTATTTTTGCTGCTCTAACCCTTATTTCCTTCTTGCATCTCTGCATGGACCTCCTTTTTTTGCCCTGCAGTAACTTGGTTTGTGATATTTCAACTACTGGTTCATAACGATAGTACCTTATGTTTGAATAGACATTCCTACAGTGAAAAGTGTTGCATATTCATTACCTCATTTGACCTCATCTGAAGTGAATAATGGGCATTCTGTGCCCTTGGAAGACCAATTTCTGAGCTCTTTTTCAGGAAATTCTTGAGACTCAGCCATTTCTACAATACTCTCATACAGCATAAGAAATGTTCCAGGCCTGGAAATTGCTTTATAATCTATATTGTTCTTCTTTCAAAACTTCAATCCTTATTTCTTGTCTAATGAATTTATGTCAACAAAGCATCTTTTTTAATATGTCAGGACCAAATATTGTGGGTATGTTATACATATGGACATAATTTTCTAATTTCCAGGAGTATTTTTTGAAAGTCAGGAATATTTTAAAAGCAAACATGTTTTATTTTTTAAACTGGTCTCATTTGAAAGCATTTTGTAAGATCATGGACCATTTTTCACTTTTGTAATTAAACATGCCTTTGAATTTCAGAAGAACTAAACACTGGTAAAATTATGAGTCATCTGCTTATTTTTGACATTCATTTAACTTAAGGCAATCTAAATGCATTTCTGCTAATTGCATTTGCACTTTACCAAGTAGGAGTTTGGGGAAAATATTCTTAGGTTTAGTTTGTAAATCTGTCAATAATAATTGATTTTAGATATTAGAGATCAGTTCTTTAGTATATGAATTATTGTTTATTATTTTTTTATACATAGGAGTACAGTTTTATTTAAAAGGAAATACATAGGGTGAGGTCTAGGAGTGAGTACACAGCTATTACGTCTCTCCCCATGGAATCAGGACGCATCACCTTCCCAGAACATCAATGCTAGTATGTGAATTTGCCCATTCTCCACTTCCTATATTGTGTTAGTTTACTTAGTTTGCTTGTCTCAAATATCAGCTAGTAGTCTTTAAGGTTATGAATGGTAAAAAGAAAGAAGGCCAGAGTTGGAGGAAAGTGTCTCCTTAAACTGATTTTTTGAGGTTTAGGTGACCTAAGACTTTGAAATTGAACAAAAATTGAGATGTTGAAGTATTATCTTATGAGGCTACATGAGCTTTATTTCTCATTTTTCCTTTCCCAGCTCCCACCCTACACTTGCAAGTGACTGCGTCCTAATTAGTTGTGAAATATTGAACTTAACATGTTAGATTTTTTTCAATAATTTTATGCTTATGTAACTCTAAAACACTGATAATAACCTTTCTATAGGTTAATGTCTCATTTCATTTTCCCAAGAAAAATCATATACTTTATATAGAGCCATAATTTATAGTTATTTTTAAACATCCTGAGTTATGGCCAAAGTTGATTATCAATTATTTTCAAACCCTAATTTTCTTCTTCTTTTTTTTTTTTTTTGATTGCTCACTTATTTATTGGGCCCAAGTACTTAATGTATTTGTCATATTTTAATTTTAATTGTCTTCTGAGGCCACCTGGTCTGGACCAAACAGTCTTAGGAGATCTACAGCTGTTTTAGATTTTCATCCATAAAATTCATTCCAAAAATTTTATTGTTATTAAAAGTTCTCTAGGCAGTTCTGATTGATTCTGTGTCATCAGAGAGCCCTCCAACTAACTCCCAAGGACTTCACAACCTTGACTCACTTCTGAATCCTGTGACCGTCTTGCCAGGGAAGAGCCCTTGGGGCAATTCCATATGGAAATGCATTTTGAAGGTTTTATCTAATCCTAATCCAGACCCTAATCCGGATGGCGGTCAAGGGTGTTCCCGAATCGATTGTATATACTGTTTGGCCAGTTTTGGAGTTATCATTTTATTCCTTCCCATATGATTTGTTCTTCCTTCCCATCTGCTCAATGAAAAAAAAAAAAGAAGAAGAAGAAAATTAAAAAATACAAACTAGTCTGAGAATTTTTGTCTGAAACCTTTCTTTGTTAGATTATGGCTAGACTTCAAACTTCAAACTGGATCTTACTTGCATTTTATCTATTTGTCTGGTGCACCAAACAAAGGAACAATTAAAAATATGAAGCCTCCCTTAACCAAGTCTCCATAAACTTTCCACACTTACCCATTAAAAGATGCATTTAAATAAAATATTACTTTTACCTTTGATAATTATCAACACTTATTAAGTTTATTTTAAAATTTCAACCAGTTGTATATTATTAATAATTATAAAAATGTAGAAGAAATTTTACATTTAGAGTCATATCACTATAAGAAAATTTTAAAAAATTAAAAATCTACGTATGTATACTTATTTTGTTGCAGAAATATGAATAGGTGATCAGTAAAATCCTTTTTATTAAAGTCTTTTTACATTGGAATAAAATTAGGATAGGTAAATGGAATGGATTTCAAAAAGAAAAACACTATAGTATTTCCAACTGTTGGATGTTTTTTACATTTTATTATGAAAATTTCTAAATACATAAAAGATTAGAAGGAAAAGTAACAATGAACCCTATGTACCCATTACCTAGCTTCCATAGTTATCAGCTCATGCCAATCTTGTTTCATCTGTACTCCCACCCACATCTCCCCTACCTGTATTATTTTGAAGCAAATTCTAATCATTGTGTCAATCTGTCAGTGAATATTTTAGCATTTATCTCTAAACAATAAGGACTTAAAAAAAAACATAACCACAAATCAGTCTTAGAACTAATATCACCAATAATTTGTAGTATCATGAAATATCCAGTCAGTGCTTATATTTCCAATCCAAAATTTTTGTTTGTTTTTTTAAACTAAAGATCCAAATAAAGTCCCTACATTAGAACTGGTTATATGACTCTTAAGTCTCTGAACTTATAGGCTCTATCTTTCCCTTTCTCTCTCTCGATTTTTTTTTCCTCGCTAAATTATTTGTTGAAGAAATTGGGTTGCATATTCTGTAGAGTTTCATACAAACTGGACTTGGATGATTGCATTTAGCATATTCCTTTCTTCTCTGTATTTCTTGTGAATTGATGGTTGAATCTAGAGGTGTAAATAGGCTGTCGTTCAATAGTTCTTGGTAAGACTACCTCATAGATGATGTTGTCTTCTTCTGTTAGGAAGCACCTAATATCTGATTCTCTTTTTTTGTAATGTTAGCAGCAGGAGCTATCAGATGTTTAGATCCATTATTTCATTAGGGATTGCAAATGCTAGTGTACAGAATTAGTATATTCTAATCATTCTGTTTTTATTAACTTGCTCACATCTACTATTTGGTTACCTCTTGGTAAAATTCATGTAGGAAAGGAAGGATTGATGCTTGGTTCTTTTTGTTTACCAGTTTCTAAAATAATGAATTTGTCCATCAGCATCCTCCAGTGGTGAACTATTTGTTAATGTTTTTAGGTCACTGAGAACTCATGGATTTAAACATATTTGATATGCTTTCATCTCTTGCTGTTACCATGATTTTTTGATCAGTGGGATCTTCTTGAGGTTGGCTTCTGGTTCATTTGACATGACCCTAGTAATTTTTGATAGCTTCCTTGCTTTCAAGTGTGACAAGACCCTTCAGCCTCATCATAAACATTTTCTGCTCTAGACCTGAAATCAGCCATTTCCCCCAAGGAGCTCTCTTTACATTTACTCCAAATGGAAGGTGGAAATCACAGTTTGAATTCTCACTTCTACTAGGCGAAGTCATTGTGTCTAAGCCGTGGCCATGGCTAGATAAAAAAAATATAGACATGTGTGTAAATGTATTTTAAGACAAAATAATCGTGAGTTCATATTCATGATTCTAACTTAAATTCAGTACAACAGCGTTTTTACATCCCTACTTTGATTTTATATCTGTGTTCTTCTTTCCCTCAGTAAGAACCCAGGTTCTCAAAAAACACTGGGAATGATAGAATATCATAAAATTACTCATTTGTTTTGTTCCAAAATATAGACCACAAGACTGTCAGAATGAGAATACCAGTACCACCACTATTATTATAAGTATTGGAAAGAGTTAATATTCATTTTATAAATCACTACAAGTAATTCCTCTCTATATAGTTACATTACCAACTGGATAAACATTTAATTTCATTTAGTTCATTTTATTTCTTCATTTGAATGGATTTCTTTTTAAAATTTTAATATTGTTCTATAATTCTGTAGTTCTAAGCTTGAATATGTAATATAAGAGAGTCTTAGCTTCTATCCATATTCCTTCTACTCTGTTTCCTTCTTCAATAGCTAATGATTTAAAACAAATTATAGACTATACTTCCATTGTTAGCTTTAAATTATATATGTGTATATAATATATATGCATACATATATGTGATATATACTCACGTTAAACACATATAATATGCATATTACCTTTTCTTTTTCTTTTTTATTATTTTTTAAAATATTTTTTTAAGTTGGCTCCACACCCAGCATGGAGTCCAACACAGGGCTTAAACTTACAACCCAGAGATCAAGACCTGAGCTGAGATCAAGAGTCAGATGCTCAACTGACTGAGCCACCCAGGCACCCCATGTATTGTCCTTTCTTAACCTATAGCACACTACGCACTCCTTTTTCCTTCTCTTAACAATATATCCTGGGGTTAACCATAGTGGCACATAGAGACATTCTTTATTTCTTTTGTCAACACTATGAACTCCATTGCATGGATGTATCATAATTTATTCAACCAATCCCTTTATACATTTTAGTGCTTTCAGTCTTCACCTTTTATAAATAATGCTGTAATGCAATGAGCATCTGTTGTGGGGTTTTTTGTTTTTTAATGCCAAAACCTAGGAAATACATCTGTCATTTTGCTTTTTTGCCTGAGCGTCTTTGGGATAAGTGGAATAAATACAATTTTGGATCCAAGGATAAATACATTGATAGCTTTGCCAGGTATTGCCAACTTCCTCTTCATAAGGGTCTTACTGTGTTTGCATTCCCACCAGCAGTGTATGCGTGCCTCTTTCCTCTTGCCAACAGAGAATGCTGTTGAATTTTTGGAGTTGTACTAATTTAATAGGTGAGAAATGGTAATCTCAGTATACTTTTAATGTGCATTTATCTTATTATGAGCAAGGCTGATCATCTTTTCATATGGTTAAAAACATTATGAACCACTTTTCTGTGAATCATGTGTTCATTTCAGTAGCCTGTTTTTTTTTTAAATCGTTGGGTTTTTCTCTACCTTTTTTTAAAAAAGGTTTTATTTATTTGAGAGAGAGAGACAGAGATAGCGAGAGAGAGAGCACAAGCTGGGAGGAGAAGGAGAAGCAGGCTCACCACTGAGCAGGGAGCCCCACCTGGGGCTGGATCCCAGGACTCTGGGATCACAACCTGAGCAGAAGGCAGACGCTTAACTGATTGAGCCACCCAGGTGCCCAAGGTCCTTCTCTACCATTAGAAGCTCTTTATTTGAATATTAACCCTTTGAAAGTGATATACTACAAATATTTTTTTCCAATTTGTCATTTGACCTTATATTTTACTTCATTTTTTTAAAGTGGGTGATGTTGGAAACCAATGGTTGTGGAATTTTAGTTCCATTGGATACATGGAAAAAAGTGGTGTCACAGTTCTCTTATAAAATATAATATTTACAGCATTCCAGGACTTACATCTTTTGCTGCTATTTAAATGTGTATTAAAAATTTTGGATATCAACTATGAAAAGTATAAGTTTTCCAAAATTATTTTAGGAGGCCCCTGAGGCGGTACCTAAGGAACAACATTACAAGGTGTTAGGTCCTCATCAGTAATTTCAGTAGTTTGGCACCTACAGAACAGCCTGTGCAGGTATCAGGAAAGATAATCCGACTTTGTAGTCTGACCGGTTGAAATCCAAACTCTGCTCATTGGTACAGGCAAGTTATGAAATCTATTTGAGCCTCAATTTCATCATATATAATATGTGGAGATAATAATATACCTTCCACTTGGGGTCATTGTGAAGATTAAGTGATACTGTCCGTATGTTTAAAATATAGTAGACCATAAATATTTTCACACTGCTTAGGTTGTTAATAAAATGCAGGCATAATTTGCCTTACCAGGCCATCAGTTACCTAGGATCGAATTACTTTCCTCTGATTTTTCTGCTATTTTTTTTAAGGGTTATTTATTTATTTATTTGACAAAGAGAGAGAGCAAGAGAGAGAGCACAAGCAGGGGGAGTGGCAAGCAGAGGGAGAGGGAGAAGCAGGCTCCCCGCTGAGCAGGCAGCCCGATGTGGGGCTCGATCCCAGGACCCTGGGATCATGACCTGAGCTGAAGGCAGACGCTTAACCAACTGAGCCACCCAGGCGCCCCTCCACTTTCTTTTCATAGCAAACCACCCCCCACTCCAAAAAAAGTTATTAAATACTAGTATGATGATATTTGGAATGCCAGTTGTTTATTTAATAATATGCCTCTCTATATATTGCGTATATTGGGCACTATGCTAGGTATAGAGATTCAAAGATAAGACATGATCCCAACCCTCAAGTTGCTATCTGTGAAATAAGAAATGCTAACAAGTACACACATACAGTCAGTGCTGTGCTAATTTTGCTATGACAGAAGTATACATGCATTGGTGCTGGAGCCCAGAGCTCTTAATTCAACTTGAGATCGTCAAAGAATGTTTCCCAGTCGGATAATGACAAGGTAAAATACAAAGAGCAAATAGAAGTTAGCTAGATGATGAGGGTATTCTAGAAAGAGGAAACAGGATGGGCAAACATTCAAGAATGAAAGAACCTGGAAGCTGCTGTTCCTTCCATTGTGGCTAGAGCAGCGTGTCCACACGAGTGACAAGAGATGGGCCCAGAGATGAAGACGGGAGCCAGACGTGGAGGGAGGAACAGGAATTCGTGCGGAAGTGTTGTCGGCAACAGTGTTATCGTCAGACTGGTGTTGTCCAGAGATCACTTCGGCTGCGTCATCAGGAGTTCACTGGAAAAAAAACCACATGCGAGGCTTTCATGGTCATTCATTCATTCATCGAGTTGTTCAGGAATTACTTACTGAAGTCCTACACATTCTAGGCCTATGCTAGCCACTGAGCAGTAACAATACAAACCTGAACTAAGGCACTGACCATATGAATCAAGAATGTGTTCATCAGCAGAGGGCAGGGAGGGAATGAGTGTGGGGACAGGTACAGCAAAAGGACAGAAGTCTGGTTTGTGTGGCTAGATTGATTACTTTTGAGGAGGAATTTACCTGGTCCATTTTTTTTTTTAACTTTTTAATGAAGTGTCATATGTACTTGACTAAAAATATGCATTGTGTGTGTCCACCTTGACACTTACATACCTTTGTATACCTTGATATAATGCAGCATACCCATATAATCAGCATCTAGATCAGGAAATAGAATATCACCAGTTCCCCTTTATATTTCTTCTAGTCATTTCCCAACTTCTAATAACATTAGTTTTTTATTAGATTAGTTTTTTGTGTGTTTGTTCTTGAAATACATACAGTATGCATTCCTTTGTGTCAACTTCTTTCACTCAACATTATTTTTATGAGACTCATCTAAATTGTGTGAGATATAGCTCATTCATTCTCTTTGCTGTATGTTATCCCATTGTGTGAATATATGATGACTTATTTATCCCTTTTACTATAGATGGGTATTTGTAATTTCTCTCTTGTGGCTATTACAACTTTAGTGCACATATGGGTGCATTTCTTGGTCCATCTAAGAATGGAGTTGCTGTAGGAGTAGATGTATACATATTTAGTTTTGATAGATACTGCCAAATAGTTTCTGCTTGTGGTTGTAACAGTTTGCACTTGCACCTCACCAAAATATGTTTGCTGTTGTCAGTCATTGTAATTTTATTCATTCTGTGTAATGGTTCACATTGTGTTTTTAATTTCTGCTTCCTTGCTGACCAGCAATATTGAACATAATTTCCTATGTGTATTGGTTATTTGGATATCCTCTTTTGTGTCTCTTCAAGGATTTTGTCCATTTTTTATTGTGAATATTTTTTTCACATATATATTTATAAAATGTGTGTCTATATCTTCTCTCATTCTAAGATTTTTCATTCTTGATGTCTTTTGATAACAGAAGTTTTAAATTTTAATATAGTCCATTTATCAATTTTTTATTCTTTTACAATGAGTGTCTTTTGTGCTCTGTTTAAGAAAACCTTGACGTCTTCAAGATCATGAAAATATTCTACATTTTCCTCTAAAATCTTTATTATTTTACTTTTCACACTTATATTTGCAATCCATTTGAAATAGTTCTCTGTGTGTCTATTCTTTCCAATTTCAAAAATGTTTTGTACCTCACACTGGAGAGAGTCTATTTATTTATTTATATTAGTTGAAGGTAGGGCTCATACCTGAGTGGGGTAGTGTGATTAAAGAGAGAGGAGAAAGTGTTTCTTGTCACAAGGAGAATGTGACAGGTTTAAGGCCCTTTTGTATTCCATCAATCCAAGGAATGCGGGTCCAACAGCCCCATCCAAAGTGTTTTTTGTCTTGAAATAAGACAGCAGTTATTGTCTATACCAGAGCTTCCCAAACGTTTTACATTGCAGCACTTAGGGAAAATAGAAGTTTTCCCCCAGCGTTTTGGAGTGTATTAATGAGGTTTTCATAGCTAAAAGTAATGAACTGGGGCTTTGGCTACCCCAAAACCACCAGGTGGTTGCCAGGGCCATGGAGATCCAGATTTTGGTACACCTGTAACCCATTCATGGCACACTTTTAGAAAGCTTTGCTTTATGCCTTTAATTTCAAGTTTATTTACAAACTGTATGTAACAAACTGTTACATAATGAATTGTTTAGTGCTTCTTAAACTTTAGCATTCACCATAATCGCCTGAAGAGCGTATTAAAATACAGATCCTTGAGCTCCATCCCCAGAGATTTTGATTCAGAAGGTACAGGGGCAGGGGTTTGGCTAAGGATTTCTGTCTCCAGCAAGTTCCTGGTGATGTGATGCTGCTGGTCCAGGGACCACAATTTGAGAGGCACTGCCTGCCCCTCATAACTCTCAGCACAGTGCTTTTGTGCATCGTTGACTTTCAATATTTTGATTGTTGGCCATGTGAACGTGGTGACAATGAGAGATGAAAAACAACTTTCTGTATTTATCCTTAAGGATTTGATGTAAATACCCACTCTTCTGTGAAACTGCTTCTTACCCTTCCAGACAGATTTAACCTCCTTTTTCTCCATATATTATTGCTGAAACTTAATACATATATTTATTGGTGTTATATAATTATATAATTATAACTTATAAGTATGTCTAAAAATATGTATTTTAGAGTCAGACAGATATAGCTTCACACGTGAACTCTGGCAATTACTAGCTCTGTAAAACTGAGCAAATTACTTAATAGTTCTGGGTATTAGTTCCTTGTTTTAAAAATGTGGATGACACTACCTATTCTGGATTTTATATTACATAAGGGTCCATTGTAGGGCCTTAATCAGTTACAGTATTCTTTGCATTTGGGACACCAGACCCATCTCCCTGGGGCAGGATGCTATTCTACTTATTTTTGTATCCCCTGTGTCTAACACTGTACCTAGCACATGGTACACACCTGATAAATGATGAATCAACAAGCCAACAAGTCAGCAAGTCCAAGACAACTCTGAATCTTATGTATCTTCGTCCTAATTTTTTTTTAAATCCTATAGTTTCATTTATTATGTGTTTATGGAGAAATCACCCTTGGATAGAGTCCTTGAGGCCAAGCCAGACCGTTTCAAAAAATAGCTCAGTTGCCTGAGTTTTGAGAAGTCTGGTCCCTCCAGATACATTTGAACCAGTAAAGAGCCAAAGATATTCTAAAATCTAGATAGTTTCACATTCCTCTTGGACTTGATTAGGACTAAATGGGACCCCAAGGCCATGGAGAAACTATAGGATGAATCATAATTTGTCTACACATATTCCTTTCAATGTTAGACCTGCTCTTCACCTAAAGAGCCCCAGGTCCCATCCTCACATACACATGATTCTGCACCATCCTAAGTGGATTGGGAAGCTGAATAGTTGAGGGTACTTCCTCGGTGCATCTTTGCTGCGTGGAGGATTGTTGCATGTTTTAGTTTTTGGTATTGAGCAATAAAGCTGCACTAAGTTACATAGCATTACATAGCAGCATCAGTATATGTCAGTAGTTCTCAACTGGGTCATTTTGCTCCCTGCCCTCCACCCCCTTAGAGGACGACTGACAGTGTTTGAAGACATTTTGTGTTGTTAAAAGTCACAATTGGGGCAGGGAAGAGAAGATACTACTGGAATCTAGTTGGAAGAGACCACAGATGCTGCTAAACATGCATAGGACAGCTCCATACCCCACCACCACTATATGACAATGAATTTTCTAGCCCTAAATGTCAATAGTGTCAAGATTGAGAAATTCTGACATATGATTTTCTTTTTTATAATTGAATTTTGGAAAAATAATTACACACTGTTGACAAGCTCTAAATAAAAAAGACTTGTTATGAAAAGTAAATTTTAAAAACTGGCTAAATCCACACTCTTAGGGAGATTACATGTAGAAAAGAAAGGCACCATCTGTTTTATAATTTGATGAAAAACAAGGTGAGTATACTATGTAATTTCATTTGCCAGGATTTTATTTTATTTTAGAAATGAGTTCATAAATATTGTATCTTCCTCTGAATAATTTGCTTAATATAGAGAATTCACAATGAAAGAATATTCTTTCTGTGTTGTTAACTTCATTTCCTACTTCAGCTATCTAGAAAATAGTAAATTTAAGTTAGAAGTGTCTCTAATGCTGCTTGGCTTATTTATCCTGAAAAGATTTGTGTTCATTTTGAAAGGATCCTTGAACATTTCTCAGGAAGGTCACTTTGTTTTGCTTTAAAAAATGAAAATATGTTTATCTGCATTGCAGATAGGCATAAAATCAGTTGGTCACATGGCTTTTTTTTCCCCAAGGAGCCAAAAAAAGCAGGGAGCCTAATGCGACTGAATGGTGAATGTATCCACTCTGGCAATCAATTACTTCTGAAACACAGCCATGCACATGGTATATTTTAGAATGGGAAGAGCCCTCTGAGGGAATATTAAGTATTCCTTTCCATTCTGAAGTAGAACTTCCTTTCTGAATCCAGCAAATAAAAAAGAACTGGGAGTTTATTTAGATTGATCTGTGTGCTTAGAAGCTAAGGGTGAAACGTTGTGATTCAGCCATCTCTGTAAGGCATTCACGGGAATCGGGTGCTGCTCCTCTGCATGGCTGGTTTCTAGTTTTGCATCATGCAGAAAGATCTCTGTAGCACATCCCTACAGGCAGATCTCTTCCTCTTTCTGTATGACTAGATGGTGAGGGCACTTTCATAGTCTTTGTCTTTTCCTATGAAAAATAACAAAAGCATTTGGTTAAAAATCTTACGCATATTTTAAGATCATCCTACCAGTGACTCTTTAAAAACAGTACAGCTAGTGTCTCATGAACATAATCTCCCCTCGTCCCCACCTTTCTTGGAATAGATTCGTTGGGATTTTTGTGCTCTAGTGACTAGGGTCTTACTTCTGTCCCTATCATTAGCTCATTATATAAGATTAGACTAATCTTAAACCAAATGTCTGAATTTCCTCTTACATAAAGTGGAATAATAATGCATGTTTTTGCTATTTTACAGATTGTTGTGTGCACCTAATACCTTTATTAAATTTCCCTATCCCCTTTGCTCTAATATTACCTCTTTGGTGTCCATTCATGTATGCAATGTCTTTGGAAGTACCTGGTGAACATTGTTCCTTAAATATTTGCTGAATGAAATATAAGTTATTTCAGTTTCATAATTCCTACCAATAATCATGGTGAGGGGGATTCTATATGAACTAGACTTCTCATTCAATAAGCCAAAATGTTGAAACATCTCTCAAAAAGGTCCAAAGACAGAGAAACTATGATACCTCAACTTTGATTCTTAAAATTATTGTTCATTTATTATTAGTGAGAGGGGTCATTTAATATTGGTTAAAAAGTGGGCCTTGGAATAGACAATCCTGTGTTTAATCCTGGTTCTGAAACTTATTTGTGACATTGAACAAGTTTATTGAACTATATAAACTCCAGTTTTATTTTCTGTGAGAGGAATAGTAATAATGTATTCCTTGTAGTATTATTCTGAAGATTAAATGAGGGTAATTTATATAAAGTGCTTAGCACAATGTCAGGCATATAGTGTATATATTAGGGTATGCTAGGCTATGGTAACAAATAGATGCCCCAAATAAATAATGACTCGACATATTAGTTTGAGGCATATATTTTTGGTTAGCAGGTGGCTCATCTGCAAGATTAGAAAGGGAAGAGTAGAGAAGGCCTTGGCCAGGAAATTATCATATTACTTCTGCTCTTATTCCATTGGTAAGAATTACTCATATGGAGAGGAAAGAACAGATGGTTGCTAAGTATTACAAAGAGAGTCAAGGATTAATTGAATGGAAGAGGCAGTAAGAGATCAAAGCTAAAGATAAAAATGTTTCAAATGCCTATAGAGATATCAGTGTCTTTAGTATAAATTAGGCACGAAGGAAGGTAAGTAGGATGGAAAAAAAAATTTTGAATTGTGACTTAGAATATTGAATTAGATGTCCAGAAGCATATCCACTTGAGAGAGTCTTTCAGGAATTTGGAGATGCAGGATTACAGCTAGAGTGAAGAGTTGAGAGTGGTGATAGCTTCTTTGGGAATCATTCACATAGAACCAATGGTTATATCCCTGTGACTGAATACAGTTTCTAGAAAGATACTGCACCATTTTAACTTCCCTTATTTCTGGCATCCTGCCACTAGCTTTGCATAAGAGCAAAAAGTCTCATGACTTACTAGAATTTTCCAAAAAATGACTAGAGTATAAAGACCTTAATGATCATCCCCTTGAACATCAGTTCAGAAACACCCTTAAATCAGTCCCAGAGATTAATGAGATGAAAACATTCAGACATAGTATCAAAAATACTTACCATCTGTAAAGTGGAGATAATAAAAGCATCTACCTTATTAGTTGTTGTGAAGATAAAAATAAATGGTACAGGGGTGCCTGGGTGGCTCAGTCGGTTAAGTGTCCGACTCTTGGTTTTGATCTCAGGTTCGTGGGATCGAGCCCAATGTCAGGCTCTGCACTCAGTGAGGAGTCTGCTTAGTTTTCTCTCTCCCTCTCCCTCTGCTCCTCCCCACCCCATGTGTTCTCTCTCTCTCTCTGTCTCTCTCTCTCAAATAAATCAATAAATATTTTTAAAAAAAGAACAAAAACAAGATAGATGTACAGGTAAAGTGTCTAAGTGCTCGGATATGGTAAGTTCTCCTATCCTACTTACCTACCTGCAAATGGTTTTCTTTATTATTACTATACCCTTAGCCTGAATACACAACACCAAAACATTCAACCTGCATCAGATTTAATAAGTGTCCTTATTTTGCCTTGAGAAGAACGTCCTTGTACTGCACTTATGGGACTCTTAACTTCAACATCAAAACCTGTTATGGGTCCTTCTAGTTTTTTACAGAAGAGCAAACTTTCAGGAGATTTCTCTTCTGTTTAGTGTATTCATGGAAAATAAAAAAGATCTCCTACCCAACCATACACTAGTTTTTTCCTTAGAAAAAATTTTACTTTTGTTCTTGCTATTATGTAGATCAGGGGTCAGGAATAAATGCCAAGTATGTATTTCTCTTTTGGATTGTCTTAAATTTGTATTTAGGACTTTAAAAGACTTTTGAGTTCCCAGAAACTTTTGGTTCCTAAAGTACTTTACATTTATGCTGCGTCTTCTTCTTTGAAAGCAATTTAGAAATACCAGCTAATGATATAATACATGCTACTCAGCTAGGTTAGCTGGCTTGTTTGTTTGTTGGATTTTTGTTTATAGTTACTCTTTTCACGGAGATATTTTCATTTAACTTCTATCCAGCCTTTAAATTTTTATACGATGTTAGTATGCAAGTACTGAGCTATAATAAAGTATAAATAAATAGTGAGCACATTCATTTCATGGTGTAATGTTGAGGCTCTAAGTCTGAAAATACTTTATTTGCTTGCTAGGAGTATAGGGGAAAGTTATAGTTACACCTTATTCTCATTTTTTCCTTAATGGCAACTGTATTAACCTAACAACTGACCGGAAGCCGGTGATGGCAGTGCCAGGTCATATACTTCCATATTTCCTTAGGAAAGATAATATACTATATATAGAGTCATTGGCAGATTTTTTTTTCTCAGCCAGGCTGGAACACATCTGTGATGTAGCGCATGTCATTTCTTCAGGTAGGCCAGTTGGTCTATTGCAGGCCAGATCCGCTAAGTTCCATCCTGAATGCAATGGGAACCTATTGTGGGGAAGAATCTTATTTGACGTATATATATTTTAAGATTATTTTGGGGGATGAATGATAGGAATACAAAAGTGGAAGCAAGAGGACCAATTAGGAGGCTGCAACAGATCTGGTGAGTGGTAGAAATAAAGAAAATAGAAGTGAAGGCTATAGACATACAGGACAGAAGAGGAAAACTGAGAACATTACGGAAAGTAGAGTTGACAAGACTTGATAATGGACTGGTTATATGGAATGAGAGAAAGAGAGGAATCAAAGATAAAGCCCTAATTTTTGGCTTGAGTTTATACTTTTACAGAAGTGGGGAAGATCCAAGGTTTAGGTGACTACCTGTAATCTGACTTCTGTGCTGCACTGGGAGCTTCTCGCAGGCTGGTACCATAGCATCTAATGTGGTATTTAGCGCATAGTAGGCATTCAGCATATTTTTTTTTAATGAATAAAGAAATATGTGGTATCATTATGCAAAAGTAGAATAGGACAAGCACAGAGCTCCAGTATTTCAGTTATGGCTTTAAGGGTGTTGAGGCATGGAAATAGATTTTCTTCCAACTGTGAGCCTCTGTGTTATTGTTGATCCAAAGTAAATTTTGGAGGGGCACATATATAAAAAGATTTGACTTGTATGAGTGAGAATATTTTGTGCTTCATTTGACATCTTACTGCTTTAACTATAAGTCTTTTTTAAAAAAAATTATTATTGAAATGTTCATATACAGACAAAACTATAGAGACTAGTATAATAAACCCCCATGTACCCATCCCACTGCTTCAGTAATTACCAACAAACTAGTTTTGTTTCATCAATATTCTTTTCCAGGCCCTTATCAGCTTATTTTGAAATAAATTCCAGACATCACACCACTTGATGGGCATGTATTTCAATAACCATTGACCTTCTAATACTTTATCGTTATGCATACATTTTAACATCCAAAAGGGATAAAGCACTATTTCCCACCAGGGTGAATGAGGATCCCAGAATGTAATATGTGCCTGCACACATTTCTGTTCATTTTGCTTTGCACCTCTAGGCCTAGGTTAGTACACCCCAGATCTCTGTGTAACCATAGTGAGCTCTGTACAGCTGGTTCCTGCTTTCTCGGACTTTCCTTGGCACTTCTGGAGACTTGACTATCATTTACTTACTCATTTATTCACCAATTGTACTGACCGTTTACTAAGAGTGAGGCACTCAGCTAAGCACTTTGAGAGGCATAGAAGTATACGACAGGACTTCTGCCCTACCATAATTTAAAATATGAAAGGGTAAAGGTAGTATGCAGACTGATAAGGTGGTATGGGATCTCTAAGGGTTAAGTGAATGGTATGGACAATAAACATTCCAAGAATTGGGAAGAAGGAGTTCATCATTTCTGATCAGGATTACCTTCAGTAATTGTTGGTAATTACTGAAGCAGTGGGATGGGTACATGGGGTTTTATTATACTAGTCTCTATAGTTTTGTCTGTATATGAACATTTCAATAATACTTTTTTTAAAAAAGACTTATAGTTAAAGCAGTAAGATGTCAAATGAAGCACAAAATATTCTCACTCATACAAGTCAAATCTTTTTATATATGTGCCCCTCCAAAACTTATTTTGGATCAACAATAACACAGAGCTAAGGCAGCACTCAAACAGATCTTTAAAGAATAGTGAAATTTTTAGGGTGGACTGCATTCCTGGGAGAGTAACCTACATACAAGTTCAGAAAAAAAAGATAGAATACATGGACAGGGAAATGGGTGATAGAGCAGATCAGACAGCATGCAGGTTTGTGACAGAGAAGAGTGTGTGGTAGGCTGGAAAGTTAGTAGAAAGAGAAATAACATTCACGTTTCTTTCTTCCTTATTGTGGTTGTGTTCCTAATACAAAGAAAAAATTAGAGAAAATCATATCGTTTCATTTTATGGCAAAGCAAATTACATGGAGAGTGCTGCTAATAGTTTATAAACTATCGACTTTAACAGAAGGTGGACATGTGATGTTCTCTAAATGATATATTTATTTCTGGTTCCACTGGCTATTCTACAAAGTGTATCTATTCCAGGTTTTAAATTTTATATAAACATACATAACATGACAAGTGGAAACAAAGAAAAACCAGTATTACACATTTAAATATTTCATCTCAATCTTGAGTAGTCTGTAAAAATCATCCTAATTTAAAAAGCTTAAACCATAACCTAATTTTATAAAAACCCATGATAAGCAAGAGTATTGTTATAAACCAATAAGTATAAATGAAACTTAAGATTCCTAGTAGGCAAAAATGCCCTAAGAGGCCTGTACTACTGTAGAAAAGGCAAAAATCTGAAATAAAACTTAGTTCAGGGGTGCCTGGTTGGCTAAGGTTGTTAAGCATCCCCTTCTTGGTTTTGGCTCAGGTCATGATCTCACGGGTCCTGAGATCAAGCCCCACTAAGGCTCTGTGCTCTGTGGGGAGTCCCCTTGAGTATTCTCTCCCTCTCCTTCCCCTCCCCCCGTGAGCATGCTCTCTCTCTCTCTCTAAAATAAATAAATAGATCCAGGGGCGCCTGGGTGGCTCAGTTGGTTAAGCGACTGCCTTCGGCTCAGGTCATGATCCTGGAGTCCCAGGATCGAGTCCCGCATCGGGCTCCCTGCTCAGCGGGGAGTCTGCTCCTCCCTCTCCTGCTCCCCCCTCTTGTGCTCTCTCACTCTCTCTCTCTCAAATAAATAAATAAATAAAATCTTTAAAAAATAAAATAAAATAAAATAAAATAAAATAAATAGATCTTAAAAAAAAAAAAGACTTAGTTCAAATTTCAGGGTCCTCACTGAGGGACCTTTAATTTCACTGAGTCTGGGTTTCCTCATTTGTAAAATGTGGGAATAATAATGCCTGCCTCACGTGGTTGATGGGGATTGGATGACAAATCCTAGTACTGACACTTAATACTCTAGCACTGAGCAGGTCCTTGATATATCCTTTATTTCCTCTCTATGAATTTACAAGAGATGTATGTCACAGGATTTTTTTTTTCAATTTTAAAATCAGTGTTTTTTAATCAGCCTTATTGACATGTAATTAACACACAATAAATTGCACATATTTATAGTGTACAACTTGATAAGCCTTAACATATGTATAAACCCAGGACACCCTCATCATAACCAAGACAATGACCATATCCATCCCAAAGGTTTTCTCATGCCCCTTGGTAATTTCCTTCATTACTGTCGTCCTCATGAAACTACTGACCTGCTTTCTGTTATAGTAGCTAGTTTGGATTTTCTAGAATTTTACAAATATGAGATTATTTAATATGTGCTCCTTTTTGTCTGGTTTCTGACCCTCAACCTAATTGTTTTGAGATTCATCGTCGTTGCTACATGCATTGATAATTCATTCCTTTTTATTGCTGAGAGCATGCTATTGTACGTCTATCACACATAGTTAGATTTTTAAGCAGGCTTCAAATTGCCAGAATTTCAGGTTAGATAATATAGTTTTAAAGTATAGAACTGGCAATTTGAGTTTAGTGCAAAAAAGATATTGCTCTTCTTTGCCTTTTTTTTTAGTTGATTCTGCATGATGCTTTAGAAATCTAGAAAAAAATAAATGTTAATGATTTTTATTTTTTAATATGGGTTAGTAAATGCTCTATTGGAGAAATGAGCCATAGGTTATTTTTTAAAAATAAAAGTGATACACTGTCAATTTTAAAAATTTAAGAAATACAGAAAAGCACAAAGAAGGAACTACAATATCACCCTAATCCCATGATCCAGAAACAACCTTCATTAATACTGTTGACCTTCATCCCATAAACCTCTTGACAGATAAATAGATAGGAAAAAAATAATTTTACAAAAACACATTTGATACTTCTACTTTCAGCTAAGATAGAATAATAGGAGCTGGATATACCTTCCCACTTTAAATAACAACAACAACAACAACAAAAAAAAAAACAGATGAAATGTATGAGAGTGGTTTTCAGACATTGGACATCTGGCAGTACAGGACAGTCAACCCTAGAAAAGGGGAAATCAACAAGTGGAGCCTGACGGTTGCTCCAGCTTACTCCCTGAGGAAACTTTCTAGGCTGCAGTGTAGGGAGGGGGAATCCAGACAGAGCCTGATGGTCTCCCTGACTTGAGGAGACAGTGTTGGGCCATAGGAAGACCAGAATAGTTAGAATCCAAGGGAGAGCACGGGAGGAAGAACTTCACACAGAGGGAGAGCCCTGGATGGGACAGAGGTGGCTGTAGAGGGTTTCCCAAGCCTTAAATCTGCAGCTGAGTACTGATCAGCACATGCTGGTGAAGAAATTACCCAAGGCCAGGGAAGGAACCACCAGAAAAGATCAGAGGTAGCAATCCCAGAGTTTACCCAGGGCTGAGAATAGTTTGTGTTCTCTTCACCCAGTTAAAAAAATCTTTGCAATTCACAGGGACATTGAGTAGTGAACTCAAAGGAAATTGCTTAAATAATTGGGAAAAATGAGCCTGAGAATAAAGGCTGCTCTGATTTCAGTTAAAAGCAAGCCTTGAAGGATTAAATTGTCTCCAACCAACCTAACCGCATCCCAGAACAAAGTTAAGAATATTTATAAGAATATAAAAATATTCAGCGCTCAACAGGGAAAAACTCACAAAGACTGACATTCAACTAAAAATTACCAGGAATGCAAAGAAGCAGGCAAATATGACCCATAATGAGGAGAAGGATTAATTAATAGAAACAGGCCAGAAATGCCACAGATGATAGAATTCTTAGACAAGGACATTAAAACATCTGTTATAATCACATTGCATATGTTCAAGAAGCTAGAAGATTAAACATGTTAAGTAGAGACATAAAAGATACAAAAAGATATCCAAAGTGAACTTCTAGTAATGAATGAGGTAAAAAAAAAAAATGCACTGCATAAGACTTACAGCAGTTGAGACACTACAGAGGAAAAGATCGGTGAGTGAAAGTGAAGACATAAAAACTATCCAAAATGAAACACACAGAGAAAAAAGAGTTTGGGGGAAAGAAAAAGCACACCTCACCAAAGAAGATATCTAGATGGTAAATAAACATGAAAAGATGCTGCACATCATACGTCATCAAGAAAATGCAAATGAAAACAGCACTGAGATATCATTACACACCTACTGGAATGGTCGAAATCCAGAACACTTGTCACAACAAATGCTGGTGAGGATGTGGAGTAATAGAAACTCTCACTCACTGCTGGAAATGCAAAATGGTGCGGCCACTTTGGAAGGCAGTTTGGAAGTTTCTTAAAATATTAATCATACTTTTACCTTATGATCCAGCAATTGTGCTTCTTGGTATTTATCCAAAAGAGCTGAAAACTCATAGAATTCAAAACCTACACATGAATGTTTAAAAAATTTATTTATAATGTTTATATTACTCATAATTATGATTTATATTGTAATTGTAATTTGTATTATTCATAATTATCAAAACTTGGAAACAACCAAGATGTAAAAATAGATTAATAGATAAACTGATACATCTAGACAATGGAATATTATTCATTGCTGAAAAGAAATGAGTTACTGAGCCATGAAAAACTGGGAGAAACTTGAATGCATATTTCTAGGTGAAAGAAGTCAATCTGAAAAAGCTACATGCTGCTTGGTTACAACTATATGACATTCTGGAAAAGGCAAAACTGTGGAGGCAGTAAAAGATCAGTGGTTACCAGAAGTTAGAGGGGAGAGAGAGATGAATAGTCAGAGCACAGAGGATTTTCAAGGCAGTGAAACTCTGTATAACTCTGTAATGGTAGATACGTGTTACAGATTGGTCTAAACCCATGGGATGTATAACACCAGGAGTGAACTCTAATGTAAACTATGGACTTTGGGTGATAACAATATGTCAGTGTAGGTTCATCAGTTATAATGATTGTACCACTTCAGTGGGGGATGTTGAAAGTGGGAAAGATTGTATGTGTGTGTGTGTGTGATATGGGAACTCTCTCTGTACCTTATACTCAATTTTGCTGTAAACCTAAAACTGCATTAAAAAATACAATCTATTTTAAAAAATCAGTTGGCTATAGGGTGACTTCAAGCAGCCACATATACAGGTATTAGAGTTCTGAAAGGAGAAAGAGGAAACAGAAAAAAAATATTTGAAGAAATAATGGCCCAATTCTTCTAAATTTGACAGAAACTTCAAACCAATAGAACCAGGATCTTCAGTGAACTCCAAGCATAGGAAATTTGAAAACTACACCAAGGCACATCATAATGAAATTACTTAAAACAAATGCTAAAGAGATAATCTTAAAAGCTGCCAGAGGAAAAGAAAAAGACACATTCCATACAGAGGAACAAATATAAGAATGACCTCAGATTTCTGTTTGGAAACAATGCAAGCCAATGGAGCACTGTTTAAGTACTGAAAGAAAAACAGTCAAATTAGAATTCTATACCCAGAAAAAATATCTTCAAAAAGTAAAGGTAAAATAATGACTGTGTTATGCATTAAAAAAATCAAAGTATACATCACCAGCAGACCTGCACTACAAGAAATATTAAGAAAAGTCCATCAGGCTAAAAGAAAATCATCCTGAATGGAAATCTGAATCTACACAAAGGAATGAAGAGTACCAGAAATGACAAATAGTGGGTAGATGCAAATGAAAATGTTTTTGATCTCTTTAAAACAATTGAGTGTAAAGCAGATACCACAGCAATGTATTTGAAGGTTTGTAACAGATACAGAGGTAAAATGTCTGAAAATAATAGTCCAAAAAGAGAGGGATAATGGAAGTATAGTCTTGTAAGTTTTATGTAGTACATAAAGTGGTATGATATTACTTGAAATAGACTGGTAAGTCAAAGATGAAAACTGTAAACCCTAGAGCAAGAACTAAGAGTGCAATCAAGATGACAACAACAAAAAAACCAACTAAGGAGATAAAATGCCACCACTGAATTTAAGTAATGCAAAAATAGGCAGACCAAGAGGCAAAGGCAATTCAATAAAGAAAAGATAGTCTCTTCAGCAAAGGGTATTGAGACAATTAGATGTCCATATGCAAAAAATGAATCTTTGCCTGTACCTCTCACCACATACAAAAATTATCTCAGAAGCTGGTGCAGCCACTCTGGAAAACTGTATGGAGGTTCCTCAAAAAGTTGAAAATAGAGCTACCATATGATCCAGCAATTGCACTACTGGGTATTTACCCCAAAGATACAAAAGTAGGGATCCGAAGGGGTACGTGCACCCCAATGTTTATAGCAGCAATGTCCACAATAGCCAAACTGTGGAAAGAGCCAAGATGTCCATCGACAGATGAATGGATGAAGAAGATGTGGTATATATATACAATGGAATATTATGCAGCCATCAAAAGGAATGAGATCTTGCCATTTGCAACGACGTGGATGGAACTGGAGGGTATTATGTTGAGTGAAATAAGTCAAACAGAGAAAGACATGTATCATATGATCTCACTGATATGAGGAATTCTTAATCGCAGGAAACAAACTGAGTGTTATTGGAGTGGGGGGTGGGGTGGGAGGGATGGGGTGACCAGGTGATAGATACTGGGGAAGGTATGTGCTCTGGTAAGCGCTGTGAATTGTGCAAGACTGTTGAAGCTCAGATCTGTACCTCTGAAACAAATAATGCAATATATGTTAAGAAAAAAAAAAGAAGAAGAAGAAGGTAGGGGGAGGGGAAGAATGAAGCAGGGGAAATCGGAGGGGTAGACGAACCATGAGAGACGATGGACTCTGAAAAACAAACAGGGTTCTAGAGGGGAGGGGGGTGGGAGGATGGGTTAGCCTGGTGGTGGGTATTGAGGAGGGCACATTCTGCATGGAGCACTGGGTGTTATGCACAAACAATGAATCATGGAACACTTCATCTAAAACTAATGATGTAATGTATGAGGATTAACATAAGAATAAAAAAAATTATCTCAGAAAGGATCATAGACAAATGGAAAATCTAAAACTATAAAACTTATAGAATAAAATACAGGAGACATCTTTATGACCTTGGTTTAGGTAAAGATTTCTTAGATATGACACCAAAAGTAAACCATAGAAGAAAACTGATAAATTGGACATTTTCAGCATTAAGAACTTCTGCTCTTCAGAAGACTCACTAAAAGAATGAAGAAGCGAACCATAGACTGGAAGAAAATTTTCACAAATCATTTATCTGATAAAGGATTGTATCTACAATATATAAATAACTCTAAAAATTCAATAATGAGAATATAATTAACCTTCTAAAAATGGAAAAATAAGGGGCGCCTGGGTGGCTCAGTCAGTTAAGTGCCTGCCTTCAGCTCGGGTCATGATCTCAGGGTCCTGGGATGGAGCCCCACCTCAGGCTCCCTGCTCAGCAGGGAGTCTGCTTCTCCCTCTCCCTCTGCTGCTCCCCCTGCTGTGCTCTTTCTCTCAAATAAATAAATAAAATATTTTTAAAAAATAGACAAATAATTTGAAAAATACTTCATCAAAGTAAGTATAGAGATGGCAAATAAGCACATGGAAATGAGACTCTGCTTCATTAATTATTAGGGAAATGCAGATTAAAACCACAAAAAATTAAAACCATTAGAATGGCTAAAATTAAAGAGATTGACTACACCATGTGTTGGCAAGGATGTGGAGTAACTGGAGCTCTTCTGTACTGTTGGTGGGGATGTAAAATGGTACAACACTTTGGAAAACAGGTTGGCAGTTCTTAAAAAGTTAAATATATACCTATCATATGACTCCATCATTCCACTTCCATGAGAAAAAGAGAATATCAATAAGATGAATTATAAATGAATATCCATAGCAGCTTTATTTGCAGTGCCAAAAACTGGAAACTACCTAAGTGTCCATCATGGACAAATGGATAGACAAATTGTAATATCTCTATATGATGGAATGAATCCTCAACAATAAAAACGAACAAACTCTTGATACATAAACAATATGGATGAATCTCAAACACATTCCACTAAGTGAAAGAAACCAGAAAAAAATAGATACTGTGTGATTCCATTTATATAAAATTCTTAAGAATACAGACTAATCTACAGTGAGAGAAGGCCAATCATAGGTTGTCTGGGGACTGGAGGTAGGAGACAAGAAAGAGTGTGAGAGGTGATTACAAAAGGGCACAAGGGAAGTTTTGGAAGGTAGATATGTTAATTATTTGGTTGTGATGATGGCTTCATGGGTATATGCATATTGTCAAAATTTATCAAAGTATACACTAAATTACATCTGTGCAGTTTATTCTATGTCACTTACGCCTCAACAAAGCTGAAAAATGAAAAAGTCACAAGATTAAAAAAATAATAATAATAATAAACATGTTGTGCAGGTTGTTCCTTGCTCAGAGGAACCCTTCCAAGGGAGTGAAGAGGGTCTGAAATTCTGGGGTCATTTATCAGGAGGAAGGTGGGCCTTTTGTAATTCAGCCACCCAGAGGAATTCTCTGTGTATGTGTAATTTTTTCTTCAACAGATGTTGCCTTTTTCTAATTCACAGAAAAGTTCTGTTTGTGTTAGCAACAGCCTTGCCAAATCTACATGTAATCATCATCATAATTTTTTTATATTTCAATTTTATTTGATGGTAAGAAATGAATCCAGTGAGACTAGCAGAGTTGCTGAACTTAAAAGTTTCTGTACACATGAGAAAGCAGATGATAAAGATTCCTTAAAGTTAACAGAAAATATGAAAACCATTAAGTGATTGGGTTGTTATGCTTTTGTAAACTACATATTTCAACTTTAAATAATATCTGTTAACACTTGTTATAAAAGATAAGGAAATCAGCACATTTGTATCTTACCTTCTATGCCATTCCCCACACTTTTTGAATTATGTTTTTATATTATTATTTTGACATTGCCAGAATAAAAACCTGAGTGAATTATAGTTATAAAACTAAAACTATGTAAGACTGTGTAAATACCTTGATTCTGTATTTAAATGGACTCAGTGTTCACTACCCATCCTAGTTTCATGGTTTCTCCATCTCTGATAATTTTTCACTTCACTTCCTCTTGGTAGTCTTTAACAATTTGTATTTTTCAAGGAGGTACATTGGATGTTACTTGAACTCTTGCAATCCTATCTGTCATTTTTATACTTATAGAACAAGTTGATCAGGCATTTGGAGTCATATTTTACTTTCCTAAGACCTTTGTAAACAAATGTTCACTGCTTTTTGGCTTGAGTGTTTCCATCCAGATGCCTATATGATTCATGTAAGGGGCGATATCAGTCAGTTCACTGGCGTGTGACATTGCAGATTTTCCGGAGTACAGTGTATCCTATCAAGCAACAAACTTAAGTTTCTTTTATATCAGAAAACTTTTCTGCTACTGTTTGATTACTTGTTGTGTCCTTATTGTTGTTCTCTTCTCCAGAACACCAATTCTATGTATGTTAGACTTTTCTTTTTCTTCCATATTTATCCTCATATTCTTTACATAGTCATTTGTCACCTCGTCAGATTCTTCAAGCCTAAGTATCGGCTGTGTTTTCTGTCTAAACTTATCTTTTAGTTTTGTGGCTTCAGATGTAATTTTCATGTTGGCAACATTATTCTGTTTCTCTTCTATTTCAATCTTAGGCTTTGCTGGCTGACTTTTAAGTAGTTTTATAATACATTGTTTTAATAGGTATATTTCTTTTTTTAGCTTAAAAACTTTTGAAGAGAGATCATGTGGTCTATAATTTCTTTGAAACGATGGAGAACTATCATTGTGAATTTTTATTGAATTCTTTGTGTAATTCATTTTGAGGTGCATGTTTGCTTGTGTTCTCACCGCCCTACTCCAAAATCCACCTCTCCACATATACTTTTTTTCTCACTTTCTTTGTAAATGTCCCTCGATGGTTCTTCTGTGATTGTTATTCATATTTGAATATGACATACTGATTTCAATGAATAATATAAAGCTAGGACTGAGGTGAAGGATGAACTGATGACTCTGCTTCTTATAATAAATACTCTGCTACTGAATCTGTTATTTTATTTGCCCTGGTGGAAAATCTCCTCTCATTTTTTGGATATTCTTGGCGAACTTCTTCAGTGAAGGGCCAGATAGTAAATGTCTTAGGCTTTGCAGGACATACGGTTTCTCTGGTAACTATTCAACTTGGCTGTTGTAGCTGGTTATGGACTGAATTGTGTCCCCTTAAAGTTCATAGATTGAAATCCTAACCCCCACTGTGGCTGTATTCGGAGATAGGGCCTTTAGGGAGGAAATTAAGATTAAGTGAGGTCATAAAGGTGAGGCCCTAATCTAATAAGACTGGTGTCCTTAAAAGAAGAGGAAGAGACACCAGGGATGTGTATGCACAGGGAAAAGACTATGTGAGGATAGAGTGAGAAGATGATCTGTGAGCCTAGGAGAGAGGCCTTAAGAGAAACCAACTCTGCCAACACCTCGATCTTAAATGTTTAGCTTCTAGAACTGTGAGAAAACAAATTTCTGTTGTTTAATCTGCCCAATCTGTGATATTTTGTTATGAAAGTTCTGGTAGACTAGTAAATAGCCTGAAAGCAGCCATAGAAAAGATGTAAACAGATAAACATGGTTGTGTTCCTATAAAACTTTATTCATGGATGCTGAAATTTGGATTTCATATAATTTTCTTGTGTCACAAAATATTATTATTCATCTGATTTTTTTTTTAACCACTTAAAAATGTAAAAACCATTCTCAGGTCATGGTAGAACAAAAACAAGCAATGGCTGGATTTGACCGGCAGGTACTAGTTGCAGTCCCTGTGCTAAAGGGAAGATTGATGCAGAATGAAGCCCAGTGAGTCACAAGCCTTTGTGTTCAAATCTGATAATTGGTTATTCCCCTCTGTCCCTCACCCTCACTTACCTCTGGGTGTAGAAGGTAATATGGCACGTTAGCCTGTGTGTCCTGGCCCACCTCTCCTGCCTTCCTTCCATGATAGGGCACTGCACGCAAGAGCACTCCCTGCCTCTCTCCAACTCTCCTAGTACTGGTTGTTCTAATCAAAGGATGATTGGCTAGACCTTACACCATTGTGACACTTATTTTCAGAGAAGTCTGCATCCTGTTTGGAGTCTGAGGTTTTGGGCTGCTCTCAGCACCCTTGTTTTGGCAGAGCTTTCCACTGTAATTGACTTCTGTGTTTCAGAGTCTGTGGTTTAGGCTTATGGCCATTTTCTTGTTTTATTGGGGTGGAGGGTTTGGGTTTTTTTCTTCTGTTTTCCATTATATCTCTGGTCTTTAAGGGACTAGAGTAGAGTAAAAGATCCTTTACACACACATCTTTGAACAGAAGCCAACCAAATGCTTCTGGGCAATAGGGAACGTGTCTTTTGTTCTCTGTCTTCCCAGAGCATAGCCCAGGGCTTGGTCCAGGATAAATATCTGCTGAATCACGAATCTCAGTTTTCCCTGTGAAATATTTCCCCACCTCTCCTATCTACACTGGGGCTATTCTCACACATGCCACCATCATCTCTTCCTTGGTGATTGCGCCAGTCTCCAAACTGGCCCCTCCCATTTGGCCTTGCTCCCCTTCCGTTCATCCCCCACTTTGCAGCAGGTGATGTTATTATATCATAAATCTGAGCATGCCACTCAAAGAGGTGCTCTTTATTCTTAAGGTCCAGAACCAGGCATATAGGAGGCATTCAATAAATATTTGTTAAATGAATGATTGTGGGGATCAGGAGCCTCAGGTCATTGAGTTATAGTATCCTCTTCGGCAGTTTATTAAATCTTTCTTTACAAACAGCTTTTCTGTTTGTAAATACCTGCTTATGACCATTAAACAAGAACAGAATAGTAGATGAATGTTTTAGTTTATGTCTGCCAAGAGGCAAATAACAAGTAGGATTAGACATGCAAGGGATTTATTGAGAAAGAGAGCAGGGAAAGGTGGGAAGAGCATCCATACAATATTGGGGGTCTGACACCTGTGGGAGGGGAAAGGGAAGGAGGATCGCAGTGCACTTCTGAGAAAGGTTTGGCCAGACCAATGGGAAATCCTGTAGCAAAGTCATCTACAGAGAGTGTCCTGTCTCTGTCTGGAAAGAGCCTATATCAATACCCCTACCAAGTTTATTCACTGGGTGAGAACAGCATTTGGGAAGTACAGCCTCAGCACTAAATGGGTGGTAGTTCCAGGGGGGCAACAGCTCCCTGAGCAGAAGATCAGAGTAGTGCATTTTTGTAACTACCACAAGTTAGGGACCCCTTTGAGTTAGGAGAAGAGGCATTAATTAAACACAAGGAAAAAAAAGAGCATCTTTCAGTTGTTCAAGGACTGTTTAGCTTGTGGGTTTCATATCATCAACTCATCAGCCGTGCCTTTTAAGTTTCTTCTTCCTGATATGTTCCTTTTATCCTTTTCACTACTCATCAACACCTTAACGTCAAGGATTCAGGAACAGAGAAACAAGAATTCAGGTCATTTTTTCGACAAAAGGCAGAGCCAAAAATCCCACCTCCCCCACTTTTTTTTTTTTTTTTAGCCTTTTCCTTTCCTTTCTTTCCTTTCCTTTCCTTTCCTTTCCTTTCCTTTCCTTTCCTTTCCTTTCCTTTCCTTTCCTTTCCTTTCCTTTTCCTTTCCTTCCTTTAATGGTACCATGTAGCAAAGCATTTATACGAGTGTTTTTGCCTAAAGATGATGTTAATTTATATTTTGGTAGATAATAATTTTAAAGTCCCAGACCTCCATTAACACAAACAAAAGTAGTGATACTGTATTATTTCTCCTATATTTCATCTCTTATTGGCATTTTATTAAACTATTGCATTTTCTGTGGCTTTCAAATTCAGAATGAAAAGGGTGCTCCAGAAAAGCCAAAATCATCAGTGTTTTTTCCATACCCAGAAGAAAACATGTTCTTAAGAGTCATTTTTATTTTTTTAAACACTTAGGATTTATTCAGGAAGTTATTTGAGCTGGGGCCGGGACAGAAGAGCAGACCATCCAACTTCTGACATTTTCCAGGGCTGTGTCCAGAATGTGGTGACCCAATTCTTCTCCATTGGCCTATATTAAGCTGAACATGTCAGGGCCTAAGTCATCAGGCTTATGAGATGTTTTGTTTTTTTAAACCAGAAAACCACTCTTATAAAGAAAATGAAGCATTAAATAAATTATGCCACTATAATTCTGAATAATCTTAAAAGCTGGCAGTACTGGTCTATAAAAATAATCTTGAAAGCCCAGGCAAATAGGCCTATGAAGCAATCAAACCCCGGGGTTGCCCAAGGAGGCTGGTCATGTGGTAACAGCTAAACCAAACTCTTGATTTTTATTTCTTACTTATGCACACCTAAAAGTAAGGTGGGGTTATGATTACTAAAGGACAGAATTGAGGTGTGATAGAATGACTTTTTTCCATAACTTCTTTAATGGTGGGCACTATTTTTAAAGTTAGAGATGAAACAATACAATAGTTGGAGAGAAAGATATTTTTATGTAGATACATATAAGTGTTCCATGTTACTTGTTTATTTAGAATGCATAGATTAAGCACATAATGTGCCCAATATTGTCCTAGATACTATGGATGAAAGATGGTACACAATTTTTTTACTTTAATCTTTACATTCCTATGAAATCTGTATTACTATTTCCATTTTACATGTAAGGAAACTACGTCTCAGAAAAGTGAGAAAATTTGCCTAAGTCTATGTAACTAGCAAGAATTGGATTCAAGTCTCAAATCCAATGTGTCCAACTCGTAAACCCATGAGAAATTTCTTTTTCTTTCTTTCTTTCTTTCTTTCTTTCTTTCTTTCTTTCTTTCTTTCTTTCTTTC